>NW_026067950.1:7446902-7839399 GCF_014885135.2 Alexandromys fortis | reverse complement strand
GGGGGGAGGGGGAGGGAAATGGGAGGCTGGGAGGAGGCGGAAACTTTTTTTTCTTATTCTCAATAAAAAAAATGAAAAAAAAGCTATTGTATTCATTTAATATTATTTCACTTATCTGCTTATTTCTTGGTATTTAAGGAATCCATAAACATGACAAGTAGAAGCAAGCATTGCAACCATAGAGACTGTAAGGCTGACCCAGCTATTTGAATCATTCTCCATTTCTAACACCCCAGATCACATATACACTCCTAATGATCAACAGAACACAAAAGGATGCTATAACTTGATATAATTCAGAAAAGTATGCATAATCATTTAAACACATATAATATGATAAGGGTTCCTTACTTTTCTGTTGTTTGTATTTCTTATTTCCTCCTTCATCTATATGTAGAGGTCATGACAATATCACTTAGATTCTTACCACATACTTTCCACACTTTCATTAAACAAATTATCTTGAAATATAATTAGCTAATTATGGAGAGAGGTAGATAATGATTGTGAATGGAATGTAAGATAAGCATTAATGAACAGCAACAGGATCCAAATATCGCAGTCAGAGAGAAGACATTCACACTTGGCAGAGAGACAAGAAATATTCAATAACCTTTTGATCAGATGCACTTGAATCAGAACTAACAATGCTACACTGTGTTATTGCAACTGGGTAGGAATCCAAGTATTCCATTTAAAAACTAACAAAGCGCCTTTACATTTCAGTGATTCAAATAATGGTCTGAAGTATCCCGATGCAGACGGATTGCAATTTGTCAACTGGACTTTTTAGTCCTTCTGTTTCCTGTGCTTTTTAGAGAGCATTATGTAGGAAAGATTTGTTTTCATTTGTAGCTATTGTCAAAGCAACAGAATGTATTATAATTAAGTCACACCATGCTTTTGAAGGGCCAGTATTGTAAAATTTAAAATTTTCACAATATGGTAAGGGCATATTTGTTTGAAGTGAAAGAAAAAGAACAGGTTGAAAATAGATTTTTTAATTAACTGGCCCAGGATCAGAGAACTTTTCAAATAAAACTACAATAGAGCATCTAATCAGATAGGTTATTTACCCAGAATAATGAAATCTATGCTCTTGGAAAGTCCTTTAAAAAGTGCTTTGGCTGCAATGCTCTTAGTTAGCTAAGTGTATTCAACTAGGTAGAGCCCAAACTAAGGTAACATGTATAGGTTAAATTCCTGTAGAAAGTACCTGCCTCATCTGGAGAAATAAGCTAATATCAAGGGTAGCAGTGACACCCTGCCTCTGCTATTTGTTGCACTGGCAACAGGCGTATCCTGTCCCCAAACTTCCCAAACAAACAGTGTGTTTATCCTATTGCTTCAGAATAATATACCTGCCCAGATCCTGCATTAGAAAGTGAACTGCTTTTGAAGACAAAGATTGAGACTAACTCACCTTCTGTCTCCCTGTCTAATTCCTAAGCAGTTTTCAATCATGTCAGTTGGTTTAAAATATAAGCAGTGCAGAAGACCTAATACCAGTTTAACTCAATGTATTATTTATTTGTGCTATATTAGGCATGCTGTCTTACCAGTTCAACAGAAACCAAGGCAATCACTTGGGGATGTGTAATCTTCTCAGAATAGATCATCTGAGAATGTTTAAAACCTGGAAAGAGAAGATAAACACCCAGGAAGCATTAATAATTTAATAGGAATGTCTGCCCTTGTCCAAATCTGCTTTGTGGCACTGTATAAATACTCTGGCAAAAATAAATAAATAATAAACAAACAAATAAATGGATAACAACTTGGGGGAAAGAGTTTATTTCATCTCACAGGTTACAGCCCACAATCCGAGGAATCCAAGGCAGAGAATCACGACAGAAGCTTGAAGAGGAATTCACAGAGGAGCATGCTTTCTGGCTTCCTCTTGGGCTCACACTCAACTGTCTTTCTTATACAGTCCAGGTTCACCTGTCTAGGGATGGCACTGCTCTCGGTGGCTAGATCCTCCTTCCTCAATTAGCAAACCACAAAGTTCCCTACAGACATGCCCACAGACCATTAGATGGAGGCAATTCTTCAACTGAAGGTCTTTCTCTCCAGGTGTGCCAAGTTGACAGCTAAGATCAGCCATCATCCCTTTTGATGAGTGCTGCAAAGGTGGACTGCTGACCAAGTACAGAGAAAGGGTATATATGCAAAGGCAGGACTAGAAAATACAAATCTCATACCAGGACCCTAAGAGAGACATACGTAGATCTAGTCTACAGGGGTAGTAGAAAAAGATAAGATCTCCTGAGTAAATTGGGAACATGGGGACCTTGGGAGAGGGTTGACAGGGAGGGGAGAGGAAGGAAGGGGAGCAGAGAAAAATGTAGAGCTCAATAAAAATCAATAAAAAATGAAGCACAGTAAAAAAAATCATACCTGTGAAAGGACAGGGAGAAAAGAAGCTATCCATGAGGAAGAAAATGAACTTGGCCCATTTGTAAGGAATTGGTACTAGGTTTACCTATAGTAGATGATTTATGGCAAGGAGTCATGACAGCAAGGATGGAAAGGTAGATTTGGAAACAGAGAAAAGGAGCACCAAAGCTTTAGTGAGAACTGAACATTTATTCCAGTGCAAAAATCATGGAGCTGAATCAAGAGGTCTTGCTCTAGGCTTCTACTTCACACTTGTTCCAGCATCAAAAGAGAAAGGAATCAGACATCTATGAGAATTTGTGAATTCTTCCTTTTCTCTGTCTCTGTCTCTGTCTCTGTCTCTGTCTCTCTCTTCTCTCTCTCTCTCTCTCTCTCTCTCTCTCTCTCTCTCTCTCTCTCTCTCTGGGTATGTGTGTGTGTGTGCATGAGTGTGTGTGTGTATGTGTGTGTGTGTGTGTGTGTGTCTCAGGGTAATCTTGAACTTCAGATCCTTCTGGCTCCACCCCCTGAGTGCAGGGCTATACCTGGTATAATGTGCTGCTAGAGATCAAACCCAGGACTTCCTGAATACTAGCCAATAACTCTAGTAACTGAGCTACATCCCCTGTCCTAACTTCAGTATCTTCATGAATGACATAGGGAAGATCAAAAGGCTGCTGCTGGGTAAGGAAGCTAGAAAAAAAGAGTGCCATCAAGAGGGCAAGTCTGGTGACAGTGCCAAAAAATGGCCAAGATTTAGATACTGGATGATGAATAGACAAAATTATGATTCATAAGCAAGGCAAGACAGAGAAGAATGGTGCAAGAAATAGTCACACTACTCAGAATGGAAAATAATTCAAAAGTTATGGGTTATTTATTTCTGGAATTTTCTAATACCATAGGTTGTTAAGACAACATAAAATAAAACCATGGATTATGGGTACTGCTGTGTTACTTTCTCAGGAATGAGGCAATGCATCTATACCAAAGCATAAATATTTTTTTTGTTTATTCTTCTCTCCACAATACATCTGGCCCACAGTTTCACCTCCCTCCACTTCTCCCATCAGCTGTGCCATTTCAATTATATTTTAATAATTAAGATTGCCTGAAGATCTGAGAGTAAAACAGTCCCACAGGTCAGCCTTATAGACTAGTTATGGTTTTGATAACACACACCTTTAATCCCAATAGTCATATGAGTTGCCATAGAAATCGGAAGGTTTAATCCCAGTGGTGCACACCTTTAATCCCAGCCCTAGTGATAAATATAAAATTGTGGGGCAGCTCTCAGACACAGTCTCATTCTGGGATTCCTGGAGGCAGGATTACCATTTTCTGACTGAGGTCGAGGTACATAGTACAAAAAACCATGCAGGCTCCATGCCTGTCACGGAGAATGACTGTTACGGGCCATCTTGGAATTCTGCTACCAGTGACAGATACTAGAATACTGCATGGAACCTAGAGCTGTTCTGGATATTCTCAGGGATTTCTCCCAAGGCCTGGCACGCCCCTGACGTTTTCAATGAGTTAATGTGGAGTTGGTATTAAAAACATGGGGTCTAGAGTTTGCCTCTGCTGGCAGTAATTCACAATAGCCATATTTTCATGCAAGTTTTAGTCAAGATCTTTACAGTTTTTTTCCAATTTACTCTACTGTTATGGGATCGTTGATCACGCAGGGATATGAAGACATATCCCTGTTTTACTTCATCTGCCTAAGGCACCTTCTGATTGGTTTAATAAAGAGCTGAGAGATCAATAGCCAGGCAGAAGAGGATAGGTGGGATCTCCAGAGAGAGACAGGAACCCTGGAAGGAATCTGAGGTGTGCAGGACTCAATAGTTGGACATACTGCGCCGAGGAGAGGCAATGAGCCACAGGCAGAGTGTAGACATTATAAACAGGTTAATCTGAGTTTTGAGAGCTAGTTGGGAACAAGCCTAAGCTAAGGCCAAGCTTTCATAATACAGCCATGTCATTATTCGAGAGCTGGTGATTCTAAGAAAGATCCATTACATTTGGTGCCCAATACTGAGGCACATATATTCAAGTGGAGGGCCTGTGAGCAGCTGGTGTGCTCCTCAGCAGGACTAGGTAGACACGCCTACTGCAGCTTGGCCCAGCAATTTCTCAGAGCTGGAACAGGTAAACTTGGCTCCAGGCGCACAGACCTAAGGGGACAGAGCCAGATGCTTGGGCCATGTGCTAAGTAGAGCCTTACAAGGAGTCTACAGAGGCACAGAAGGACTTTGCAACATTTTGCAACATTTTCCCAGAGCCACAAACCCAGGTCCAGACCAAGAAAACCTCTAAGAAGAAGAAGAAATGCGGAATCCCCAGCAAGACAGAGAAGAAGCAGCAGGGGCAAGGACAGAGTAAAGGTAATAAAGCTACAAGACAAAAAGTAGATTGATTAAAAACTGGTTAATTTAAGTTTTAAGAGCTAGTTAATAAAAATCCTAAGCTATTGGTTGAGGTTTTATAATTAATAATAAGTCTCCGTGTCATTATTGGGGAGCTGACGATCCTGAGAAAAAGGTTTGACTGCAGATCTATACCACTATTGGGCACATACTCAAAAAAAAAAAAAAAAAAAGAATCTACCCCTTTCTGGATCCATAACTCTTTACGTTTCTTTTTTCCACATAGGGTGATCTTTCTGAGGTAACTCTTGTATAGCACCACAGCCTGCTCACCCAGTCAACAGACAGTCCTAGGATCTCTACCCTGTTCTTCCAGTCAACATGAAGTCCTGGATCTCTACCCTGCTCACACAGTCAACACTCAGCTCTAGCTCTCTGTCATCATTTCTGTTAGCATGCACACGTGTTGAAACCTTTAACATCTTAAAAAGAAAGCCTCCCTGTGTCTACTTTTTGGCTTTCTTTTCTTAACTATCTCAGTAAACAATACCCCATTTTCCCATGTGGTCTGATGGGAACCCCTAGAATCATCTTTGTATTGACTCTTTATACTTTACAAGAATCATACTCTGGAAGCCCTAACTGAAATACTGGCCACAACTGACCACTTTTACTTCCCTTATTGTTCCAGAACAAGTACTTTGTACCACAAAAGCATCCAAGTCCTTGTCAGGTGTTACAAGATCCTTAATGATCTAAATCAAGTCTTTTCTGTGGCTGAATCTCCAACACCAGCTAGTTTCTGTCACTCACTCAAGCCTTACTCATTTCCTTGAAACACACCAGCTAAGCTTCTGCTTCATAACTTTACAAAACTACCCTCTGAAGGAAAGTCTAGCTTCAGGCAGACTGATTCCTCCTCTTCATTCAGATCACCTGCCAATTTTATCTCCTCAAAGCCTAGTTGGAACAACTGACATTTGTGTGTATGCATGGTTGTGTGTGTGTGTGTGAAATTTTTAAAAATAGGTAATTCTTCACAAATCTGTATGCCATTCAGGAGCCCTGTCAATCTTCTCTATATCATTCAGCAGTGATATTTTGTGTTTTAGCAAATAAAGCTTGCCTGAAGATCAGAGTGCAGAGCTAAGTCACTAGAGGCCAGGTGATGGTGGCTCACGCCTTTAATTGCAGTACTTGGGCACCCCGCGCCTTTAACCCCAGCACTAGGAAGATGGAGACAGGAAGGAATATGGCCGGGCAGAGAGAGGACTATAAGGCTGGAGGAAACAAGAGTTCAGTGCAGTCTGGAGATGCAGTCTGGAGGTACAGTCAAAAGACACAGTCTGAGAAGGCAGCCTAAGGACAGGATCACCCTACCCTTTTGATCTGAGGATGCAGTGGAGGTAAAAGATCTCTCTAGTGGCTGGCTGCACTGCTTCTCTGATCTCTCAGCTTTCACCTCCCAATATCTAACTCTGGGTTTTTATTAATAACAATTAAAATTCATGCTGCATCGTTCCAAATTAAGTATATGTGCCGCCAAAGCAAGTACCTTCAACAGTCTTATTTGTTGCATATATGCATAATTATTACTATGAATTTCTACTCTTGAATATCTTTTACTTATATATTTGTTTGCTTTGTTTTATATTTGCTTCCTGATTTGCTGTCATCACCTCCCTATAATGGAGGCTCCTTTTGGGCCAGGGTACTTCATCTGTCTTGGCCACTGCTCTATTATTTGCATTCTTCATAACAAACCCTCAAGCAATACTGTCCCTTTATCTAGGTACATATATAATGTTAACATGTTTGGTTTTTAATATGCTGTGTCGCATTAACGGTCAGTAAATATCCAATATACCAGCAGTGCAAATAATGCAGTTGTTTTCCTTTCATTGCGATGTTTCCATTTAGCTCCATTCATAGATGTTTGCCTCATGAATACAGTACATACATGTGGTTGGTCATAAAAGACCACATAAGATTCCTAAAGTTCCTGTCCTTGCAAAATGCAAGCTCTGGTAAAATAGGAAGATGAGGAAATGAACAGTGAGAGTCCAGTAAGTGTTCTATAACATGGAAAATGTGTGCCGTAGTTTAGGAATGTAGATGGCTTTTCTCTGGAAGTAAACTACTGCTCCAGTAAGAACTGTCAAATATCTGGACAGGATGGTGTCTACCTGTAATGCTAACATTCAGTAGGCTGAGGCAGATGATTGCCTTGCAATGAAGGCCACCCTTACTATATAGTCAGTTTTATGCCAGTCTGGGCTACAGTGCTAGGCTCTGATACCACCCTAAAAAAATCAGAGCGAGAGGAAAAAGAACTATCTGGTAATTCTAGATCTGAAGGAGAAGTAACAGCCAAGAATTTGAGATTGTATTTTTTTTCATTTATACATAGACAATGGAAAAATTAAAATAAATGGTGGCTGCCAAGGAAAGTTTGTACACTTATTCTTATCCTTAAAAACCTCATTTTTTTTTTTACTTCAGGTCACATATATTCAGATACTGGGGCTCTTTAAAGGCCAAGAAAACGGGCTTTTTACCCAACTAGGGAGCATTTGAGAATTTGCATCAGATTGTGATATCTGCTGTCAAATCCATCTAACCCAGTAAACGGTTACTAAGAATGCCATGTACATAAAGGTAAGCAGATCAGAGCCTCTGTTGTATATGCAAGGATATGGGTCTATGTGAAGAAAACATATAGGCAAATAATTAAAGTACAAAACAATAGATAAAATGTATTTATGAAATTATTCAAAAGGCTGTCAAAGTGAAGTAGGGCATACAGATTATTGGATGGCTGAGTTTGTCACATAAGCAGAAGGAAAGCAATCTAATAACTAAGGTCTTTGAGAACTTAGAAAATTTCACATCCCTGAGGATCACTGGGGACAAAAGACAAAAAGCTAAAAGAGGACAAGAATGTTCAAGAAATAAAAGGAGAGATATGGAAGGTATGATACAAGCAGCTTTGCTTCTCCTCTGCCAAGACTAAAATTGGAATTTTACTAATGAAGATCAAAAAGAAATTTGCAGTCTTGTTTATATTTGAAACCAAAATGAACAGAAAATTCCGAGTCTTTACTCGTGACCATCAAAGATAAAGTCACAAGTTACATATGCAATCTTGTTGAACTCTGACGACAGCACATTTGCTTTCGTGTATTCTCCACCAACACATACGAACAATAATTCAGAAACAAATGTCAATGATACACTCTTTGCTGTGGGCTAGAATAGTTTAGAGACACAGTTTAATTGTCTATCATCATGTGAAAATTAGACACCTACCCATATGTAGTGAAATAAAGCTTTCGTAACAAGTGTACCTAATTCCTAAAATTTATTTTTTCAAGAAAGGGTTCTTTGTTCCCAGCATGTGATATGAAAATTGTAATCAGCTCTCAGTCTGATCTCTTATAATATAGTGCCATCTAGAGATTAAAGTTGATGTTGCTGCAACCTACATTAACTGGAACCAGTTTCTAAATTGTAACCTTGCATTTATTGGGAATATGTTTAATAGGGCGTTTTAAATGTCGGTTGCAGTCTATCATTATGGAATACATTTAAAATAAATTAACGACTGTGTAGGTGAATTGAAAAATACTTTGTTTGGGAGTTTCACAATATACTATGACACAGAAAGAGTCATATTTAAGTTTTTAAAGGAGCCATAGTCAAACTTCTCTAAAGAAGCAAGACAGTTTCCTTCATATATACAAAGTATTTGTAAAGTAGCTATGAGCAAGGCACTGTAGGAACCATGTGTATCAGTTCCGGGGTCCTTCATAGCAATGGTACCCTAACTTGACAGCTCAAAATAACAGAAGTGTCCTCTCACACAGTTCTGAACACAGAAGTCTTAAGTCGGCACCTAAACGTAAAATGCTCCCTGAGGCTCTAGGGCAGATACTTCCGCCTCACCTCTCACCATTTCTGGTGATGGAGCGGTCTTCCTCGTTATTGGCTTTTGGCCGTATCACTTGAATCTCTGCTCCGTCCACTCATCTCCTTCTGCCTGTGACTCACGGTGGCTGCGCGGCTCCCATCTGCCCTTTTGTCTCTGTGCTCTCTTGGTATCTCCCCTCTGGCTTGTTCCTCCGTGCATCTTGCTGAACAGTTGCTGAATGTGGGCTCTTCCCACAGAATCCAAGATGACATCTTACCTGGAAGACTTTTGACGACATCTGCGAAGTCTCTCTTTTTGCCGAGTGAGCTAATGTTGTTTAGTTCCAGGGACTCAGCGTCGACTTATCTTTGAGATGGTTACCACTCAACCCATCACGTTCTAGCTCTTTTTAAAAGAAAACTGAAGTATTCCGTTCGTTGAACTTTACCACACAATTGAAAGGAAAGCTTTTAGTCACAGATGACTTTGGAAGTTGATGTTTGGGGTTAGAAATGTATGTATCATGCTGGCCATCTCACGGGTTTAAATGGCAGCATCCCTGGCCTCTACCCATCGAATGTCACCAGCAACCCTTCTTCTTAGGACTACCAAAAATGTCTTATAATGACACGCTAACCATTAACCACTGCAATCAGCGAGTGAGGCGCAAGGGTACAGTTCTAGAGTGGAGTTGGACTAGAAATAACACAATACAGAATGTGAAAGTACTTGTGTTGCACAGGGAGAGATGTGTCTTTAAAATGAGCTAGGTAAAAAAAGGACAGCATGTGGAAAATAGTGTATAGGCCAGAAACACAAGCACGACAAACCATCTAAGAAAGAGTCTTGGGAAGTAATGAGTTTAGGTGTCCAGGTGAAGACAATGGGAATTTAAAAAGAATACTGGTAAGAGAAGTTAGATGTTGGGTTTTCACTAATGAACGTGGGAAATGCAGGGTGGGAGAGGTGTAAGGGAAAACTTACAGGTAAGAACAAACGAAAACAAGATTTGTTCACTTGGGCAATGGCAGGAAGTCCACAGAGAAATGAAGGTGATGGGTTTGAGGGAAAGTTATATGTATGTATAAAGAAGTGGGAAGACAGGTAAATTTATCAATCAATTTAAAGTTCTTTTAGAAAAAAGATGCTGGGTAATAAAGAAATCAAATGAGTGTGGTTTAATTTGTAATTATCTAAAAATTATCTAAAAGCTTTTAACTGGAAACTATATCCATAGAAGTTCATAAAATCTTCAGGGTTGCTGAAAGGTCACTCTGAAAACTGGAAAACAAAGACTTTTCTTTCTCAGCAGGGACTCTTGTTTTGAATGGGACAGGCCAATGCAGACCCCCACTTTGTTCCTGCTTTGACTTGAAAGACTTGAAAGCCACTTTCCCTTCAAACAATGCAACAATGTTCACAGCCAAACCAACTTCAGATATACAGCTACTTTAACACAGCAAGTAATTTTGAGAAAAGTTTGTTTAAAAAAATTAAATCATTAAAGGTCATTAAAATCATTCAAGGTCGTTTTTTTTCTCATTGTTGCCAATAGTTTAAGTAAACTGGCTATTAATGACTTGAAAAGATAATTGTTTAATTACTTCAGGTTTTTTTAAACTTCTCATCTGTCTTCCTTTTAATTTTTATTCGGTAATTTTCAGGCTGTTATCCTCTTAGTATTTTAAGTTGCAGGGTACCATATATGGGTCTTCTAAGGATAGAATATTGTATGTCTAATTAAAGAACGATTTCATATAAAAAAAATCACCAAACTAAAAGCTACTTTATGAAGAGCAGAAACAACTCAAACTCCAAATATGCCCTAAGGAAAATGGGTGTCTTGTTCCTCCCCTGAGGTCACTGTTTCCTATGAGTAGGAACAGTGCTGTAGGTGTCCTTTGCAAACAGCTTGGGGCGGATCTATGTAAGCTAAGGCCCCCTTCAATTTAACCTGTGTGCTAACCCTGTGAAACTGAGAGGGCGGACTGCACTTCCAATGTTTTTACTACTACCAGGCGGTGGTGGCACACACCTTTAGTCCCAGCACTCAGGAGGCAGAGGCAGCCTGATCTACAGAGTTCCAGGGGAGCCAGGACTACACAGAGAAAGACTTTTACTTCAATCTGTCAGAAGAGTATAAAAATGAATTAACGAATCATGTCTCCTAGATCTGTACGATGTGTAGCTGACAAACTAGTATGGAGGGGCTCTGGGCACACTGCTGAAAGGAACAGAGTCAATTGTTCCCTGTCTTAGGTAACAACTTGACTGGTTCCATAGGATGTTCAGGTATTTTATACAGTAACGTTTGAATTGGTAGACTAAGGAAGACAGGCTGTCCTCCTTCCAGCTCGAGAGCAAGCCTCATGCAAGTAGCACTGAAGGGTAGACAGAAGCAAATGTCTGTGTAGGAAGGAATCCACGCTCCTGTCCTTGAGCTGAGAGCTTCCTCCATCCACCCTCCCTCCCCCTGTCCCTGCGCCCTGCACATCTTATAACATTTCAGCTTCTGCTGTTGAGTGAGGCAACACAACAAAAACAAACAACCCGTTGGTTCCAGTTCTGGGACACACTCTGAGCAATAAGCTAATGAGTCCAGTCAGTCTTTGCTTTTGTTTTAAATTATGTTCTCTAAAATGTGAAACTTTTGTCTTATTCATGAGGCACAGTATCATGGAAATAATCTACATTTTTTGTGAACCCTGAGATAATTCCTTTTCATAATGTGAAGATGTTCAAGTAGGGCAGGAACCACAAAGGAATCCGATCCTTATGTTCAGAGCGAAAGCCAAACAAATGAATATTTTAACAACCTAGGGAGAGCGTCCTTTCCCCTGTTACATACAAATCCTGACTTGGTGGCACACATCTGTAATCCCAACACTCAGGAGACTCCACCACTGAGGCAGGAAGACCACCGCAACTTCGAGGTCAGAGAGAGTACAGCTGGGGTTTGTAGCTGTCCCTAAACAAACCAAAATGTAAAACTGAATGGGGAATTTTCAAGATCTCTGTGTTTCTGAATATGTCAATTACTTCAGATATAAAGCAGATGCATGGAAACCTTTGGGACTTGTGAGAGAAGAACATTAGAATCTTTTGGCCAGATTGCATGATCCCAAGAAGATAGGAAATGTCTCTTTAGTGTGATTGGATAGCTGAGCTCAAGATAATTCATCCCTAATGTACATTGAAGATTGTCAAAGGTTTATCTTTTCATGGCTTTTAAATTCTTCTAAATAACATTACCTTAATAAAAATAAGAAGTCAGACATCAATTGTTACTTTACCACAGCAGAATTTGTTGTTTGCTTAGGGATCTTTTCTATTCATTTTGTTCCTACACTTTTTCCTCAGGTTAGAAACTGTCAGGTCCCAAAGAAACCCTGACCAAGTTTCACTCGATAGCTGTGACTCCTCCCAGACTTCTCACCCTGTGCTCTACCTTAAATCTCTCCAACCAGGGACTGAGTTTAGCATCCCCCTTCCTCTGAACAATCAAGCTGAGGATCCTGGAGTGAAGAAGGACAGAGTCAGGGAGACACCAATCAACTGCTAAAGAAGCAGGACATGAAGAAAATAAGGTAAGAAGCCATGAGTTGTGTGGCAAAGCATAGATAAGAAATATGGGTTAATTTAAATGTAAGAGCTAGCTAATAATAAGCCTGAGCTATCAACTGACCATTTATAATTAATCTAAACCTCTGTGCTGGATATTTGGAACTGGCAGTTGGGATTATGAAAGAAACATGTCCATATATTGCATCCAACATGTGGCATAGATCCACAAAAGACCTAAAAATGCTTTTTTAAAAAAGAGGGTCAAAACACACAAAAATGGAGCCAGATGCAGCATTCTAGTCTCACCATCTCACACCAGCCACAGTACAGAGACTTGTCTCCTGACAGCTGCCTGCAAGATGGAGCCTGCCTCTAACCTCCATGAGTTAAGTGTCATGGCAGGTTGAGCAGTCTCTCACGCCGGCATGCTGCAGTACAGAGAGGCTTCTTCCAGCTGGTGCCTGACAGCTGAAGCTACCAGCACAAGTTCTGCCAGCATGTTGCATTGCAGGTATAGGGCTTTTGCTCATGCTTTGCCTTCTTTACAGCAAAGGGTAGTCATTTGGGCAATGAAACGGCCCTTGCCTCAGGTGCTGACAGATACTGTCTACACTGGACCAGCAGGATGCATGAAAGGTAACTGCTGAACTTTGCCAAGACAAAGTAGGACAGCCATTTAAAATTCCCCGATTCACAGAAAAGTCTGTCAGACAGGCCAGGCCTGTAGGCCAGAGGTGGATGCCCCAGCACTGCAGAGTAACTTTGGGTGACCATCCAAGCAGCCTGATGGACCTGTTATCAGGAAACTTCATTTTCCTGGAATCTCTGATGGAGTTGAAAACGAGATAGCTATAGTTTAGTTTTCCTTAGTTATGAGTAAAGACAAATTAAGCACAAAACTTGAGACTCCCAAAGATAAAACAGATAATAAAATATTTTCTCTAATTTTGCCAAATACAAATAAATGAGATATTGTAACTGCAAATCCTACTTAGAAAGTGTTTTGATATATACAGTCTTACTATGTTAAGGTTAAAACCTTCCTTTTTAATTAGACATAAAGGAATAAATTCTATTGAGTAATTGTTATAAATCTGTATTACTCTCATTGGTTAGTAAAAAAGCTCATTGACCTATAGCAAGGCAAGATAAAAAGTTAGGAGGGCAACCAAACTGAGGATGCTGAGATGAAAAAGACTGGAGTCAGGGAGACACGAGCAAGCTGCCAAAAAAACAGGGCATGTAGAAAATGAGGTAAAAAGCCATGAGCTGTGTGGCAAAGCATAGATAAGAAATATGCGTTAATTTGAATGTAAGTTAGCCAGTAACAAGCCCAAGCTATTGGCCAAGTATTTGTAATTAATATAAGCCTCTGTGTCGGATATTTGGAACTGGTGACTGGGATTGGGAAAGAAGTATCCACCTCCAAGCTCCTCTTTTGGTCTGCTTGCCATCTTTCCTCTCCTCTGGTGTGGAAGGATGGTCTGTATTCTGTCAATTATATTGTAAATAAAGGTTGATTGGTCAGTAGCCAGGCAGGAAGTATGGGTGGGACAACCAGACAGGAAGTAGAGGCAAGTCAATGAGAACAGGAGAATTCTGGGAAGCAGGAAGCCCATTTTTCTGCAGTTATGAACCTGTCACAGAGTAAGCAAGATATGACTGCCTCGCTGAATAAGGTACTGAGCCACATGTCTAACACAGATAAGAATAATGGGATATATAAGTTATAAGAGTTAATAAAAAGCCTGAGCTAATGGGTCAATCAGTTTATAGTTAATATAGACCTCTGTGTGATTTCTTTGGGACTTAACGACTATGGGAACCAGGCAGGACAGAAACCCCGACAACACTCCTCTTGCTCTTCTGCTCTCTTCACTCTCTCTTCTCATGGCCTGGTTCATCTGGATCCTTCTAGAAGCCTCTCTATCTTTTCCTCATATCTTTAACAAAAACCTTCTACTCAACCATACCTTCGAATTGTCTTGTCCACATTATCATGTAGACACCACAAGATACCCAGAGCAGAACCATAGGCCTGAGGATATCCCTTAAATTAAACATTTCCCTTAAATTAAGTATTAGAGAAAGATAGAGATAGATAAGACATATAAGCAAGAACTTTGAGGTTCTGAGAAGTTGATTTTAAAGTCAGCATAACTTGTCAGTTAGGAATACAAGCAACTGATACATCTACAAAACAACTCCTGTCTCTAAGGTTAAGGAATCATTGTGAAATGGTGTCAAGTCTTAGGAGTGAGGGTCAGGGGTGGTATCACAAGAACCTCAAAGGAAAAGAGAAAGGAGATTGCTGTGAGAAGCTACACATGTGAATATGGTTGCCTGAATAATACTTGTACAAAAAGAACAATGATAAATATATTAATAGGGAAAGTGGAACGGATGCTCTGGAGGTCTCAACCTACACAAAGAACTACAGGCAACTAAGGAATGCTGAGAGCATGAGAAACTGTCTTCCCCAGGGAAGAGCCCACCAACTGATGATTATCCAATACCAAATGGCTGGTGCTGAAATCATACACGTACAAATAACAGCATGCAGACTGATGAGACTGCATTTAGGGGAAAATATATGTGTATATGTACACATACATTATATACAGCAACAACTAAAGAAAAAGGGATCATGGATTTGAAACTGATCAAGGGAGTGGTACATAAGAGAGCTTGGAGGAAAGCAAGGGAAGGGGGAAATAATCTTCAAAAAATAAAAATCTTGGCCTCAAACATTAAAAAATGCAGCTCTGGCATGTGCAAATCTAGCCTGGATACTTCTCTCATTTTAAGCTCTTATTAACTTGTTCATCAATGAAAAGAAAGTGAGCAGCTCTTGAGGGGAAGACTGGATTTCCTGAGAGGAGAATTCATCAGTCACTCCTTTGCTCCTGGTGGATTTAATGTCTTATGTCACACTTTGTGATAATTTTCTATGTATTGCTCTTGTTGTAACTGGTGTTAACAATATTTGCATGGAGACTGTATTGTGGAATAAGATAAAACCTTGTGTCGCTGCCTTCTGTAATATTCCTTTCATCTGAAGAGCACTAGGTTTTTCTATGTGTCTTTTTACAAAACCATATGCTGCCTTACGAGTGAGGAATGGAAAATATTCCTTCTTTGGTTCTCAAATAAAAAATACAAGCAAAGATGACAATGTCTTGAGAAATCTATTATAAAAGCTATTGAAGTGCTTTGTGTTTGATAATTTGACAATACTTTTAATTTATCATTTGTTGTTTATATTCTTAAAAACTGAATACAGGTTATTTTTGAGCCTATAAATAACAAAAAAAATAAAAATTAAGTTCAGCCATTTCTTTCCTCCTAAGATTTTAAAACCATAACCTTTACTCCAGGCGACAAAGAAATTAATTCTTGCCAGGTAATTGAGAGTATCCTACTGTATAGCAAGCACATTGATATCCCTCATGGTTTGTGGCAAACTGAACTTTCGTATGCATGTAGGGGATCTTAGTTTCTTTCCATTCTTAGATATGATTTTGAAATCTCCCCCCATTCCTTTCTCTCGTCCTCTCTCCCTTTCCTTCTCCCTCCTTCCCTCTCCCCCTCTCTCCTCTTCCTTCCTTCCCTCTATTTCTCTCCCCCTTCCTCCCTCTTTGTCTCCCTCTCTCCCACTCCCTCCTTCCCTCCATCCCTCCATATGCAGATGTCCAAGCACACAGTGTGCATGTGCAGGTCAGGGGACCATCTGAAGGAGCAGCTATCTCCTCCAGCACACAATTCCTAGGGACCAAAGTCACACCAACAGTTTGACAGCGAGCCTCTTTCCTGATGACCATCATGCTGGCCGTAGATACAAAGTTAGTATTCAGTTTCCATGAAACATGCACAATTTATGTATTGAAATCAAAATTAACTCTATGTTGTTTTCTGATGAAAGGGTACACATGTTAACAGGGACTTTTATCAGTGTTGATTTGTTATCTATGGTTAGTTCTCAACAACCTTGACCATTTTGCTCAAACAAAAGTATTTTCTATTTTATGCTAAAGTTTACCATGTACCGCAAGTGAGAAGGTCAAATATTACCGGTAGTATTGGCCCTAAAATAAAGTCAGTTTGGAAAATCTAACTCTCAAACATTTTAAAATTTCATCTGAAACTCTTTACCAGGAGTATAAACTGTCACACAATCTAATATGTTGTAATGTGACGTTTTTCAATTAAAACGTTAAATCATTGCTTTATCAAAGGATGAGTAGGTATCTTAGTGATATATGTTATCACTGCACCATTACACAGAAAATTTCATCTTCACTACTCAGAAATTTTACATGCTTTCCGTCTTTGACATACTTTTATTGGTGTACATGTGAGCATAGCCTGTGTATGTGTGGGGGAGTGTGTTTGTCACTGTTGGTGTACATGTGAGCATAGCATGTGTGGGAGCACACATACACCATGGTGTGTCTGATGGCAATTCTTTCTTCCCACCTTTGTTCCAGGAATTAAGTTCAGGTCATCAGGCTTGTTTGGCAAGTGCTTTAACTTGATGAGACATTGTTCTGGCCCCAGGAAAATCATTCTAAATTCAAAAAACATATACAGAAATCTGACTTTTCAGGATAGCTTGCAATGATATGCTATTTGTAGCTAATATTTTATCATACATAAATTAAACTGCAAAGGTCAAATCAAAGCATGCTAGTTTTGCTGTTAAATCTTGGGAGATAATTAAGAATATAATTCAAAATCATAACTAAAACTCTTACTTTAGTTGGACCTTATCATTCAAGGATCTTTGCTTGTTTATAAAAGACAAAGGTATATTCTTTACACTATATCTGGAAAACAATATGAAATAAGATGAGATTCACAATTCACTGAAAAATAATTCTTCATTTAAACTCAAAAAGCTAAATAAATGTGAAGGCTTCCATGAAGTTGATGTCTCACTCTGAAGAGAAAGAGATTTTTCTGTGAACTCAGAAATGGTTTCAGACTAAGCTTTAGAAAGAATACCGACATCTTGAAGGCCCTGAAGCTGATTCCCTTAAATTATTTCATCTCTGTACTGCTTACCTGTACCCTGTCTGAAGATGTTGCTATCAAACAAGAATGAAACCAGTTCTAGACTGAGATAAGAGAACATTCTGAAGTTCTGGTTCAAAATGAGCTGAGACACTTGTTGCCTTTTAGAACAGCGTTCCGAGGTCCAGAAAACACCTTTGGTTAGGTTGGTTGATTGGTTGGTTGGTCAGTTGGCTGGTTGATTGTTTGGCTAGTTGGTTGGTTGGCTGGTTGATTTTTGAGATACGGTCTCCCTGTGTTGCTGAGCCTAGCTCCTGACAGTCCTCCTGCCTCCATATTCCAGCTGCTAGATTACAAATGTGCGGCTACCATGTCCAATTCAGGAATCTCAGCTTTTAGGTCAAGATATATGACTGTAAAGTACAATTCAAAGCAAATTTAAAATGATATGACTATAAGACAATGCTGGCTGCTACAGATTTACCCCAGTTCTTACTTTCTCCCATTTGTACTTTTGTTTGTTGTAGTTTTCTGCTTAACATAAATGTTTATTTCAAGACATAAAAACAAATGATGATAACTTCCTGACCGGAAAGTTTATTGCACTTCTTATATATCAACTGCAGATGTTTTGTAGGCCAACTCCTACTAGGGCTAAGAAGTCGTCACAACAAATCTTGATGATTGTTATTTAGAATATTCATCCACAGGTTGAGCAGTCACTTATGGAATGTCCATTATTTGAAGACATATACTAGGCACCCTCAAGACAACAACAACCACAACAAAATACATGAGACTCCCCTTTAGTCTGGAAAATAAAGCTTGAACATAAAAGGCAGTAGTGTAAATTGTTGTGTCCTAATAATTAAGATGGTGCTTCAAAACAGGAACATAAACAGAGAAGCAATTCGTTATTTCAACTATAACAGATTAGTAGTAATAGTTTATTTTTTAAAATTCTCTTGTTCTGAAAATGGGTATATTTAGGTCTTTAACAATATTAGATTATGAACACTAAATATTTATGCATAATATTTGCAAAAATAAAACTGACAGCAAGGGACAACAGTTGCTACCAAGCTTCACGATGTTAGCATATTTTTCTGACATATATTTCAAAAGATAAGGAAATCAACTTTAAATTTCCAACAGATGCTTGACTTTTCCTACACATTGAACTATGAATGTTATTTTATGTTGTCCATTTGATCAAATCATACTAATGAAAACACTGACTGACAAGGTACATAAAATGTCCTTTGCCCTTCAAGGGACAACCCTCAAAACTAGCAAGTTAAAGCAAACTAAGAAGAGGAAATAATGTGTTTTATTTCTACAGGTCACTGTTCTTCTCTACTGCGTGACAATAGATTAGAGGAGACAAATCTCGGGAGCAGAGAACGGATAGAAAGTTCAGATGAGAATCGGAGAAGATCTGATACTTACCGTAGATACTGAGTCAGCAAACACAAGATGGAGACAAAATGTATTCAGACCCCAACAAAGAAGTCACAATGGATAGATTGTAAAAAAGAGCAAAGGAAAGGATAACTCCAAGAGGACGCCCAAGATTTTGCTTTAGCAAATACAGACACATGTCACTTACTGAGACAGGAAGACAACATCACATGATTTGCGTTTTATCTCCATGGAGAAATAATATCTTCAGTGGTGAATTCAATGCTAAAATGTCCATGCTTTTGTAAACAAATGTTCTCTCATTCCATTTTAAAGGACTCTAGCGAAGCTCCCTGGATTACACATATACACAGAAGTGAAGCTGCATGGGGACAGTTTGAGAACAGAAAGGAGATCAGTGGAAATGAAAGACAAGAGAGAAAATCGGGAGTAGCCTGAGTATGATTGCTTTACTTCAAATACACGCATGACAACGTCTTAATGAATTATAGCATTAAAATTAGAAATAAAATACAAAAATCCTGTCTATACTGTCATATTTGGTTTAAATATGCAGTTCCTTCTGTATAGTTTTCAAAGTTAATGAAAATATAAAAAAATAAAAAAATCTCGTCTAAAGAAAGTCACATTTGTTCAAAATATATAGTTTCTTCTGTGCAATTTTCAGAGTAATCTTTTTCTGCACTTGGAGAGGATTGTAAACCAGTTCTTGTAACAGGAAACCTGGAGAAGTACCCACCTAGCTCCACGGTCACTTGCCGCTTCCTGTTTCAATCTGTGAGCCATTCTCAGCGATGACTCGGCTCATCTGCCTCTCTCTTCTTTACCCTATACTTCAGTACATATGAGTTATCTTCCAAAGAGCCGTCAAACAACTTCTGAGGTCACGTACAAGTCTCCATTTGTTAAAAGTGTCACCGTTTTTGCCAAGCTGATTTGAATAAGCACGACGTTTACACAACCCGAAAGTCATCAGATTCTTTGCATGTCACTGTTCCGTTTGGTTGGTTTTATTACATTGCTTCAGTTTCTTGTAAGATGTGTAAACTCCCCCCAATTTGAGACCAATTAATATAATGAAGTTCTACTTATAGAAATACAATATCTTACACTCAGAATACACAGATATTCAGGCCAGAAATTAGCCCATTGGCAGAGCACTTGCTTGGTATATGTGAGATTGTAGGCTCCATTCTTAGTACTGGCCAAAGGGAAAAAAAAAATGATACTTTTTTCTCTGAGTAGGCATTGATAAATGAAACAATGTTTTCTGTATATTGTATATTTGAAGTTTACTTCAAATAGACAGAGATTCAATAAGTGAATAGAGATATGTATAAGACATTAGAGATGAATCCAAGGTTTATGGGATATGTAAGTTGGGCTGCCCACTGTGGATGCTCCTAGACACAGTTAGCACTGCAAACGCACATTAAACACGGCTTCAATTCCTCATTTTCACCAGCTATTTTCCCTTCTTTCTTAGCCACACAAGGTTAGTGGTTTTAGTATTACACAGTATAATATATAACATATCCATCTTTACAAAATGTTCTGCTAGACATCAAGGTGTTCAAAATAAACATTAAAGAAACTAGGATTTCATCCTCAATAAAAAGAATGATTTCTTTATAGCACACAACAGTGTTCTTTGCTGTTTGTATACACAGAGCTCTTAGGAAACATCTTTGACAGCTCACGTTATATTTTTTATATTTATTTATTTGTGAATGTGTTTATAACATGTGTGAGTGCATACCACAGCATACACTCAGAGGTGAGCAGACAGCAACATTTAGAGTTCTGCTCTTTCACCATGGGTTTCAGGGATCAGACTTCTGAACAGTCTGTCTGCATACATGATTAGCCTGTGCTTTAACTTTTGCCACCTCTTAAGGTATAGGGAAGGGCTGCTGCAGGGTTGGTGATAACAACAAGAAAAGAAGAAAGGAAGTGTGCAGGGAGGCAGGGAGAGCTGCGGGGGAGGGAGGGAGGGAGGGAGGGAGGAGCAAAGGAAGGAAGAAAAGGGAGAGAAGAGAGAAGGACAAGGCAACAAAGAAATAGAAAAAATAAAAAATAAAGAACTCTATACAAATAATATGTAACTGAACTAAAGACAGAAAAAAAAAGGCAGGGAAAAAGAAAGGAAGGAGGAGCCGGGCGGTGGTGGCACACACCTTTAATCCCAGCACTCGGGAGGCAGAGGCAGGAGGATCTCTTTGAGTTCGGGGCCAGCCTGGTCTACAAGAGCTAGTTCCAGGACAGCCACGGAGAAACCCTGTCTCGAAAATCAAAAAAAAAAAAAAAAAAAAAGAAAGAAAGAAAAAAAAAAAGAAAGGAAGGAGGGAGGGAGGGAAAGAGAAGGGGAGAGAGGGAAAGAGAGAGAAGAAGAATATCATGTGACACAAGAATAAAAAAATAAATGTGTTGCATATACAACAGAATTAAGGATCAATGTTAAAAAAAACATAAGAAACAAATCGAAGAATAATATATACATTATAATCCCATTTATTTAAACTTCAAAATACGTGGTACAGTGTGTTGTTTTCTGCTTAGGAATTATTCCCTACTTGGTAAGTCTCTAAGGAAATTACAAACATTTAGTGGCTACTTGTGAGGGAAGAAAAATAAGGTCTCAGACTTATTGGAAATGTGTATTTCTTAAACTGGGCAGTGAGTTCATAAGTGTTTGGTTTTAATATATTGCTTAGATCATACACATATCTTTATACCATATGAACTACATATAGCTTCATATGAATATGTTATATATTATTACACATTTTAGCTAACGTAGCTATATTTTAGTTAACTTATATCATGTATGGTTGGCTTAAAAATAATAGTTGTTAAATAATATATGCACTTAAATTAGCTATCAAGATTTTTTTTGGCCAATTATTTCCCAGTTCATCTAGAGGAAATGCTAGGCAAGGAATTATTCTTCCACTGTGCAGTGTGCACTTTGAAGTGTACCAGCAGGAAAGCATCCATTGAGATGAATTTCAGGATGGAATGGACGGGTAATTTACCGGTTACATCAGTTCCATAACTGCCAGATCTCAGAATAAGCCAGCACCAAGGAGCGGAGGTGTTTCTTTACCCTCTGTAGTCTAGTTCTGCTGGCTGGAAATGAGCCAAATTCCGTGGATGACTCAACTTATCACTCTGGAAAATGAAGATAACACCTACTACCTCCCAACATGGGGTTATGAGGTTTAATCAGTCTGTAAAGCATCTTGAGGTTGTTGTGGTAAAGAGTAAACCCATATAGAACATATGTGTTTTACAGGTGTAAGCTAACAAGGCCATCCACCTTGATACTGTTTTTGTTTTCATGAGAATCAGTCTCAGAGTCTGATGTGGATACATCTGTGGTCAGTCTTCAGACTTCTCATTGACAAGGGTAATTAAGAAAGATGACAATAGTTTTCCACGTTTTACCATTGCGTGTATTTATTCGTCCTGAAATCTGTATTGCTAATATTCACATACTGGTGCCAGTTACTATAGTGACCTACGTCCAAGTGCCAAGGGGTAGGCCTCATAGCTGGATTACAATCTAGAAGTAAAAGTATTCATAAAAGACAAAGAATGAGGTTAAATAAATGGTTCAGTGGTTTAAGAGCATCTGCTGTTCTTGCAGAGACCCCAGGGTCAGTTTGCAGCACCCACATGGCTAGGACCTATCCTCTCCTTCTAACCTCGTTGAGCAAGAGACATGCAAACAAAATACTTGTGCACATAAAATAAAAATATAGGTTTTTTTTTTTGGGAGAAGAAGAAAAGTTTGCCTTTAGAAATGAACCTGACTGGGTGTGGTGGTGTGTGTCTTTTATCCCCAGCACTTGGAAAGCAGAGGTCAGAGGTCAAATCACAGTATTCAGAAAAAGAGAAAGAGGGAGAGAGAGAGAGACGCAGACAGGAAGGAAGGAAGGAAGGAAGGAAGGAAGGAAGGAAGGAAGGAAGGAAGGTAGGAAGGAAGGCACCAATTTACCAATCTAGTCACAGATACTCTTCATTCACATCCACACCAGCCTCCAATGGACACAAGTATTGTTTATGTATTAGTATTTATGACTAGCATCCAGAAGAAAACATACTTTGACAATTTATGCCCTAAATATTCTTAAAATTTTCTATTTACCTTTCTGCAACTATATTTTATTTTGAAGTTTTATGATATAAAAACCAGCTCCACACTTTAGCCTCTATAACCTCGGAGACTCAAGGACTCTGTTTTAGTGTTAGTGATTAGTCTCAGCAATTAATTAGATGCTACCTCCAAAAGTTTACCTAATACCTTCACCACCCCTACACTGAGGGTCGGGGTCGCAACATGAGACACCTCTATGGGAGGAATATACGTCCATACCACAGCTCAGCAATGAATGTAGCTAGGAAGCCAGGAAGGCTGTGGGAGGCTGCCTAAATCACAGCAGCTTCTTCATAGAGGATGAAACCATTGAAACGTTTCGTGTGGGAGAATTCGAGGTGGAAAGTGATAAATAACAGGCTGTTTCTTCCAGGTAGTTAGATGAGTCACACACTCATTGTGGTAGCCATTATTGATACCTGTCCAATACCTACACTTCCTTCTTTATTAGCAGAGGTAAAATGCACCCAGGTACACAGTTCCAGCCAGGAAGATGCCAGAAGTAGGTGAATGAAGGTTTGTGATATCTAATCTAAGTAATTCCCCAACTATTCCTTTTCTGTCTTGCTATAAAATCTTTAGTGCCTTTTCTTTAAAATATTCAGTTTGCATTCATATATCTTCGCAAGAAAGATGGCTGTATCAGGATTCCTGATATGGTCTTTTACACAGGAAAAATAAAATCTGCATGTGCTTGCATTTCAAACATGGAGAAAAATCCATAGAGCAGGCATGCATTTGCCGTCTCATTTACAGTGATGGAGCTGCTTCCTTCAGGTTTATCTGCTACTCCCCTACAGACCAGCTCCTTGGGAAAGGTGCAAAGATAGCACTATGCCACTCTTGTCCCTTAATGACTATACTTGATTTGCAAAATGTAAACTAAATTGTGGACATTCTATTGAAACTTAATGACCCCAAGCTGAGCTTGGAATCAATCAGTTATGATGTGGGAGTGTCATTTCAATCTGTTGATTTCATTGGCTGAGCAATAAAGAAACTGCTGGCCCTGATAGGTTAAAAGATAGGTGGGCGGAATAAACAGAATAGAATTCTGAGCGGAAGAGGAAGTGAGGTCAGACTCTGCTCTGCTCCCAAAGAGACGCCATGCTCAGCTCTCCCGGGTAGACGCAATAGCTCTGCGCTCTGAGGCAGACGCATGAAGCTCAGATCCATGATGGACGAAGGCTAGAATCTTCCCGGTAAGCGCACCTTGGGGTGCTTACACACATCATTAGAAATGGGCTAATTCAGGTGCGAGAATTAGCCTGTAAGGGTTAGAGTTCATGGGCCAAGCAGTTCTTAAATGAATACAGTTTGTGTGTTGTTATTTCGGGCATGAGCTAGCCAAGCGGCTGGGGTGTTGGGGACGCAGCCCCGCCGCTTCTTATTTCAACACAGTTACATGGCTATATATTTCAACAGTGATCACTATTTTCATCTGTCTTTTAAGGTGGTTACTGTAGTAGAGGGGGCAGGCTGAGTCCCACCACCCGGCTAGTTTAACCCCCGAAATAACCACAAAGAAATTGTATTAATTTAATTACTGCCTGGCCCATTATCTCTAGCCTCTAACTGGCTAACTCTCACATTTTAGTTTAACCCATTTCTAATAATCTGTATTGCCACTTGACTGTGGCTTATCGCCATGAGTCTAAATAGCGTCCATCTCAGGCAGGAGAGCCATGGTGTCTGCCACACTTCCCTTCTTCCCAGCATTCTGTTCTGTCTACTCCACCCACTTAAGGGCTTCCCTATCAAAAGGCCAAGGCAGTCTCTTTATTCAACCAATGAAAGCAACACACAAACAGAAAAACCTCCTACACCAGGTTACTGTGGTGACTGACTGTGGTTCATTTTATCCAAGGTCCACCGTAGGCTGGGCACTTCCTATATGTCTCTTTGTATAAGGCAAGAAGTAAATAATTCATTTAATATAAATATAGCTGGTTTTATCTTCAAATTTCCGTTACTTAATTTCTAACTTGAATTGTTTATATAAAATACTTTTCTCAATGTGTAATATTAGAAAATGTGCTATTTTATTAACACTAATGTTATATACTTGAGTGATTGAGTTACCTTGTTATTAATTATTTTACCCAGAATTTTTTGACAAAACTATTTTCTGATAACTTTCACCAAAGAGCTAATGACTTGAAATGTATACTTCTACAGCAGAAAATAAAACTATGTCCCTGATGTTGCTGGAAATTGTCACAAAATCTTGGAACCACTAAGGCCAGCAATGCTTTGCTGGTTTGGAAGTTCCTCTTATTTGACATATAGAATTATACTGCTTTGTTTTTACCTGCATATTTTCATTTTTTTAGGAAAAAGCATTCAAAGAGGAGACACTTTGCCCAGCACTATCCCGAATGTGTAGTGGTTAACATTTCCAATACAAATCAGAGAATTATTAAATGGTTACCAGAAAATATAACTATCATTATCTGATACAGACACCTTATTTGGTTTCCCATGAAAATCTTTACCTTGTTGAATGGGTAAGGCAAGTGACAGAAGTAATAGATGGGCTTCCTGGAGTTCGTCGTTTACTCCTTTTGTTTTTAGAACAAGCAAATTCAACCTTCATGGACCTTTGTGAAGACAGTCTCAGCAGAGAAACATTGTCTCCTGGTAACTATTATTATAACGTTATACACTCCATTGAGAAAAGCAAACTGTGCGAAAGCAGTTTTCAGTAGCTTCAGTCTGAGCCCCAACACTGACATCCCACAAACAGTCTACACATCACCCACATTAATCCACACATGTCCTGGTTGAAGTGTTTGATCCAGGATGATGAAGTGAGTTCAAAGTGGAGGTGGGTTATGGCTGTCACTCTCAGCTTTCCTGCCCCTGTATCTTCGCTCTGACAACTGAGCTTGTCCGGCAATGTCCCGATCCCAGGTTTCCACCAATCCCGTTCTGCATCGCCCTTTGCTCCTTGGGAACCCCGTTCTGAGCCCTCTAGCCTTCCTCCACATTCTATAGGGAATGAAAACCTGTAATCTATTCCATATCTCTCTTCTTATTTTGTTAGCAGAGATAAAGAAAGAAAAAGGTGGGACCTTCATTTTGTTGCCTGGAAACCTCCTTAGTTAGAACATGGACTTTCCACTCTTGCAAGGAGCAGTGTTGCCAAATTCCACCCTAGGAGAGCCCACTTGCCTCCAACTTTCTGGGGCATTTTCCTTACTTGTTTCCTTGCACTGCTAAGGAACTTTCTTCTATGATAAAAGAAAGCCTTTAGGCTTTGTTATAAGACCTAATTCAATGCTTTCCCAGTTACTTTTACGATCTAGTAAGTAGCCTCTGGATTCTTATATACCCTTGGCTCAAATGTTTAGAAAAGTACAAATTGAATGTGTTTTTTTTTTTCTCTTCACAGTGCTTGAAGTCTTGGCTGGAAATAATTGAATAGTGAGAGGTAACACAAACACCTGGGAGCTAGAATCACCTTGCGTATTCTTCATTTATATATCTGGTACCTGGTCTGGGGAAACAAGAAGCCTGGAGGCTGTCTGAGGTTTTGATCAAGGTGATTTATGCAGTCTCTTCATGTGTTTGGGGCTAATTTGAAATTCTTATATAGTAGTTGGGTGTGATGGCAGACACCCTTAATTCCAGCACTTGGGAGTCAGAGGCAGTAGGATCTCTGTGAGTTCAAGGACAGCCTAATCTAGAGTGAGTTCCAGGATAGCCAGCGATACACAGAGAAACTCTGTCTTAAAAAAAATAAATAAAAATAAAAGAAATATAGTTGAAAATAAAGCAATGTAAAAATGGAAAATACATAGAGAATCTGAATACTGTGGGTTATTGTATTTTCTTTGAATTGTTTGACGGCTGAGGAAGGAGCAACAGCTCCTAAAAGACATTTGATTATAAATGCTGCTAAATTAAGCCAACATACATATTTTGAAAAATGCCTTGACTTCAAAATTTAAGTTGTAAGATATGTTACTTTGGAGATGTTTTGCTTTTGTTTCCACAGGAAATGAAAGGCTGTGGGTTCATCCTAGGTAAAGAAAAATCAGGAAGACCCCCTGAAAAATCCCTAATAGGAACAGATGGCCCAGATGATCCAATATTTCAGAGGACCTCTATTAGAGTTTCTTCTGAGTTCTGCATCCAGAACAGCTGCAAGACTGTTTGCTGAAATAATCAAGTTTCATAGAATACTCTGGTCATGATTGACCATAATCATAAATTTTCTTTAGTTCTCTATAAAATTATCAGTGCCCCCAATCAGCAGGAAGTAGCCTAGAAAACTATGCCCACATTCACAAAAAAAAAATGGATTATGGATGTTTGCCTTTGTTTGGAGTGTTGGTTACAGGTTGTTATAGATAATGGTCAGGAAAAAGCTCAACAAAGGAGATTAGATTCGGAGTTCTTGTTCTAAAAAGGAGAAAAAGGGGAAGTACTGTCATACAATAGTCTTGTACCCTGTAAAGATTTGTCACTTGTATTGGCTTAATGAAACAGTGATTGACCAGTAGCCAGGCAGGAAGTATAGATGAGGTGACCAGAATAGGAGAATTCTGGGAAGAGGAAAGGCTCAATCTGCGTCACCCAGAGACAGAGGAAGCAAGATGAGAATGCCTCACTGATAAAAGGCACTAAGCCACATAGTTAACACAGACAAGAATTATGGGTTCAGATGTAAGAATTGGTTAATAAGAAGCCTGAGCTAATAGGCCAATCAGTTTATACTTAATGTAGGCCTTTCTATGTTTCTTTGGTACTGAACAGCTGCAGGACTGAGGGGGACAGAAACCTCCATCAACATTATATCTTATGTCAGTGTTCTTAAATTAGTTAGTGCTTTAGCCACAAAAGGGAAGTTGCTTGACCTCTTAGGACCTGGTTTTAGAAAGCACAATCCTCTACCTCCATTACTCTATTGCTTACAACAGGCACAGGGGTCAGAGATATTTCTTCTGCATGAAGGGGTATCAGCTCATCTGTGGCTACGTTCTTAAGACATCCTATTTATTGGTATTCGATATAAGCAATAAATACTAACAGAAAAGTCAGAAGACGATTCTCAAAAACAAATAGCAGAAATTAGTTTGTGAAGTGGGGACAGCTTTCCCCCAACTCCAGGAGATCAAAATAGTACCCTTCTGTTGGGCTCAGTCTCAAATGCGCTCCATGCTCTAACACAGGTTAAGCATTGTGCACCTCTTACCTACCAGCAAGTGGTAGGAGCTTCAAAACATTTTAGAATGCTAAGACCCTTTAAAAAGTTATGGCTTGTATGTAGTTTCATAAGATTAAATTATAGAAGAAATTTCCCCTCTGATACCACATAATCACTTTCTGGAAAGCTCTAGTTTAGGAGACAAAATTTATTGTTTAGTTTAATTCAGAAAAAAAATTAAAATAATCACTTTCCCGATGTTCTTGCCAAATAGTGATTACCTGATGATAAAAAGAAATCCAGAATTTTTTAACTTTTTTTTGAAATAACACAGTTAGGTCATTTTATCATTCTCCTGTGATTTTCTTTAAAATACTTTTGTTACAGTTTATTTAGTGTATTGTTTAGTTAGTGGACATGCATGCATGCACTCATTATGAGCATGTCACAGTGCACACACAGAGGACAAAGCACATGTGCAGGAGTCAACCTTCTCCTGCTATCAGGTGGGTCCTGGGGATTCCACTGGGATCCCAGGCCTGACAGCAGGCACTTCCAATAATCTGTATTCCTTGAGCTATACTATTTTTGTCTTTAAAGATTTGTTTTGCTTTTAATTATGTGTGTATGTATATGTGGGGTATGTACAGGTGCTTGCAGAGGTTTGGACCCCCTGGAGCTTCAACTACAGGCTTATCTCTCTTTATTTTAATCTAGCAAGTCGAATGTGTGTTGCCCAAATATTCTTGGGTGTTGTGCTCTGCCACAGAGAGTGGCTGGAAACGCTTCATGATTTATTGTTATACCCAGAGATCAGTACCACGTGACTATCATAGATGTTTTTGATCTGATACTGCAATACCTTATCTGCCAGTGTATCAGTCTGGGTCCAATCAGGTAATTAAAGTGACAGTAATTTGAACAAGGAAAGCTTAGAATAAAGTATTATTGAGTTATGATAGGAGCAGCTATAAAAATGTAGTAAAGATATTAAAAGCTACCTTATGATTAAAGGACTACGGTCCATGGAAAGAGGAATGGGGGTGTTTTGGGGGGTCTCTTGAGACTAATAGAGAAGGTATTGCTATAGCCCACTAGATGGCAGAGATGTTTGCTGTATAGCTCATCTTGTAAAACCCTTGGGATATGGAGCAACAGAAAGGAACAGAGTATTTAAAGAAGTAGGGAACTGGTGAGGACCACAGCAAGATGGCCGCTGGATTCCAACCAGAAGCTCAGGGTTTCCCAGCAACGGCGATCTGTAGGTGCATGATCAGACTATCAGCCCCAAGTGTTTTTGCCAATTTAATCCACAGGCTGCCCTCAAAGTAGAAGTGAGATTAGGAAGTTTATATAGACAGGAAACAAGTTAAGCTACTCCCTTCCATTTGCCTACTAACTTCACACCTAGCACATGGAAAGAAAATATATTTATTTAAAGTGTTTCACATGAACTCCCCAGAACAGATGCTGAAGAGCCAATTTGGAACTAAGAGGCAATAATTTGATAACTGGCACAGAGCATAAGCATCTTTGAACACAGAACATCTTTGAAATGTCTGCTTTAAAAAAAGAATCAGAATCCTAAGTTTGATTCCAGAGAAAGCACTATCATTGAGAATCTGCATGATATAGCAGGAAGAAAGGAATGGGGGGAAAAAAACAAGTGTAGAGAAATCCCATTCACAAATACTGCTTAGGAACACAGGATGCACACAGCCACTGTAAGACTTCCACACTGAGAGCTGACTTTCATTAAATATTATCTATTGTCTCATTTAGTGCCTCACAAGCCGTGTATTTCCAACAGCTTAATCTCTACTAATTATGAGGTTAGTAGCTTCTAAACTAAATCGTTATCAATTTATACTCAAGGAGGCTGTGGTCAAGCAACATTTAGACTTACCCAGTGGCCAGGCAGTGGTGGTGCACGCCTTTAATCCCAGCACTCGGGAGGCAGAGGCGGGCGGATCTCTGTGAGTTCCAGGCCAGCCTGGTCTACAAGAGCTAGTTCTAGGACAGGCACCAAAGCTTCAGAGAAACCTTGTCTCAAAAAAACAAACAAACAAAAAATAAATAAATAAAATAAAATGAAATAAAAATAAAAAGACCCAGTGACAGATCCCATGCCCAGGAGTAGATGGCCAATACAAAATGAATGTAACGGTGTTTCTGGAGGGTTTTTGTCTCACAATGCTCCGGCCAATCCTTTTCTTTCCTTACTGGTCTTGGTCTTTTGCTCATATATTATGGTTTCCAGCTTTGTGTTTTTATGGGATGTATGTGTGTGTGTAAATGTGTGAGCCCGTGTGTGTGTGTGTGTGTGTGTGTGTGTATAGTTGTTTCTTGTGGTCTTTTTATTCCTGTTTATTTTTTTGTTTGTTTTGTCCTATGGTGAGGTTTTTTTTTTTCCTTAGTTTTGTTTGTGGTTTTTTGTTGTCTGTTTTCAACAAATGGATTTGGGTTGGAGGGGAGGTGAGGAGGATCTAGGAGGATTTGGGGGAGGAGAAATTGTAATCAGAATATATTGTATAGAATAGATCTATTTTCAGTTTTTTTTTTAAAAAAAACTTACCCAGTGATTATTAATAGTTTAATCCTGTCTTACTGATCACTGCGTACAGTAACTATCACAGTACTTAATTTAACGTTTTTGGAGAAACAGAAGCAATACTATAGTACACATATTGACCAAGAAGTTAGAGTTGTCAATAGCTGGAAATACATTTGAATGTGCACATGAACTTATCAGCTAACTGGAATGGATTCTTTCAGTCTCGCCACTTTCTCATTCATTCAGACAGTTGGAGCTTCTCTCCTCTGCAATGAGTTTGCAGAGCCCCAGCTCTTGAGAAGTTTCTCTCTCTCTCTCTCCTCTCTGTGTGCGTATAGGTAGGGGCTGTTGTAAAAACTTACTAAGTCCATCTGAGGACGTCGTCAAACCTCAAAACTCTTCACTAATTTTTTTTTTAAATTTAAAAGCCATTTTTACATTTTATTATTTAATTTTAAAATGTTTAGTTTTATTTATACTTTTAAGGTATATAAATACTAGGGAGAATTAATTGTGTATACAAGGTAAATTTTATAACAAATGACCATTGGACTTGCTGTGCTTTAACATGCAAACCCAAAGACATCTTTCTTGATTTCCATAATTTTTAATGTTGTTCAGTTATTCTCAGATTCAACCCATACAGCTTTGCAAACTAACTTAAATCTTCAGCCATGCCGACGTACTTACGGCTCCAGCCATTGCAACTAAAATCAACTCACAAAAATCCGTTTCTGCATTCTCTCTCTCCCTCTCTCTCTCTCTCTCTCTCTCTCTCTCTCTCTCTCTCTCTCTCTCTCTCCCTCTCTCTCTCTCCCTCCCTCTCAATACAGAGATTATTTCTGCACTTTCTAAGTCAACTTAGACATTTTCCAGCTATCACCACCCACCGTGGTTGTTGAGATTTTAAATTTCGGTGGGTATTCACAGGATAGTAAAACTTGAACTGCCGAGGCTTTCATTTTCCAGGCTGAGTGTGGGCTGTGCCCCGTGCTTTCCGGCTCAGAGCAATCCCGCCACCGTTACTGCGTACCACCAGCAGAGGGTGAGCAGAGTAAGGGCTGTCAGCGGAACCAGAACTTGCTGCCTGCATGCATCTGCAGCGAACAGTTTTAAAAAGAAGCCGGGGCCAGATAGGATCATTAAGTCTTGGTTGTCGTGCGGACAGTATCAAACAAGTTTAAGAATGTCTAGATTTAGGGTGTTCGTTGATTTCCACGCCTGCGAATGTACAGATGCAGTGGAACTCGGCTGCTCTTCCCTTTCCATCCCGTGACTTTCTTTATCAAATCTGGGTATTTGACGCAATTCGCAGTAATTCACGTACAACATTTTTGTGGAGCCAAATTAAGTGTGCTAAACTTTTTTTTTTTTTTTTTTTTTAAAAAAAGCTTTAAAACAAACCCTGGGGAACTGCCTAAGGAAGGCATTTAACATGGGTACTATTAAAGAATGTATTTTAAAATAAAAGTTATATTTAAAAAAGAATTTTGATTAAAATCTGAAGGCCAGTTCCTGAGGCGCCTCTGTAAAGTTGCAAATGCGATGAGAGATACGGGGATGAGGGCTAAGCTACACGTATGGTAATTAAAGAAACTCCGGGTGACGCTATTAAATATGAGAATTCATTTCATGGAATGAAGGCCATTCCGAGTGAGTGGTACAACAAACTGTGCCTGTTTACATGATGAACAGACAGAATCTAAAAGCAAATTTTTGGTAGGGGAATCTGAGGTTCCGGGTACGTTCTCCTCAAGCCAGCTCCTCAATGCCAGGAAATGTCACCCCTGTCATAGTCCCGCATTCGAGATTGGCTCCATGCCAGCTACGACCAACACCCTTTCCTAGGTGAGCAAAAATGAGCATATTATCAAGTGGTATATCCCTTTCAAACCATTTTCAATGTTTTGCAAAACTTTTGCCACTGCCAGTTTAAAGTTCAATGACTCAGTGATTGAAACAATTTCTCATAATGAATAACTCCGTGTAGGGTTTTACAAGAGGGTCTCTTTCGATATTTTTCAGACAAAATATTTGCAAACGACAAATGCTCTCTGAAGTCCCTCAACTCTTTGTAGTACGTGAGTTTCTAAAGCTTCTGTAACTTTAAAAGCTGTGCCAATGTGACCACGTTCTCAGTAATGGGTGAAGTGTAACTAGCAATGAAGATTTTTATCATTTCTGTTCTCTAGAATTCACAGTCATTGTTAATTTAAATAGATCTGTTTCAGTTATTCTGGACCAATAAAATGTTTAGTCAGTATCCATTCTCACTAACATCACTTGCACTTCATTTTACATATGAAAATCCTTAAGATTACAACCACCATGAGTAAAAGTAAAGAGCTGGAATGGTTTTTATTTTGGAATGCTAGGCATGCTTTCTCAGGGCTAATATTGTTCTTAGTTTCCCTTGTGAGTGCCCTTACTAACTATTACTTTCCATATGTTTAAAATAATTAAAGTCAATATTTTATGCATTGTGAGCGATGTAGATAAAGAAACATGTGGAAATTTTGATATGAAGACTCATGCTACTTCGAATCATGAGGAAATGTAATTTTAAAGAATTTTATCGCAGGACTTTATTAAAAAGAAAACATTTACAGCGAGGTTACATGGCCAACATGCTTCACCCTCCTCAATTATGATAGTCATTAATTAGCAACTATTCCATCACTTAACACCATCAAGGTGATGCCTGTAAGCTAAGCACAGGATGTACATGGACAAGAAAATTGGCAGTCAATCCAGGTTTCCCGTTAGAGGTACAGCTGTTAAATAGGATCATTTGTTTTGATCCAGTGCCAACCACAAGCCCGGGTCCTGCCACCAAAGAATACATTCAGAAGTATTCATCAAGCATAGAAATCACAGTTTTATACCATCAAAGTCTCAGCAAAGTCAAAACTGAATAACTGAAATAGTATTTACTGAATAATTTGGTATTAGCCTCATTCTGTACAAAGGTTTCACTGCAAAAGAAATTGATGTTGTTTAGATTTGTATGAAATATTTGGGAGAATGGTTGAATTGGTTAAATAAATTTTCATAGCTAATATTATTTTCAAATTAATTTTTATTTGTGGGAAATAATTTAAATGGATGTTATATTTGTAGAAAGAGCATTATTTAATTATGTGTGACAAGCATCGACAGTATAGATATATCTATAATCAGATATAATTTGTTGATTTCAACTTGATCATACAAAATATTTCTTCATTCTTTTCATGGAAGTTGTGCACTTCTTAGACTCACCCACTTTTGCTAGCGTGGGGATTGAGCTCAGTGTGCCATGTTGCCTGAAGTATACTGGAAGTCTGAGAGCAAAACTGTTTATTGAGCAATAAAATCCAGATCCCCTGAAATCAAATATGCTTTTTGGATGGGGCAAGCAAGCAGCCACTATTTTAAGGTCTGGAGAATCACCACACTCTGGTAACTTAAAGCCTGAAGGGAATAAAAATTTTCAATGTCTAAATTATAAAACACCTTTTTTATTTCTTAAATTGCAGCCCAGAGAAGGCAACACAGAGAATTAAAATTAGAAAATGTTTAACAGCCTTATGTGAAACAATAGATAAATAAAAAGATTTTCAAAAAACCAATAGTCAGACATCAACTTTGCTCTACTCTACCAAAACTATTTCAGAACAAGGACGAAATTTTAGGGCAAGTTGTTATAGGTACAGTTTAGTGTACATTTACCCTTTGAGCTAGGATGCCGTGTTCAGAACACTAATTAAGGGAAATGAGACTGCATTTTCCTTCCTATTTGAAAGCTGTTGCTCAATTTTTCATTTAAGCAGCATCTCAGATTAGCATAAACAGAATTTTGTGTGCTACCTGGCTCTCCTTTTCTTATGGGAGATATAAGATTTAATAGTAAGCCAGGCGATGGTTGCGCACGCCTTTAATCCCAGCACTCGGAGGCAGAGGCAAACGGATCTCTGTGAGTTCGAGACCAGCCTGGTCTACAGAGCTAGTTTCAGGACAGGCTCCAAAGCCACAGAGAAACCCTGTCTCAAAAAAAAAAAAAAAAAAAAAAAAGATTTAATAGTAATAAATATCAAAACTGTTTTTACATGCAAATGCAACCATATCTGTTTGTCAGCAGTTTGGGATACAGACACATCAGAGCTGCTTGTCTTCGTTGTTTTGAAAAGTTGAGTGAAGCATCCACACAGCGAGCAGCAAGGTAAGCTGCAAGAACTTGACTTTACTTAGTAAAGGTGAGCAGATGCATACAAAATGATCAATGGCATTGCTATCTAGAGATTATACTGCCTCTGCATCAGGAGACATGTCCAGAAAAAAATAGCATTATAGGAAAAAAAAAAGCAAGAAAAGAAGAGCGATAATCGCATAAAAACTGTATATAACTCAAATTCCAATGCTCTGTGGCTGAGTAGATTGTGGCATATTTATATACAGGAATGCTTTCTGAAATAGAGCTATATCTGTGGGTATTTAAACAAATGGGATTTAGGGGCTGGAGAGAGCACTCAGTGGGTAAATTGTTTGCTGTGCGAGCACGAGGGTCAAAGTTCAGATCTCCATCCCCTGCATAAAAGCCAGGCATAGTGGTTCTCTGTACACGAGCACTGGGGGAATGGAAGTGGACAGAACCCAGGAACGTCTAGCCAAATCAGTAAGCTTGAGATTCAGTGAAATATCTGTTTTCAAAATACAAGGTGTGGCAGCAATTGAGGAAGGCATCCTAGGAACACCCTCTGACCTCTATTTGCCCATGAGTGCAAGGGTGCCTGCATACACACGTGCACACATGTATGCATATGCAGCACACCTGTCTACGAATACACAGGAAGAGTTGTAAAAAGCAATCCAACACTACCTGGAAAGCTAAATAACAGGAGAAAACAATGTGGTTGAATTGATTTCTATTTCTCAAAGAGGGGAACTAAAGAGCACATCCTTTAGAAGTGCATTCAAACAAAGTAAAAGTATAAAGGGAAGCAGGGAGCACCTGCCACCAAATATGGAGACGAGAGGACTTCTTGGGGGAAGGAAATGAATGCAAGGTGGAAGGATGAGCATGAGGTGGCTTCCGATACCTGCGGTGCTTGCTGTCCAAACTGGAGAGTAGGTTCTCAGGAGTGCAGGGGTTCATTGGTCGCTGATCGATTGGACTTCTGTTTGGTTTGTTCTAGTTGTCTCTTTCCTTCCTTTTTGTCATGCATTTTGTACTTTCAATTTTAGATAAACCATATTTCACAACAAAGTAAAGAAAGCAAATGTAGGCAGGGCAATGGTGGCGCACGCCTTTAATCCTAGCACTTGGGAGGCAGAGGCAGGCGGATCTCTATGAGTTTGAGGCCAGTCTGGTTTACAGAATGAGTTAGAGGACAGCTAGGGTAACACAGAGAAACCCTTTCTCAAAAAAAGATTCATTAATTGATTAATAAAAATAAAGTAAATGTAATAACATAAATGTTTAACAAATTGGTAGTAGTTTTTAATTGATTTATTTCCAAAGCATCTGTTCACCAATTCTTCGTACTTTCACAACCAATAATCGAAGGTAAAAATGAGTGTGTTGAAGTTCAAAGTAAACCAAGACAGAGATTAATTGTAAAGTAGTTTATCTAAATTCACGGGAATCTTATTATAACACAGAAAAGAACGTAGGGCAATAGATTCTCGTTTAACAAGTAGATCTTATCAATAATCATTACAATTTATCTTTCTTTTTCCTTCTAGAGGTTTACTGTGCAGTGGTGCTTACCCTAGATATGAGGGAAGGGATGCTGTTTATGTGTTTTATGATTGTAACTCTCAGAACCCGAGCCATCAGTTCCAGAATTTCTGTTGCCTACCTCATTCTGCTGAATAGACTAACCTGCTACTCACATGGAGTCCTCACAACTCATCCCCTATATGGCGTATGCACCAGACTCCCTGAGCCAAATGCTCTGTAACTTCCTCTGGACATTTACAAGTGATGAGTAGCACCAAGTTCTGTTTCCATTTAAAGTAAAATTTAACATAACCAAAATGTTAAGAATTTTACAGTTTTCAGTGTAACCTGTGGAGACTCGTTTTATAAAATAAAGATTCAAGGGAGTGGGGATTAACAGTTTGAAGACTGAGCACTTGGATTTCACAGTCCAGCCTTCTATGTTTTAAATATTTAATTTTATTCATTTAATAAAACAAAATGCCAGTCCTCACATGCCATTATTATTTATAATTTTCTTCAAAAGACATTTTAATCTCATGAAAAGACTATAATCGATTGTAACATGCCAAATTAAATTTAAATCTTATGAAAAGACAGCTTCCTGGCTTTGATAGCTTTCTTATTTTTGTCCCACTCACTGTACACACGGACATGGAATGGCGGTAGCATGAGTGGACCGTATTGTTCTCAGACACTTCCATGCTTCCAGCCCTGCTCTCGTCTTCTGGCTCACCTCAAATCTTCTAGAGACCTGCTTTTCTTTGCTAGAATAAAATACCTGCAGCTGGAAACATCACAGAACCAGAGGTTGGGGAGCAGTGTTGGGGAGTGCTGTCTTCAGGGACATAAAGTGGCCATTGCAGCCTGAACTTACTACAGGGTTACCTGCTCAAGACTTGTATAGGATCAGGCCAAGAAGATCCCCCCAAATCCCAGCAGAGAGTCCTAATAGCACTCAACGAGTTACCAAATAATAAGAGGGGAGGAAGAGCAGAAAGGTGGGATTGGATATGTTATGGGTCCTAGAAGAAGTCAGAGGAGAATGAAGATCGACACACATTGCATGCACACCTAAAATCGCCAAAGAGTAAAAAGAGACTCTAACTATAATAAAAACAAAACACCTGCAGCTGAGAGTTCTGTATGCAAAAGAGCCTGTTCCAATCTTACTTTCGGAAGATGAAAGTCCTTGTTTCATTAGGATGCCCTCTTGTTAGGCACCTGAGTATGAAGAACCATGTGCCAGAAAACGTAAAGTGGTCAGTCTTATTCTCTAACAATAACCTTCTCAAAAGGCTCGGCAAGTAGTACATGTCTAATTCCAACCCTTGGAAAGTGGACAGAGAAAGATATGATATTTGAGGTCGTGCTTGAATATATAGTTAGTGCTAGAGGCTGCACTGCATAAGAACTGTATTTTTTTTTTAAGGCGAGGGACCTTACATTTAAGGAACCAAATAGGGTAGTGGGAGACTCAGGAACTGTGCTGATCATTCCAGAGGGGAGTGACCCAGCAACCTAAGAGCCTTGCGCTCCTCCCAACTCTTGAATGTCCCACCACCTCCCAACACCATCCCAGTAGGACCAAGCTCCCCACACATGACTCCTTGGGGAACGGAGGTGACAATGCTAACCCTGAAGAGGGAGAGAAGCCTGGCGGGAGACTCTTTTCTTAGGTCTCTCTCAACCTGACACGAGGAGGGGTCCGCTGAGGGGCAAATGGAGTGAAGGAGGCTCTCTACTCAGCAAGTTTGTCACGTGAGACGCAGCAGCAAGCTTCCTGACTAGCGCGTAAGTGGAAGAGCGAAAGGACTTCCACGGGCATCTCAGCAGCACGTGCTCGCTAGAGAGAGCGGATTAGAGAACTCCCATGCCACTGCCCGCTCCTGAGGTTGAGCCACATGTGTCCTTCGTGACATTTCTTTGTGTCTATTGACTTCATGAACTGGTTCATGCAAACCAACTTAATGGAACCATCCAGATGTGGGCTTGGCTCCCACTCCATTGTTTTGATTGCGCTGAGATTGGGAACAGTTCTGTTAACTTCTCTGAGCTTTAGCTTTTCCTTCTAAAACTGTGATAGTGAGAGCTGGAGGGGGTGGGGCGCTCAGCCATTCAAGGCTAGGCTCACAACCGAAAAAGTGACAGGAAATGTAATTAAATTGAAATCTCAAAAATTAATTTTAAAAAAGGGTGACAGCAATTTGTACTAAGGCATAGTTAGAACTAAACCCGATAAATGTTGTATTTTTAAAGGAATACAAAGAAAGAATACACACACATATGTGTGTTTTATATATATACATAATATATACATATACATATATCTGCTTAGTGTATGCTGAGACAGTGACCTGGGAACAGCAGTCTTTCTGCCTAGAGTTGTCAGAGGTGACACTGCTGGGCACAACCACAGGATCACTGGGGTCTTAGGATATAGAGATGGCACCAGGAGCAAGAATGTGTGGACCCAACAGCAGCACCAACAGCTATGCTTTCCATTCCAACAGGGAATAGGAGCACACGCTCAGTAGGCCGACTGCTCAAGTATGAATGATGGCTTCACATAAACACCTGTGTGATCTCAGAGACACTAGTCAACTCTGCATGTCTTGGCTGCTTCAACTGTAAATGAGAATTCCAGTGGGAACCTGGAGTCTAGTTTTGTTTGAGCTTTATTTTGTCCACCAAAGAGATATTTAAATGCTTCTGTACTCTATTTTTTTTTTTTTAATGAGCAGGTTTGGCTAGGTTTGCAGGTCCATTGCTTGAGCGCTTGCCTGGCATGCACAAAGCCTTGAGTCACCTCCAACACCACCTAAAAGTAGTCATGTTGGCATAGGACATAAAGACCAAAGGTTCAAGATCATCCTTAGTTACATAGCTGCCTAGAATTTTCAGACTGTCTCAAAGCCATATGTGCACGTATGCACATACACATACACATACATACACACCAACCAGAAACTAGCAATTTAAACACAAAACAATAAGACTGAAATATTTGTGAATAAATTCCTCACATGGAACACATTTAATATTTTGAAATAATTTAATTGTCTTCAGTTTTACACTTTTATTGTAAATACAGATGTGATCTGTTCTGAGAGCAGGGGTGGGAGACACTACTATAGACATGTTATCTACACAGCAGTTTACACACATCAGTGCTCATACTTCCACTCTGGGACACTCCCAAGTTCAACCCTCTCCATCAGTTCTTACCTAACAAAACTACCGTTTTATAGACAAGTCATTCTCACTGCTGAGATGTCTCAGACATCACCAAGAACTTTGCCAAATACTATGATGACCGATGTTTTATATTGTGCATTTCCAATTAGTCTTCATAAAAGTTGTGACAGGTGAACTAATGAATAACACAGCTAGTGTGTGTGTGTGTGTGCGTTTGTGTGTATGTGTGTGTGAAGACAGAGGCAGAGTTACTAGTTCAAGTCCTAATCCAGTAAACAATACAGTTAAACTCTGCACCAGCAAGAACATGCTGGCCTCTTATCCTGTGATTTCTTTGATGTAGGACTAAGTCTAGTTCTTCATGTACAGCTTCACTGATGAAGACCTTGTGATTTGACGAGGTCCCTCATATACTGCCAGTGTGGAATTCGGAGACTCCTAAGAGTTACTTGTGGAAAAGGAAAATAAACTACCAAATATTAACTGAATCGTAGGAAAATCTCAGCCCTGTAGTTTAACAGTATTTTTTAGATGATGGCATTGGTAGGGAGTCTTTTGTGTATTATTTAATGCAACTAAATAATTATAGTAGCACCTAGCACAACCTGTTGCCTAGGAAGCATGTACGGTTGACATTTGACACATCTCACTCTGACACACACTGTAACATGGGAGCTAAAAGGACTTTAGGGACAGAATATACTAGAAGAAAACCTATGAGCTGTAGTCGGTATTCTGGGGTCTTGAGTGGGTGTCTTCAGCGGAAGAGAAGTTTTGATGAAGTGCAAAGAACTCCATATATTTAAGTGAGCTCATTTCTCATTTTATTTCATTGCCTACTTAAAGGACAATCACGATTGCATTATTAACATACTAACACTGTTATTTTTAGAAGAAAGAAAAATCTGCAATAATGGCATTCATTATGAGTCACAAAAAATTTAAGCAGCCAAGTTGTTTCAGTAATATTTTGGCTTAAATATGAAAGTCCACTTGTAGGGTGACAATATTCGACCTATCGTGCTTCTTACTCAAATTTTTAAGCTTGTGATAGACATGGCAAATAAGGGCAAATCCTGCTTCTCCCACTCTGCCCTCCCTGTGTCCTTTTAAAAAAAAGTCAGGGTTTTCGTATAAACCTATCCATTTTAATTTTATATATATATATGAGTGGTTTGCCTGCACTCATGTACATACACTGTATGTACATGTTGCCTACAGAGGCAGACAAGGCCATCAGGATTCCCCAGAACTGGAGTTACAGCTGCCTGGGAGCCCACGTGGGTGCTGGGAACCAAACCCAGGTGATCCCAGAGTACAGCAAGTGCTCTGAGTACTGAGTATCAGGCCAGGCTCAGAAACTCGTGCTTTAAAGAATCATCCTTCTTTCTCATTTCTTCTTTCAATTTCATAATAAACATGTCAAGCTACTTTCTAGCTCCTCGGGCTCCCCTAATTCTCTATCTCTAAAATTCTTTCAACCTCAAGTTTTTCCCATATCAAAAGTTTCCCTACTTGCAAAGCTGGTTCTTCAGAGACTGTTTTTGCTAAGTAAAGTTGTTAATTAGTAAATTAACAGAAATACTTTAATGTGGCTAATAACACCATTATGCAGCCTACAGTCATGAAATATTTTTCTCCCTTACTAAGAGAGAAAAGTAACAGCAATCATATGGAGATAATTCTTCACCAACAATGGATGATTAACGGCATGAATTCATTTAGCACATATTACGAAAGACTTGGAGGCTGGAGAACAATTTTCTGTGGCTGGACTCTTTAGCTGCCTTTAAATTTAATGCTACAAACGTTCCCTGATCATTTATTCACTAAGGCTGCCTCGCAATACTTCACCTCAAAGACGTGCGTGAAGTTAGGACATGGAATCAGGGAAAATTCACAGGTATAGAGAACCCAAAAGATCCTTTGTCCTATGTTCTTCCAGAAAGTTCCTTTCTCTCCCTGGCTCTGTGTGTGTCTAAGTGTCTTATTCTTTCTCTCTCTCTCTCTCTCTCTCTCTCTCTCTCTCTCTCTCTCTCTTTCTGCGTGTGTGTGTTTGTGTGTGTGTGTGTGTGTGTGTGTAGTCTGTGTGGGGAGTGTGTGAGTGTATGCATACACACATGCTGTATCTATGTGTATGTATATTTTTGGCACACTCGTTAAAATACAAGTTTCCAATGGAAACGGAGCTTGCTATATATAATTTCCAGAGGAACACTGATCCTGTTTTAGACCCTGCCAAAAGGAATTGTTCTTAATAGACCAGTTAGAGTCACACCTTTATTAATGGGCATCTAGGTAGCTATAACCCACAAGCCACTGGCACTGGGATTCTCTGGTAAGTTAGAGTTTGCCTGAAGCCCTTCCTTTCCTGATGTTTTCCCCAAACTCCATAAATTAGAGATGGGAAACCTTCATTCTTGAGCCACATCGGTGCAACACATACAGTGAAATCTCATTGTTTAAAAGCAATTCATCTCTCATCCAGTTTATTCTGTAATTCCCACATGTGTCTCAAATTTTTGGGCTTAAATATTCTTTTCGCTTTTAAATTACACAATTAAAAGATTCGCTTTTAAATCTAAAAGGTATAAAATTTGACAACGGTATGCCTTTTACAAATGAACCATTGCTACCTTTTTAGATAACTTTAATCTTAGTAGTTCAGTTGCTTTAGACTCATGTGAAGTCCTTGCGTATCTAACTAAGCATGGTTTATTTTTTTCAAGAATCTTTCATATGTCTATTAATTTCTTTTCATCTAACAAGCATGCCCAAAATATTTAGACCTACATATTACAAACTTTAAGGGTAAAAGTAAAATACAAGTGTTTAAATTATCTGTTTGCTTGTTTCCACTGTTAATTTTTAGTGTAATGTCCGAGCTCACTCTCCTTTGGTGGAGGTAGCTTTGTGCTATACCATCTGCTCAACGAATTAACCCCCAATCCTCATAACCAGACATCGACAAAGTCTTCCCCTCAACTGTCTTGATTTTCTACAGTTTTGACACTGTAGAGAAGGATTCTGTGTTTCCTTCCATGTAAGTCAAGAAAGGTAATTATAAAATTGGCTTTTTCCAAAATTTCTTTAAAAATATGTTGACACTGTGGTTGATGGTTTGCTTACTATTATTGTGCAAGCAGTACTTTCAAAGATATCTGGCTATATGCAGTGTGGCTCAGAGAATTAGAGAAAAATTTCTGGATATTAACAAGAGCTAGATTTCTAAAAGTACTTCATCCCAGGGTCTCCTAACACATGGAGGCACAGTTAAGGATTTCCACTGATCTGGATTCCTATATCCTATTAGGATGGTTTCACTACATAGCATACTGTTCCCAGGAAATCAGAGGTCATAGCCAATAGCAACAACACGATATGCAATTTTGACAATTAACCGATGTGTTTCCATTTTTCTCCATTGCTTTTATGAATAAAGACAAATAGCATCTTCCAGAATGAGGTGAGAATCTTAGGGGGTTTTGTTATGGTTGGTTTTTCCCCTTTCATGCTCATGAATACGTCACTTAGAAAGAATTCACGTTAGGAAGATGTAACTTCATATGTCAAAGTTTGTTCTCGGTGGTTTTTCTCTTGGTGTCCTTATCTATCTGCCATTTGGCAGAGGCAAGGGCTGGTGTGAATGGTCTTGGGGAGAAATTGCTTTGAACAGACAAAATTGGAATTACAAAAGAAAGATGCCAAAGGTCTAGATGGGAACGATCTAAGAAAAGATGGCTGCCCTTGCAGAGTGCTGAAAAAAAAGATAAACCAAAGACGTAGTCAGAGGATAAATTCAATCGAATGTGTTAACTGCTGAAAAAAAAAAAAGTAGAGAAAAGAAAAGGGAAGTGCTCCAGTTTTTGAAATGTTTTCATAAAGAATAAGGGAAAAGAACACTTGTCTATAATGTTTGGAGTGATGGGAGGTTAAGAGAAAATCCTGGCTAGGGTATCCCTAGTGATGGACGGAAAGACGGACCTCCTAAAAGCTGGAGAAGAGCAATGACCGGATTCGCTGAGCTCTCCCGGCGTCCTCTCTCACTGCTCCACTCGTGAATGCTGGCAGCTCTCCCAACCGCAGCTCCGCACCAACAACACGGAATGACACACGCAGACCAGGGGGGATTCATGTGCTGTATGTTTATTTTATAAATGTATAGACGCACACAAAGGAACTCTGTATCCGGCATCTTCCCACTGCAAGCCATTGTGCCGGCTGCTTTCCCATACGATACTACCACACAGGCCCATTCTATGCATATTTCTCCTGAAAACAAGCTGTCTGTGTTATAATTTTTGTAGCCACTCAATGATTTCTTGTTGAATGAATAAATGAATTCAGCCACTTATTCATTCATTATAGAACTATTGGGTTTGTCCAAAGGGGGGTGGGGAGGGGCTACAAACAAAACAGGTTCTATCATGTTCCAAAATGAGGATACTACTAAATTCAGTTCAGAGCAAATCTACCCATTTAGAAGCAAATTTAAAGTTTAATCATGGTTCTCATGAATCATAAAACAAGAGAAGGCTTTAAAAGAACATAGGTTTGTTTGTTTGTTTGTTTTTTCCTCCTCTCTGGACTAATGCTACAGCTAGCATCAAAGGTTTTCTTCCTTTACTTCACGGGCACATGCGCCTGTGTGTATGTATTGGTAGCCAGACAAGCTTCTAAGGAGGGGGATATTTAGTAAAACAGATACTTCCATGGTGACACTAGCTTTGCAATTTCTAAAATTATATTCCTCTTGTAAAAACTGGAATGTGTGGGGCTGTGGCTCAGGATGTATAACTATATTGTTTAATATATTTTCAACAAAAGAACATAAGTATTGGCAAATAATTTTATTATGGTGTATTTAACTCGGTATTAATGATAGTATTTATTTAGTCCTGATTATTATAGCCCTCAGATGTTTTATACCTATAATTTCAGTTGTTCTTAAAAAATATCCGGACAAGAAAGAAATTTTTGGGGTTTTTTGTTTTGTTTTGTTTTGTTTTGTTGTTTTATTTTTCAAGACAGGGTTTCTCTCCAACTTTAGGAGCCTCTCCTGGAAATCACTCTGTAGACCAGGCTGGCCTCAAACTCACAGAGGTCCGCCTGCCTCTGCCTCCTGAGTGCTGGGATTAAAGGCATGTGAGACCATGGCCTGGCTAAAAAAGAAATTGTTAACATTCTAATTATAGAGATGAAGCCATTGAGAAGTAGAACACTACCTCTGATTGCAAAGCAGTGTGTCAAACAGCTCCGCTCCCACCTGGGTCTGTAAAGTAAGTTACATTTCTTAGCTTAAACACAGATCTATCATTTTTATTTTAATTAGGCGGTCTGAAAATGTCAAATATTTTTGATTATCTGAAAAAATGAGATGTGAGAATCTTTAAAAAGGCTAATCTATGCTGCAATTTCAGTTTGTTATTTTCTAGAAATGACAATATGAGAATAATTCTTGTCTTTTCTTTCTGCTAGCAATCAAAGCAGTGGCAACCTTGTTACTTATTAAACATGTTTAGAACTGTAAAAGTGAGATTTGTGTTTTTTTTTTTTTTTTGCTCAAGTAAGTACATTTCTGTTGTGTATTTTAGTTGAGGATGCAGCTCAGTTATTTGCCTAACATTTAAAAAGGGGTCAATTCTCCCAGTTATAAATGATAACATAATGCTACTAAAATAACAATGTAAAAGTTTACTGAAGGAAGTATGGAGAGTTGGAAATGTTAACATTTAAGTTACAAGCTTTTTATTTGAGCCAGTTAGTCTTATTTGTGATGCTCAGCTATCCCGTGTGAAATCAGTGACACAATGTTACCTTGCCTGGCAGTTTGTAAGCCATCAAACCACAGGAAATTCCTAAGTGAAAGTGAAAATGAAAAATATAGGAAATGCTTTGAAGCTCATAATCTCTGGCTCTAGTTTGGCCAAGACTGCTTTAATGAAGTATAGGCGTCTAAAATATATGATAGCTCAGCTACAAAGCATTACTTCATTAAGATGTAGCATTTAATCTCGGCTGTGAATAACAAGGAGCTAGGAAGGCCCTTGGGCAGACCAGGAGCCCTGCAGAATGCTATGTGTGCTGGGTGATCTCACAATCCTCACTCACAGTGTCTTAGCATTCCCAGCCAGCGTTTCTTGCCCTTCTCCTTCATTGCTTCAGGACCGGCAGAGGCAGTGCATTCCCTGAAAAGGAGATATTTAAGACGATCGAGCAGGAGCAGAATTTTGCTTCTCTGGGTCAGTTCTACCACGTGGCGTTACAATAGCTGCTGTGTTGCACTGACTTTTCCTGGGTTTTATCTCTCACTTGTTTTGACAGGGGCTTTCACCTCATCCTAATACACGTTCTGGGTTCCCTAGGAATCCAACTTGACAGTCTAGGTATTATCCTTATAGATCACGATTCAGGAGCTTCTGACTGTTCTCCTGCATGCAAATGACAGCCACAATTGGTGGAATCGTCCTTCCAAATGAGAGGACCTGGCTTCACAAACATGCGAAGATTTAATTGCTCAACAGTCATGATATTACCTCCTATAATCTAACGTTCTTTTGAAATTCCACTCAAGTCCGAAAACCACATTTCCATCTCACATTGGTTTTATGCTAGGGATATGATACCGTGCATAATTCCCCAGAAATTGGTGAATAAACCTATTCATGGCTGAACTCTTCCACTCGTACACTTGTAGAAAAGTAACCGACACTGCAGTCACTCATGTGGCTCCTGTTCAAGGGAAGAAGGTAGCGCTCTGTGTTCTGTAGAGCAGATACTCTGCAAGGAAGTCCGTAGGGTTTGAGGAATCCCTGTGGCCAAGTGTTCATAAGGCCCCCTCATGAGAGCAGTGCCTCCTTTCATCCCTCGCCTTTCTCTCTTTCTGTTCTTCTGAATCCTGAATTTCCTTTAGCTAAAGACAGTCTATATGCCTTTTCAGGTTGGCTACAAGGCACTGAATACGTCTCTGGGGATCGACTGTTATATGGGCAGTAGTGATTCTGTTGCTAGAACATTCACACGTGTTGATAAACTCAATCACTTTTGAATTCAGAGTCTAGTAATTATTTTAGGTGAACACACATTAGACTTTAACGCCCCTAATTTGTTCAAGAAAATTAAGCATCATCTTTCCTTCATCAGTGAATATTGAGACTTCTGGCTTAGATAGGTGATGTCTGACACATTTCTAAACAGTACTGTGTGTCTGGTTAGTAGATGCCAATCTTCTCTTGATCGCTGTGTATTGAAAGAACTCTCTTAGGTAATGGAGGTTAGTCTTTAAGTATCTGATACTGTAAAAGCCCGTGTTTTGGGTCCCATGAGGCATCATCAGTTTCATACTCATTAACTGACTGGTTTACCCATTGAACCCACGACTGTAAATGCTACCTGCTCAGGTCTTCCACTTAGAATCGTCTAGAGAACAAACTCCAGCAGTGATTTGTGGTGACTGAACCACACCATCCTTGTACGCATCTCATTCGTCCCTGCTTCTGTTTCCCTTGAGATCTTACACTGCTTCTTTCCTTCTTCCTGGCCGCTGCTATCATTTGGAAGCTGAGAGATACTATACAAAGAACAAAGTGTGCAATGCCACATCAATCCCATGTGGCCTTCTGTTACAAGTCAAGACAGAAGAGTTCCAACACCACCTCCCTAGGCTTTTACACTTAACCTGTCCGCATCCCACAGACTACTCTAAACCAGCATTCCTCATCCCTCTTTATGGTGATGTTAAGTCAACTTTAAGTATATTTAAGTATTTTAAGTATTATTAAGCTCTAAGTGTTCTCTTGGATTCATTCTGCTTACCTAATAATAGCAACCATAGCTTCCCCACCAGAGAGGCAAGCAAATGACTGAGTCTAATATTATGCAAGCAAATACTGGGCACATCATAGTATGTATGGCTAAATATAACATTATAAATATAACATTATAAATATAACACTATAAATATAAATATAAATATAAATATAAATATAAATTATAAATATAAATTGTTTTAAATTTTATTCTCATAAAATTTCTGATAAAGTCCTATATATGTACAACATAAATAAATACAACTAAAGAAAAACACGTCCTTTATTGGAAGTTTCATGTAAACACTATGTCTGAGATTTTAACGATTTTATCAGATTATCTATTCTTTTAAAAGTGTATTACACTTATTTATTGTGTGTGTATACTGAAGCACGTGGCAAGCTACACTTGTGAACCTCAGAGGACAACTTGCAAGATGGGCTCTCTTGTTTCCTTCTGTGTTCCGAACTCAGGCAGGTTGTCAGGCTGCTAGCCCCTTTTCATGTTGAACCATATTGCTAGCCCAGATTACCTAGTCTTTTTAAAAGATTCCATATCTACCTTTTATTTCCCTGTTAAAAACTTTCTCAAGGACTCACACACCAAGATCTTAAAGAAATACAGCAGCTGAGCTACCCCAAATCTTCAGCCTGAACACACTGTTACCAACTTTCGAAGTTCACAAAAACAAATTATCAGACACTAACAACAAATTCAGGATAAGTTGATTTTTTTATCGCCTTGACATGCGCACAAAAGATTAGGTTCAACTCTGGGAATGAAAATAAATACTTAAGTGCAATTTTATAAAATATACAAAAAAGTTAAAATTGTATAAATAGTATATTTTTACATACTATTTTAAAATAGTATAATAACTGTGAAATCTGTTATTTTGAATGGTTTTCAAGAAAATAAAAAACTATAAATCCAGGTCTTGAGCTGTTTTCGGAACTAGTAACTGGAAGAACACAGTTGGGGGCCGATTATAGCGGTCTGTCTCATCCGATATCAGATGAGATTAAATCCAATATTTGGAACCAACAAATTAGAGAAAATCTAAGATACTCTTTGGGAATTGAATATAATCAACAAAAAGTAGTGGCACTTTATAATATCGTCTACCCTGGACTCTTCTTATTGTGTCCTTTCTTATTTTCAAAAACTTCTAAGTGGCCGGCATGATTGCTATATACACTTTTTGTTTTGTTTGGTTTTTGTTTTTCAAGACAGGATTTCTCTGTGTATCTTTTGCTGTCCTCACTTGGAACTCACTTTGTAGACCAGGTTGGCTTCAAACTCACAGAGATCCACCTGCCTCTGCCTCCTGAGTGCTGGAATTAAAGGCGTGTGCCACCATGCCTGGCTTGTAAAGCTGATTGGAGAAAAAAAAAAAAAAAGATCCATCAACTTATATCCAGACAAGTATGCCCCCAAGAGTATTTTCAAACACAGCACAGCTCCGTGAAGCACATAACCACTGTTATGCCACTGTTTTAGCTACCTCAGGATCTTCCCAGGGTGCCGCAGCATGGGTGACATTCAGTTTTCAGTCGTTCCTAAATTCTTTGTCAGACTTTGCACCTTGAATCCTTGGCAAGAGACTTAGAACAACCTTGGTCACCGTCTCATGGCTTCTCAGTGTGTGCTATATGCATATAATAGGGATGGGCAGGAAAGAAGCACCCATCACCATTAACAAACTGATGGTAAGAATCAGTCAAATGTTTTTATCTAATGTAAAAGTCAGCACCAAATCTGGCAGTCCTGATTTCACATAAACATGAAACATGATCTGGAAACTAAAGAGGGGAAAAAAGCGGCCATACTTCTGACTAACTAAATTAGAATGTGTGCAAGTATGAGCCAGACATTTGCATGTCTTAATGGCTCCTTGAGTAATAAAAGGACAGCCAGGCTGAGAAACACTGAATTAAGAAAAAGAGGTTTAAAATTATCTACTTGTAATTTTGAAATTTGTGTCCTAATAAAAAAATATGTGGAAAAGTAGTGAAATACTTTGCAAGACTGTACTATAATGATATGTTGCCTTTAAATGTTTGATAGAAATCATACTGTGTTTTTCTAGCTTTGTAAAAGCCTCACGGTTTTACCCACATTTGCAGATGACTGCACTGGACAGTCCTCAAGGCTGACGTCTGTGGCTGTGCTGTGGTACCTAGTAACTAGTGTGACTGATTTCTCCTAATTGAGAAATCATCTGCTATCCCCTCCACCTCTCCAGTGTGCCACAGTGACAGCTCCAAAGACATAACAAGAAAAAGGAGGGAAAGAGGAAAAGAAAGGTGATAACTGCTCTTTATTGACACACACACCGACTCGTCTTTCCTTCCATAATTTCTAATTTAATTCCAAAGACAGAGCTGGAACTTTCCAGTTCAATGATCAAAGGACTCTGCATTCACCACAAATTCACAGACCCACATAGTGGCTTGGGCCATGCGCTGTGGTGAATGAATAATCCCCGAATTTCTTCTCTGTGGGCATCATTATCAGGCGACTTACAGAATGGCGCTGTTCTAAACAAGCCCACATTGGGGCAGTTATTTGAAGAGCTATGGGAAGGAACAAATAAAACACAGGTTGGAAAACATAAAACTTGCAGCTCACTCTGAAAAGATTCTTGGTAACCACAGCCATTTTGTAGCTCTTGATTCTGCAGTAGGCATGGGTTCTGTCTGACTCTCTGCTGCTGTACCTCTAACCAGTACAGAAGGAACTGTGAGTACTTATACACGATGGGGAGACTGGACAGGAGAGCTAGTTGTTAGCTGGTCAACGTTAAGTACAGCCACTAGATTACACAGTCCCAAATATACAGACATGTTGTTAAAAAAAAAAAAAAGTCCTAAAACTCACCTTTCAATTTGTACTGCTGGGCAGCTTGCTACATTATCAACGAAGATCCAAAGCCGTTCTTATTTTACAGTGAGCTAATTCTGTAAACTCATGGTGGTGTTTTGTTTCTACTTCCCATTAATTCCAAATACTGTGGAGAAAATAATAAATGACCGCAAGAAAAGAGCCCACTAAAAATGTAAGTCTTCAAGAACAGCAAACGTACTTAGTTGTTCAGTTAATTTATAGATTATCTCTGAATCACTAAATTATACATGTTTAAAGAATGACACCCAGGAGTCACATGTAGTTGAGATTTTAAAATTCTCTTTTCCTCTAAGATGTGAATGTGATGATCATTTTGTAAGTTTCTGAAGACCTTATAAGGATGCTAAAAAAAAAAAAGATTGTTTTAACTGGATTTATCTTTCAAAATCTAAACACTAGTCAACTGAAGGTGTCACAGTCAACCTGTAACACACTTTAGTGATCAGCTCCAGGGCTCTGTGGATGTCCTCTATTTCTACCATCTCTCTTCTGAGACTCAGAATCCCATGAGTGAGAGGTGAAAGGCAACTGGTCTCCTGCTTGCTGCCCAGCCTGTGAGCACTCACTCAGGAACTGAGACTGAACTGAGCCTTACATATTTGCGGGAGGGTCGGGAGTCTGAAAAATCCCTCTGTATTTATAACTTCGAAGGACATGCGTTTCACTGGCATTTCACGTGGCTTTGTTTTTATACTCTTTGGATGCAGAAGGCGCTTGAGAGCCGTCCAAGTAATTCTGTGATGGTCAAAGTCATGTTCACAAAACTTTCCTTTACTTATGAAATATTCCCAGCTGTGAACCCTGAGGAAGTTTTTACGTAGTAACGGCTTCAAACACACACACACACTCATTGTTATAAAAAGTTTCCAAGTACTTTAACTATAACTAAGAAGATCTATTAATTTTGAAAGGAAGTATGAGCGTACACTTTTAAAATAAAACGTAACCTAGTAATTCTGAGACTTTCTGGGCCTTCCAAGTCAATGACTTTAAATGAATTTACATCTTCCAAAATCCCGATTACCATAAAAAATGTGTACGTGGTAAGAGCCAAATCCTTTATAGTTACTATAGTCATATAAAATGCATGACTGCATGTCAGATTTCCAGATATTGTTAGATGTCTTAAAACAGATTCTTAAAATAGGACTGTTGATTTTAATTGGAACGAAACTATGAAACAAGTAACTTTCCTGCCATGGAACTGTCTACAGGTGGGATTTCCCTCCCTTCAGTGTGTGGTGAACACTCACAACAATCACTGGTGTAGAGCAGAAGATGAAAGTTGTCAAGAAAATTGGACATAATTAGTCAGTGCCAGCTAAGTGATGAAAATGAGACTTAATAAAATTAGCAGTGCTTCCCCCTCTGAGTAACTCATAAACGTCTGTATTACAGGACCACCTATTCAAAAGTCATGTATTTTAATTTTCAAAGCAAAAAAAAAAGTTTCTAAAAAATAGAGTCAATATTAAAAAGTACTGAAAACAAAACATGAATCCACTTTTTTAGAAAAGTTAGCCGAAGTTAAGCAGCACACGAGAAAGTAAGTCAGGGAGACAATAAAGACAAAAGTGCCAAGAGTTGACTGTCAGAACCCGTCACATTAGGACATTATAGACCTCTTCGGGTAACACAAGTTTTACAGTTTTCTTGTAAAAAGCACGGAACAGAGTGGCAAGTGCTTTCCAAAGACTGCGAACGGGATTATTCGAAACCAATTTGAAATAGCTGTTTGTCGGAGATGTTATGAATTCTCACTTCTTTTAATAAGGTTTCCGAGAATTCTGGAATTTCCTGAACCACAGCGTGTAGCAGGGAGGGGGCTTATCTCAGCACTGTGGTTGTTTACAAGGCTCTTTTCCGAACTGGGTGCTTTTTCTACCCGAGAGTTCCCGGTGCAGCTGGGCAAGGGAGGCGGCACGGGCAGCGGCCGAGTAGCCCCCTCCGGGGACACGCGCTCCGGTGACACGCGGCCAGGTTAAGGAACCCATTCTTTCCCGGCTTCAAAGGGATCGGTGGCCGGAGGAGCTCGCGGGCCCGGTGGATCTGCCCGGTCCCCGGTTCGGGTGCTCCAGGTGGACCCCCCCCCCCGATGACCGGGCAGAGACGCGCGGGGCGAGCAAAGTGAGCAAGCGGCGGTCACCCCGGCGGCTCCGTCGAGTCCAGGGCGAGCGCGGCTGGCGGGAAGCCCGAGCCGCGTGCGCTCGCAGGAGGGTGTGCGGCGCGGGGTCCGCACGCGCGGGCGGGGCCGGCTCGGGGAGGGCGTGCCGGGGGCGTGGCGCGAGGTGTCCCGGCCCGGAGCCCCGCGCGGCGGGCGGGCGGGCGAGCGAACCGGCGAACGGGCGGCGGTGGGCGGACCCCGGGGCAGGCGGCGCGGCGCCACCAGCGGTTCCCCGGCTCCCGCTCTCCCGGCCGCCAAGAACGAGCCGCCGTGGGCGGGGCCTGCGGTGATTGGCGGGCGGGCGGGGAGGTCGGAAGTACTTTGTTTTTTATGCTAATGAGGGAGTGGGGCTTGTCCGTATTTACGTTGAGGCGGGAGCCGCCGCCCTTCATTCACCCACATGGTCCTTCGAGGTGCCGCCGCCGCCGCCCGGCCTGCGCCTTCGCGCCACTTCGCGCCCGGCGGCGAGGCCGAGGGGTGGGGTGAGGGGGGACGGTGCCCCGCGTCCCTCCACGGAGCCCCCGATCGCGGCCCGGGGCCGGCCACGCCGCACCCCCCACTCCCGGCCTGGGGCCTCGGGCCGTAGTAGTGGCGCGGAGGCTGGCGAAGATGGTGGCGGCTGCTCCGGTGAGTGCGCCCGCCCGGCCGCCGGCTCGGGAAAAGGAAACCTGTTGTGCGCTCCCCGGCCGGCACGGCGGCGGGGAGGGGCGGGACGGCCGGGGTCGGGGCGATCGCGGATCGGGGGGATCGAGGAGGGAGGGGGTGTCGGGCCGTTGGGCGCCGGCGTGCCCGGGGCGGCCGTCCTGGCTCGCACGCGGGCCGGTTGGGGCCCGAGGGGGCGGCGGCCCCGGAGCCCGGCGGGGGCCTGCCCGGCGCACACAATGGCCCTGGGGAGGGTGGGCACGAGGCCGCCCGCCGGTCCCGGGCGCCTCGGGGGCCGGGCGGGGTGCGCGGTGGCCGTGCGGGCAAAGTTTCTCCCGGGGGCGAGAGTTAAAGCGCCTGCAGAACAAAGCGGCGGCGGCACATGGGGCAGGCCGCGGGCCGGGAGGGGGCGCGCCCACGAGGAACCTGCGGGCGGGCGAGCGAGCGGCGTGGGCGGGAGGGCCCCGAAACTTTGTGCGCGCCCGAGCGGGCGCCGGGACGCGGGGGCCACGGGGTTCGGGCGCCACCCGCGCGCTCCGCGTGGGCTTTTGTGTGCCACCGCGTGGGCAGCTCCATCTAGTGCGGGGTGGCGCCCCATTGGCCCCGCCGGGGTCCCCCTCCCCCGCCAGGTCCCGGCTCGCCCCGGCGACGGCGTGGAGCCGGGACGGGGCGCTGGCTGGCGAGCGCGGCGCGGGAGGGCTGGGCGGGCTCGGCAGGAGCGGCGGCCCCGCCGCCATGTTCCTCCTGCGGGGCGGGCCGCGCAGCGCCGCGCGCGCCGAGGGCGGGGGACATGGCGGCGACTGCGCGCCGCCCGCCGCCGATTGTTCCCGGCGCAGGCCTCGGGCCGCGTGCGGCGAGCCCGGCGGACGGACCCCCTTTCCCTCGGAGCCCCGATCGGGGGCCCGCGCGGGGCACAAAGGACGGCCGGCGTGTCCGGAGCCTCACTCCGCCCGGGCCTCGCCGCCGCTCGTCGCGCAGCCGCCCAGGGGCGGGCGGGGGGGGGGGGACTCGGCGCGTCCGGCTCTGACCTGCCGCCCCCTGGCGGCCGCGCGTGGACCCGCTGGCCCCCTTGTGCGACATGTGCTGCTGCCGGCCCGGGCTCCATGAGCGTGGCGGGCACTTGGCAGTGTGGGGTGTTCACCCTGTCCGATTTTCTCTTGATAAGCTGGCTTGAGGGGGAAAGAACCGGAGAGGGGAGCGGGCTGGTGGCTTCTGTGGGACCGGGAGAGGAGGAAATTAGCAACGTGGCCACGAGGATCACAGCAGTTGGGGAAACAACTCTTTATCCCGGCTTGCAGCCACGAGGTCTTGATGGGGGGAGGGGTGGTGAAGAATGGTCCCTCGGTCGCTCTTTTCCTCTGGTTTGAGCTACTGCCCCGTAGAGTTGAAGGTTGATGGTGGTCGTATGAACAGTATTTAAGGGAACACATTAATTCATGCACGGATATTTGACTCTTTGTAATTTTTCAACTTTATCCTCTTGTTACCGTTTTTTACCCAATACATTGTTGGCCTGCCTCTGTTCTTGATTTTGTTTTTTGCTTTTGCAAATGGATGGGATTCTCATTTACGAACGATAGAAATGAGCACATTGGAATAGGGTGTAGAAAGTGGTAGTAATTCTGAGCAAATGAGCTTATCCTTTCTCTGTCTCACCCCCTCCCCCCAACCCTAGTCATACACGTGGACCTAGCAGCACCCGAGGCTTTACCCAAGGATACTTGCAGAGAAGGAAGTTTGCCTGGTTGGGTAAGTATATTCCGATTTTTTACTTACTTTTTATAAAGAGAATAGTTTTTACTTTTGCCTTGGAGTTTTAAAGTATGAAATAAGTGCATTTGGGGTTTTGTCAAGTTTCTACAAAAAGTGTGGATGAGCTAGATTTTAAGTAAACCTACAGTAGTTTTTGGAAACTGTTTTCAACATAGTTGCAGGCCCTTTAAGTTAGATTGATAAAGTAGATCTAATTTGGGGTGGTATACAAGATTTAACTTTTTACATTGTATAACTAATAAACTTAAGTAAATAAACAGTAATTGTGTTAATTATTTTGTCAAGTGTCTGCCCATTTGGAGGACAGAAGAAAAGAAATCGCTGCCTTTTGGATCTGGAGTTTTCCTCTAAAAGGTACTGACAAGTGCAGCTGCCCTGCTGATGATGGTTCTCATTGGGGTATAGCATGATTTTTGTGGACTTGGGAAACCCTAGTGTAAGGAAGAGCCAACATCAACATGTACAATTTGGACCCTTGTGCTTTTAGATGATTTTTCTCTTGTTGGATTTAAGCTGAAATGTATGTTTGTCACAGGTGTTAGAGCTTTGGGCTGTTCTTCTAATTATTTATTTCAAATTTAGCAGGACTAAAGAGAACACCACCTTGAGACCCTGAAGAGTGACCAGTCAGAATAATGTCAAAGTGCTTACAGTGCAGGTAGTGATATGCGCATCTACTGCAGTGAAGGCACTTGTAGCATTATGGTGACAGCTGCCTCGGAGGGAGCCAAGGTGGGCCTGGAGTCACAGTGAGGGCTGCTGGTGCTGCTGAGTGCTTTTTGTTCTAAGGTGCATCTAGTGCAGATAGTGAAGTAGACTAGCATCTACTGCCCTAAGTGCTCCTTCTGGCATAAGAAGTTATGTCCTCACCTAATCCGAGCCAAGCAAGCATGTAGGGGTCTTAATAGTTTTGTGTGCAGCCCTCTGTTAGTTTTGCATAGTTGCACTACAAGAAGAATGTAGTTGTGCAAATCTATGCAAAACTGATGGTGGCCTGCTATTTACTTCAAGTGTTGTTGTGTTTTCCTCTTTTTTTTTTTTTTTTTAACTAATTCTGTACTTTTATTGTGTCGATGTAGACCCTGCGTGGTGTGTGATGACAGCTTCCGTAGCACTAAAGTGCTTATAGTGCAGGTAGTGTCTAGCCATCTACTGCATTACGAGCACTTCCAGTACTGCCAGCTGTAGAGCTCCAGCCTCGGCCTTCGCCCACTCACACTGTCCTGGTACTGAGCACTGGTCTATGGTTAGTTTTGCAGGTTTGCATCCAGCTGTATAATACTCTGCTGTGCAAATCCATGCAAAACTGACTGTGGTGGTGACAAGTCTGTAGAAAATGAGGGAAACTCAAACCCCTTTCTACACAGGTCGGGATTTGTCGCAATGCTGTGTTTCTGTGTGGTATTGCACTTGTCCCGGCCTGTTGAGTTTGGTGGGGATTGTGACCAGAAGATGTGAAATTAATATTGCTGAAGATGCCGGTTTCCACTGTAAAGAGATTGTGTGAACTCTTTGTAACTTCTGTTGCTTTCACTGGTGTAAAACTTATGAAGGTGTTTTGGATTTTTTTTTTATTATTGTTAATTAGGTTTGTCTTTTACTAAGTCATTTCACCTTGGGGTTTGTATCTCAGACATTTTTGCGGGCTTACACGCACGGGTACCCAGTATGATAGCGTTAGAATGGTGCCCTTTGCTGACTTGGAGTCTAGAGGATCCCAGGGCTGTGTTACTCAAACACTATTCAACTGGATTGATGGGAGTTACGAAAACATTTTCTTTTAATCTCTGTGTAGAGTTTTCCTGTTACACCAGGTGAGGTGTTTTCTGATGGTGCTGTTTCCCCGTATGTGGTCTTGGGAGCACTGGGGAACAGGCTTCAGCTCTGTTGAGTGCATACCCTGTTTAAGGGAAAGATGACAAGCTCATGACAACAGAGTGACAGGTGTGCCTGCTTTCCTGCTGCCCTGGAGTGTCGTGTCCTGCCATTGACAGCAGAGAAAGTTTTCTCCAAGTTTCCTGTTGGAGCTCCCTCTGTCTAGATTTGGGCAGCACAGTTGGTTCCAGCTGTGTGAATAAATATCATTGGAATAAAACTTAAAGAATAGTAAACTTGGTAAGGGTGAGCTCATAAACCAGATCTAAGGTAATAGTACTTAAGCAAGTATATCACCTTGGAAAAAGTATTATCTTAAAAATTTGGAATTGTCGTAGCCTTTGTAGTAGACCACCTAGAGTTTAAGTTTTCCATCTCTTAAGTGCTACTTTTTAAAAGAAATGTAAGAAGCTTAGTCTTGGATTCCTGAGCAGCAAGGTAAGGACTGAAGATGGAGGGTGACTGTAAGATGCATGTATGTTCAGGGTAAAGGGCGATCAGAATTGTACAGTTATTAATACAAAGGGAACGTGCCTTTAACCTGAGTATTGAGCTTTATGAGGTGAAGAAAGTGGAGACCAATCCTTTAAAATGATGAGTTCTATAATATGACATTATTCATGTGTTCTATAAGGGGTCTGTTGATTGTGTTCTAAAATTTTGATATGTTCATCTTTAAAAGTAGGAAGTCTGCTGGGTGCTTTTTTACATATGCTAAGTTACAAGTTTAAAACTAATGTGATCTTAAATTAGTATCCTTGGATGCTGAGTCTGTGTCATGGTATTTTTGTTCAATGTTCTTCACTAGATTGTATTCTAGCAAAGCAATTTGTTTCTCTCGGGTCCCACAGTGAAGTTAAGTTTTTTCCAAGTATTTTTTAATTCTCCTTTAAGTTCGGGGGTACATAGGAACATGAACAGAGCTGTGTAAACCTTGGTTCAACAGATAGGGTGTCTTACTACTAATTTAAAAACAGTTTTGCTCTTACACTTTGGTCTTGTAGCTTAGGCCTATAGGCATTCAGGAAAGAGGGAACATGTAGTTTTCTTGTATGTTACATGTAGATAGTTGTTAAATTTACCCTCTATTAGGAAGGAACCACTGTGAGACTGTAAAAATCCTTACTAAGTGTTGACTTAACTAAAAGTCCCTGAGATGTTCATTTTAACAGGCCAGCCTAGGCCAGGCAACCATCTGGACTTTTCACTGTGCATGGTTTGAAGAGTCAGTGCAACCTGCAGCTGTCTGGAGAAAGAGCAAGTCACTGTCACTAAAAACCTGTTGTATGTATAATGAAATTCTGTTGTGTAACTGATAACGCTATGTAGTTTGTCTGCCTTCATGCAGCTTTCCAGTTTATTTTTGTATAAATGTCTGCTTTGCTCTCTGCTCGGTCAGAATTGATGTGCTTTTTCATTAGACTGAATGGTTATATCATTGCCAGTTTTGTATAGGATCTATTTAGAGGGCCCTGTGAGTTTTAAAGCATAGGAACATGGTTGCCGGGGTTTGAGTGCGTGAGTCATCAGACATGGGCAGAACATGGAGCCTGCAGAGTGCTGCTCAGGTTCCTTTGATGCTAAATAAACACTGTGTTAAATTTTCATTTCTTGTACCTGATGAGCATGTTGAAATAAAGTTAACTTGTGGCACTGGTGATATTGTATCTTTATTTCCCTACAAGTAACCTAGTCATTTTCCCTCTTGACGGCGTGGGGACCAGTCTTTAATGGTAGACTTTGTATTTTTGTTTTAATTTTACAGGTATTTACCATGATAGACAGCAGAGGGAAATAGCTCACGTTTTTAGTTGTCTAATGCACATTCCTAATTGAGATAGGTCATTACTTAGATAAATGGAATGCTGCTAGCAGGCTAGAGACTAGGACTTGTCGGAGAGACTTGTCTGTTCTGGAACACGATGCGTAGGTAAATACAGTCAACAGAATCATACACTTGGTTTTACTGCACAGATAGCTTGTGCAGTGAATGAGTAAGGATGAATGCAGTATTGATTGTCTGGTTATTAAGACAAATGTAACCAGTATATCCTGAGTTGTCTTACTCATGAGCCATCAGCACACTTGAAGCCATGCCTTTTGAGCTTACAGGCAAGGTTTTGTGGTTTCCGTGTAGAATTCTTTATGGACATAGCAAGTCATGTTTTTCCATAACTTGAGATAGTAATGTTTGGTTTTCCCCCATCAACAGCAGTTAGTATAATTAGAAATTGCACTTAATTACTTCATTTCCATCTTACCAATCCAATCAATTTGAGCTTTAATGTCTAAAGTTTACATGGTGTTTTACATGATACTGCTTTTTGTTTTCCCTGGCCCCAAACTTTACATCTGTACCCTCTTCTCACGTGGTAGCTAAAGCTTTAGAGTGCATGGTAGATTTTTTTTTTCCAGCGTGTGAACTCTGCATTCCAGTGTGCACATCCATCCTCTGCCTTTCCCTCTTCAGACAGTTTTCATGGTAAACGTGCTCTTAATCAGTCTAGCTCCTTTCTGCTTTGTATGTTAGAGCACAGTCTCTACAGAAAAGAATAAGTTACCTGGCATATTCGAATTGAAGAATTTGAGGTACTTTTCCAAGCCTCCTTTGCCATCTTCATTTCTAGAGATGGAATGTGGTCCTGCTTCCAGTGTACAGTGGTAATATGTAAACCATGAGCCTGGTGACTTGAAGATACGGTCCATTGGTGCTCAGTATGTAAACCACCTGCTGTGTAGAGCCCACAAACAGCTACTAGGTAGAAGTGCCCATGTATTAGTGCTGCTGGGGTGCCAAGAATCTGAGGCAGTTAACTAAATCGTGACTCTGCAAAAGTAAGTTGTATTGGGGCACATGGGCAAATACCTGATTTGAAAGTGTAAAGTGTTGGTGCCTGTTAGAAAAGGATAGCTTGGCAGAGGTGATTAGCATTTCCTCATGATCAGAAAAGTACAATAGTACTTGGTATTTTCGGGGACTTGAATTTGGCTTGAACCCTTAGCAGACTTAATGTTGAGGTGGTTTAGGGGCTTTGTTGCCTGGAGAACATAAGACTAGAATAATCCAGTGGCTAGGCTCTCTTTAATAGCCTCTCCCCAAGTGCTGGGATTAAAGTCTTGTGCCACCACTGCCCAGGAGGTTTCTCAAATCTGTATTTAGGACCTGAGCATAGTGTTTAGTGGGGGGAAGCTTTGTACAACATAGTTGGATTGTTCATTCGCATTCCATTTAGTCCACTTTGTTAAACTGCTCAGTAGTGCTATCCACTGAAACATGATCAACCTACCTACCAAAAGTCATACCATCCCGGAAGCCTTAGCTCCTCAGTTTGGGATTGCTGCTCAGGAGTCGAGGCCAGCCTCAACTACATGGTAAATTCTGAACTGTATGGGACCCTCAACCCAAAATGCAACCACAACCTCGAGTTCTATGGGCATCAGTTTTCCCTCTGTATTAAACACTGTCAATGTTGGTGTGTGTGGGGGGGGGTCTTCCACAGGTAGCACTTAGTAACAAAGCAGAATTTCAGCTTTTTTCTTTTTGAGGTAAGTGTATCTTAAAATGTGAAGTACCTTCACAAATTACAAAATTACAGCAAATGATTTTTTTTTTGGCACATTTGAGTTGTTTACCCACATCAGTAACAAGCACAGGTTTTCCCATGTGTAATATTTAACCAGCTTGCTTCTGGGGAGTCTTAATCAGATTCACTGAGACATTTGATCTCTTAAACTGGAATCTCAGGCAGAGGCTTTGAAGAGTTTCTGATGCTATTGAATACAGATCACTTCCTCAGGTTGTTTGAATAGTTACAGATGAGAAATCCTGGTCAGAGAAATAGACCTGTGTGGGCTGCAGCTCACAAGGATTCTGGTTGGGAGGGAGGGGAGGGTTTAGGTGGACCGACCTGAGCACAGCTTACACAGTCTACAGATATCGTCACCTACCCATAGTGTGCTTGCCCGCTAGTGGGCCTCCTGTGTCCTGTAGGAGAGGCCTCTGCTTCCTTCTCAAGTCACCCTATTGTTTTAGAGAAAGTGTTTAGTACATGCTTAGGTTGTTTCGTCAAGACTTCACACACATTTAGAGTTTAAAGCTACAGTTTGCAGCTCTTTGGGTCAGAAGTCTTGAGGGAGATCTCACTAGTTTTGGCCATTCAAAGGGGAACGGTATCAAGAGGCTTTGTTTCTGAATCTCTAGGGGATCTGGATTCTTGTCGTGCAGTCTACCAACTATTTCTTGGCGTCCTCTTGGGACCCAGCAATAACAGTTGGAATCCTTACACATGTATCTCCTACCCACTCAGATTCAGGGATCTTTGAGATTACATTGGGCTTTCCCAGGTGCTACCTATGTTTTTATGGCCAGTCAGTTGACCTTGATTCCATCTGCCTCCTCAACATTGCTGTGTGGTGCAGTTTCAGGTTCCAGGGATAATACTTGTATATTTGCCTATTACCACAACCTCTTGTTTTTGTTTTTGCTTTGGAACCATGGCGATTTTAAATGTACACGTAGTCCTAGGCCTTTGTAACTCCTGAGGATTTAGACTCCAGAAAAGTTCAAAAGTCTTGTTTGGTGGAGGGCAAGGTGCTCATAAAGATTACTTCTCAGCAGTGTTTACCGTCTTAGAGCAGTGTAAGAAGTTCACAAACAATAGACAGTGGCCATGGGGTAAAAGAAAGCCTGCTAAAATGAAAGGGGTCCACAGTGTCTCACCAGAGCATTCTAGAAAGAGTGGCACCCCAGTCAGTTAACAGGTTCCTTAAAGGTCTCCAGGAGATGGGGGTGAAATAGAAATGTTTGCTAACCAATAGCATTTGTAAACATTGAAAGGTTTTTTTTTTTTTTCAAGAATGAAGAAAGACCATCAATGTAGGAATGCCTCCAGAGTTGTCATGAGAAGTTAAGGAATAATCAGTTTATTTTTTGTTAAAAGTATTAAAAGCAACCACCAATAAAGCAGGGAAAACCACTAACAGCTATATAAAGAACAGAAAGAAACATATTTAAACTTTATAACATGAAATCCTGGGTTGATTTTTGGCCAATGAGAGTGTAGGCAGCTAGACAAAGGTGAGTCTCAGCTTACTCACCTTGGTTACTTTCTGTTCTGGCTTTAAAACTCCGCTAAACCGAGGTTCCTGAAAACCAAAGAAATGTATGTAAAGGTCTTGAGCAAATATCTGTTAAATGAATGGAATATGTAAATGTTCTGTGGTTAATGAAATCTTGAATTTCATTGCCATGGTATTTCCTTAAAGTTCTTCAGTGTCTTACAATGCCGCGTTGCTGGTTAACCTAGTTGTAGAAACCGCAGACGGTGCTTATTTTAGGGCAAAGGAGAGCAAAGGACATACAGTAGTGGCAGAGGTATTTGATGCAGGAGAAAAACTATTGCATAATTGCACGTGCTGTGCAAGAGTGGCATGCATAGCTGAATCGGGCAGGCAAAGGAAACTTGCCTGTGACAGAATTCAGAGCAGCTACCAAATCAAGAGGCCTGGTGCACAGACCTTCAATTCTGGAGAGTGTAGATTGGACCACATACTGAATTCAAGGCCATCCATCGCAACTACTAACACTCTGTCTACAATACAACAAAGTTAAATTAACAGTTTTTCTGGCTTTTTTTAGTAAAGAGACTTGGTGTGATGGCTCAGATGTTAAGTTAGTGCTCTTGCAGAGGACCAAGGTTCAATTCCCAGTACCATGGTGGCTCACAACTGTGTATAACTAAGTCCCAGGGGCTCAAATGCCCTCCTCTGACATCTAGCACCAGTCAGGCGCACACATACATATATAAGTACATACATCCTGGCAGGCAGAACACTCATGCATAAAGCAGAGTAGGCCTTTAAGAAATGAGGTCATGGCCTCAAGAATAGTTTGTGCTGTTGTTTTTCAGTAGATAACCATGGTCTGATGTGTAACCCTGTGCTATGTTTACTTAAAGATACTTAATTTCGAGGTAAGTCTCGTATACAATCAGAATTAGTGGACGGAAACGTCAATAGACGTCTCAGAAAGTCAGCACTGCTGGAGTTCACAGTGGGGATGACCGATAAGGTGAGTCCTGCGTACTTTGGGGAACATTCCACCAGGTAAGTGAAGGGGCAGCCTTGTTAGTCTAATGTAGCATGCATAGGTACAGTAAATTGATGGGTTTTATTCTTGACAATTTGACCTTTGTATACTAGTCTTAATATGAGGAGTCACCAAATACCTAACATTTTTTGAAAAATATTAAGAAAAAAATGAATGTGTTAGTGCCAGCTGAGTGAATCCATTCACTGATGATTGACACACAGTCCTGGTTTTCTTGTTTATTTATGGTTGGGTACCTCTTTCTGTTGTAGAACTGCTTGACTTCTTTAAAATGATGGAATGTTAAGAAATCAAAAACCCTAAATAGCACATTTTATTCATCTTAAAGACACTCAGTTCTTCATTTTTAAAACTTGCTGTAACATTTTAAATACAGGTTTGTCTCCAGAAGGATGCCATTCACAAGGAATTTTCAGTTTTGTATAAGGCTATTACTTTGATTTCATTTGGTTTGTAAAAAAAAAAAAAAATGAAGGGACAGCAATACATTTAGAAGCCATATAATTCAACTGTAAATTACAGGGTTCTTACACCCGGTTCTGGGTAATGATAGGGCCTAGGATAAGGAAGCACTGATTAACCTTAGAAAGAAAAAAAGAAAAACAAGTCAAAAATGAAAGAATCATAATGAGATTATGCTGTAGCAATTTAATAAATATTCTGTAATAGGATTACTTTAAACAACGACAACTGTAACTCTAGTTTAAGAAAACAATGTTAGCTAACTGTAGCCCATGCTGCCGGGATGCTGAAGGCATTCTGAGGTTCATAGCTGACGTTTACACATTAACCCTGCTGGAACACAGTCTTAAGTGCTGCTGACGCTATTCTTTCCTAAACTCCTCAAATAATTGGGAGAAGTTTGAGGAAATCAATCTCTTTTAAATAGTTAACCATAAGGCATATTTATCTTAGCAAACAAAATGCTTTCAAAATGTTCCACTTTTGAATCGTTTATGTTGACCCAGTGACTTTGTTTGCAAAGGTTAACTGAAGTACAGTTAAGCAATTGTTTGGCACATTTGGACATTGTAAATGATCGTACAGGATAAGATGGAAAAAGAGAATTTTTAAAAGTTAATGAGCAGACCTTCACTCTCCCTGGCCTAGATCATTAGGAGTATTTATTCAAGAAGTCCCTAGTTAGGAAGCAGCTTGTTTTCATCCCTGCGCATACTCTACCTCTCTTTCTTCCTTATGTATTCTCCCCCTCTTCTGTCTGTAGCATCTGCATTTGGTGTTAATGTAAGTACCATTAAGGAATTTTTCTAGTAATTATTAACATTTATACAATTCGAAGTACTTGGAAACTTATAAAAATAATAGGAATAATATTAGTTTTATTTGTACATTTTACATTCCTGTGGAAAACTCAGCCCAAAAGTAAATATTAAAAAAGTAATAGTATACTTTGATATGAGCGATGAAGGCCAAATTCAAATTTTCTGAATATTTTGTTTTTCCTCTTTCCTTCACCTTGTTTCTTCAAGTTTTACATCTGTTCAAAACAACAAACAAAAACTACACAATGAGCTGTACACTTTGTAGCTTGACATCCAGCGGGAAGAAAGCTGTTTTCTTCCTGGACCGAGTTATGTGCTGCAGTTCACAGTACCTGCATGCGTTCAAGATACTTAGGCATAGATGGCATCAAATCATTGTGAGATTTGGGACTAGAATCACTATCTGTTGAATGGTAGTTTGGATGAGAATGGCCCCTGTGGGCCATTACCTTTGAATATTTCCATCTTCAGTTGGTGGCTGTTTGAGGAGGGTTTGGAGGTGTGGTCTTGCTAGAGGAAGCATATCGTTTGCTCCTGCTAGTGGGTCCAATGTGAGCTCTTAGCTATTCCTGCTGTCAGGTAATTTTAATAACTTTAATAAATTTACCTTTGCTCCACTATCCGTTTGCCTGTGTCAGCTTGGACTCTAATCCTGAAACAGTAAACCCAATTAAACACTTTCATAAATTGCCTTGGTCATGGTGTTATATCACAGCAATAGGGAAAAGGCAAATACAGATGGGCTAGAAAATGGGATGATACGAGAGAGTGCGATGGGATGAAGAAACAACCATGATCCACATTAGCTTCTGAGCTCCACAGTAAAATATAGCTAATACCCACTGACAAGACAAAAGATGCTTCTAAAAACAAAAGGGTCCATTGTGCCGTCTTGAGGACACTGACCACAACAGAACTATATACCTCAGCTGTCCTTGTCCCTGCACATCTGTTTTCTTAGCAGAAACAAGGAGTTTAGAGACAGCCAATCTGCTCTGCAGCAGAACTACCAGGGAGCACAATGGCAATGTGGTTGCCTGGAAACTTGAAGAATGAATAATAGTCAAAATTAATTTTGAGTAGCTTGAGTAGTTGTGTTATGTGAATTCTATTTAATAAACTTACCTGGGGTGGCTAACATGTCAAGCACCAGGAAATTAATTTAATACTGGCACAAACTTGATCATTAATTGGTAAAGTTCTCCATGTCAGGGATGAAGAATTGAGGCAGTTACACAGGTAACCACCATTTATAGGGTGAAGTAAAGTCAACATATGTCTTAGAATGTCTAAGGCTGTGCTTCTAAATTTTCCTAATACTGTGACCCCTTAGTACAGTTCCTCACTGGATGAAGCCAACCATAAAATTATTTTCATTGCTACTCCACAATTATAATTTGGCTGCTCCTATGAATTATAATGTAAATACGCTTTCTGGTGGTCTTATCTGACCCCCCATGAAAGGGTTGTTTGACCCTAGATGGGTTATGTCCTTTAGGTTGAGAAACTATTTTGACTTGAAGAGAAGACAGCATATTCAAGAGGGTACAAGGAATATGTAATTCCAGGACATTAGCTAAAAGTTATAAGAAAACAATAAGATGGATCAATGAACATTGAAAGTAACAACTTTCAATACTAAAAACCCTTAATTCCTAATGAAAGCTGCAGACAGAATGGGTTAGAAAGCAAGATCCATCTTATTGTTGTCTCCATAAAACTTCACCACCAGCCATAGGCACCACCTTAGGATAAAAGGGTGGAAGAGTACTCCAAGCAAATGGAACAAAGAAACAAGCAGTTATAGCGACTATAATATCTGACAAAATGACTTAAAAACCAAAAGGAATCAGAAGTGACAGAGAAGAACATTTCATATTCTGAAAAGAAAATTTACATCAAAAGGAAATTAATTCTAAACAAGAACACCCACAAAACGAATATAATTAGATCTGAAATCACAGATTGATCATAATATGACAATATGCTTGTCAATAGGTGGCTGGCCCCTAAAGACAACTAGATAGAGAAACTCGGATACGTCAATTATCTGAGTTTCTTGGTCATTGTTCTACTTCTGTGAAGAGACACCATGACCCTGGCAATTCTTAATAAATGAAAACATTTCATTGGGGGTGGCTTACAGTCTCAGTGCTTTAAGGCATAAAAGGCATTGTCAACATGATGGGGAACATCATGGCAGCGTGTGAAGGCAGATGTACTGGAGGACTAGCTGGGGAATCCACATCAAGATTCCTAGACATTAGATATCAGGAAGATGGAAAGTCACTGGACCAGGCTTGGGCCTTCAGTTCCTCCAACAAGGCCATACATCTCTCAAGTAGCACCCCTTCTTAATGGCAGGGCATTCAAATATAAAAGCCTATCGGGCTGTTGCAATGAAAGCACACCACCACCCAGACAACCAAGAATATGCTTTTGTAAAAGTTCATGGAACTTTCTGCAAAATTTACCACAATCAGGACATAAAGGAAGTCTCAATAAATTTATGAAAATTGAAATTACATCATTCTATTTGACCACAAAGGAGTAAAACTGAATGTCAAAACAAGCATCAAAAGGTACACAAACTCATGGAAGCTAAACAGCACATTACTGTGAGTAATTGTCTCAACAGAAAAATAAGAAGGAAATTTAATTTTTTCTAGTATTAGCTGAAAGCCCAATATACCAAACCTATGAGACACAGTGAAAGCAATTCTAAGAGGAAAAATAGTTCATAGTGCTAAGTACTATATGAACAAAACTGGAGAGCCTAAGTATTAATAACACAATGCTGCATACAAAAACAAAAACAAGAGCACCAAATAATAGAGAAAATAAAAGTCAGGGCTGAAATTAATGAATTAAAACAAAACATTAACAACGAAAGATATGAAGAATCAATGGAGTTGGCATACAAAACCCACAAAAGGCATGGAATCATTAGGAGGTATGGCTTTGTTAGGCTAAGTATGGCCTTGTTGGATATAGTATTTTATTGTGGAGGTGGGGTTTGAGGTCTCATATATGCTCAAGTTGCACCCAGTGTCTCAGACCACTTCCTTTTCCTGCAAGTCAAGATATAGGACATTCCCTGGCTATTTCTGTAGCACCATGTCTGCTTGAACATCACCATGTCACACTATGATGATAATAGACTAAGCCTGTGATATGGCAAGCCACACCAATTAAATGTCTTTTTTTCCTTTATAAGAGTTGCCATAGTCATATAGTCATGACATCTCTTTACCTCAGTAGGAACCCTAACTATGACAGAAACCTACCATAAAAGCATTCTACAACACACACACACACACACACACACACACACACACACACACACACACAGAGAGAGAGAGAGAGAGAGAGAGAGAGAGAGAGAGAGAGAGATCAATTGTATTATGCTATAATGGAGGCTAATACCCCAACCCAACCCCATGCTAGCAAATGAAAAACCCAGTGTCAGATATGAATTACTTTTTATTAAGTTGTTGGCTGATGGAGTCACATGGGTCTTGAAGTCTTATACACTATTGTTGGTACTCTTGGATACTTCAAGAACTTGGCAGTTGTTGGAAGGAGACTGCTTATTTGTCCTGGCTACCCAGAACCTAAATAATAACACAGAAATTGTATTAATTAAATCACTGCTTACTCCATTAGCTCTAGCTTCTTATTGGCTACCTCTTACATATTAATTTAACCCATTTCTATGAATCTGTGTATCACCACATGGCAGTGGCTTACCTGCAAAGTTTTGAACATCTGACTCTGGTGGTGGTTCCATGGCTTCTCTCTGACTCTGCCCTTCTTTCTCCCAGCATACAGTTTAGCTTCTCATCCTAGTTCTGTTCTTCCCTGACATAGGCTCAAAGCAGTTCTTTATTCATTAACCAATAAAAGCAACACATAGACAGAAGGACCTCCCACACCAGGGAGTTAGATTCTGCCAATGAAGGTATCATATACTGGAGTAACAGAACATGGAGAAATCAGCTGATACTGACCTGGATGTCTTATTCCTACTGTCTAGTTTCCTGGTACTGGAAACTGCTATGTATGATACCAGAGGAGAATACTCATCAGCCTCATTCAGCTGAATCTTTCAAACTGCAATGACTGGCTTGAGAAGATAGCTTATTGATGCAATAATGGCGTGAATGTTGTGAGAGTAACATCATTTTCTGATTGGATCTAAGGCATAGTCCATAAAATGTAACCCATTCCTGGGACAGCTAAAGAGGTCAAGAACCTGTGGCTAGAAATTTCATAGGCCCCAGGGGAGAACTAAATACTATTATTCTGCTAAATAGATACCATAGTAAAATGACTCCTACTGATGTATTGCTATACCCATAGATGACATCATCGCTCTATCCTCATCAGAGAAGCTAGAAGGCAACACAAACATCCTCATCTAATCAATGTGTAGCTAATAGGACACTAGATTTCTTAGCCCAAAGCATGATGTATATCACATACCCTTCCCCTCAGGAATCTTTGTAGAAGAGACTAATAAATATCTTAAATAAAAACCATAGAACCTTCATCCAGAAACTGATGGAAACAAAGGGAGAGACCCACATCAGAGCACTGTACTGAGCTCTCAAAGTCCAGTTGAAGAGTGGTAGGGATGAGAATATGAGCAAAGAGGTCAAGATGATGATGGGAACACCCACTGAAACAGTCTACCTGAGCTAATGGGAGCTCACTAACTCCAGCTGGACTGGGAAGCAACAAACATAGGACCAAACTAGTCCCTCTGAATGTGGTTGACAGTTGCATGGCTGGGCAGGCTTGGGGGCCACTGACAGTGGCACCAGGATTTATCCCTACTATATGTTCTGGCTTTGGAAAACCTATTCTCTTTGTATGATACCTTGCTCTGCCTAGATATTGTAGGGAGGGCCTTGGACCTTCCCCAAAGCAATGTGCCTTACCCTCTCTGAAGAGTGGATGGAGGTGGGGTGGGAGGGTATGTGGAGGAGATGGGATGAAGGGAGGTAGTAGAAACTTGGATTGATATGTATAATTAAAAGGATAGTTTGTTTTCTTTAAAAAATAAAAAGGTGAAAAGAGCCAGAAGTGATTAATTACATTAAGAAAACAGTGTTTTTCAAACACAGTAGGGCAATTGAACATATGAACTCACAATGAATAACAGCATACACAATACCCCCTCAAACTCCAGTCAGACAAAATCCCAGTAAAAACAAAATACATATGTGTGTATGTACATGAAATTCACCAGTAGTTGAGAAGCTATTGACATTTGATAGATGCTGGGAATAGGGACAGTTACCTTTCTTAAAAGATGTGACCACATGCAAGGGCAGGTTCCACTTTTAAGACTGGTTGTGCAATACAAATGGAACTTGATGGCAGAGTAAAAGAATTAAAAAGAAAACTCAGGTTTTGGTGGGAAGAGATGGGAAGGTAGAGAGTGTGATTATGGGAGGAGTTGGAGAAAGGATAAATATGTTAAAATACATTATATAAATGACTTAATAAAATTGTTGGTAAACAAATAGGCTTCAAAAACCCAGTAGTGTGGAAAAGAACCCAAAATGTTTAAGAAAAGAGCAGAACCAAAATAAAATACTAAAGAAAATGTGAAGCAGATATAGGGAATAGAGATACTCTTCTTAATGATCAAGCAGACATGAAAAAAAATCACAAAGTTCCATAAGAAGTGGACAGGAGAAAGCTGTGAGCAATTAGGGCAATGAAAAATGTCAAACATGCTGGTTGAGAGTAATTGGTGAATTATTAGGAAGGGGTGGACATAGGGTATTTATATTTTAGCTAGTGATGGGGGGAATTTCTAGCAAAATTTTCATAATTACTTCTACACTTCCTGAACTGTTTCTGTGGGAGAGTCTACCTTAGTAACTTACCACTTAGAAGTTAAAAAAAAAAAAGTGATGCTTGCAAAATCCAAATAATTTCTCCTTAAAGTAAGTCTTCTCAATCTTTCTCTTTTTGGATGCACTGTGAGTCATCTCTGATGGAAAAGCAGGAGTAAACTCTAAGGACTGGGAGTGTAGCATGGTGAGAGGGACCTTGCTCTGGGTGACTATTTTTTAGGTTGCAACCCCCTTCAGCAAATGAAATAGTTATAATAGTAGAGTCATTGACGATGATCTTTATGCAAAAATAGAGTTCTTTTAACAGTGATTCCACAGAATAGGAGTGACTGAAATGGGAAATAATCCACAGACTTGACAGCTACTAAAGTTGCCTGGTGTCCCTTCTCATGACATCTTATGAAGGTCCTTTAGCAATTGCATTCCCAAACTAGGCTAAAATGACTTCATGATGAAAATTAATTCACATACCAGCAGCATATATACATTAATAACTTTTTGTCTCTTTGATTAGGAAATCCAAGCTATACAGCCTAGTCATAATATGAGATAATATCTGGATACTCTGAAAAATAGGTACGTTTGTATAGAACTTGTTGCCTAAGAAATTGCTGGAGTACATGTGTGTAGGTGCCCCAGCGGCCAGAAGAGGGTGTTGGGTTCCCTGAAACTGGAGTTATTGGCTGCTGTGAGCTGTCTGACTTGGGTGATAGGAACTGAACTCAGGTCCTTTAGAGAACAGCAAGCACTCTTAGGTAATGAGCCATCTCTCCAGCCCTGATCAAAGATTTAAAGTGCTTCTTTAAAGTTGCATGATAGAGCACATTCCCTGAACACCAGTCTGCTTGTGTTCTGCATTCATCCTAACTTACCACAGCAAGGGGTAGAGGATCTTGACCTCAATCATGATAGAAAGTGGACTGGATTGATATTGTGTGGGTCTTATGCAGACTAGCGTAGTTTCCAAGATTTCATAAGTACAGTGCTTCTGTCTTGTCCCAAACATACTCTTGATCTGGTCATCTCAAACCTCTGGCTTTTATATCTTTCTGACCCTTTTTCTTGACTGTTCCTGAACCTTGAGAAGATGAAGTTTGATACAGATGTTCCATTTGTGCTGAACTCTTCATAGTTATATGTTCTCTATGCTTTTATCACTCGTGAATTTCTGCACTAACTGCCAATCCACTGCATTAAGATACTTCTCTAATGAGGTCTGATGGCTACACTAATCTATTAATATGGAGACACGAATTTAGAATTCAGTTTGAAATTATATTCAATTTACAAAATAATAACGGTAGATTTAGGCCTGGGGCCCAGGAATTCTCCAACCATGGTTGCGGAAACCAGACTTACAGCACAAGGCATGACTATCTTTCTTTGGGTAGGCTTTAAGTTCAATCAGAAAGTCATTGGTTGTTACTTCTCTCCTGGTTGGTTTTTACTGTTAACTTGACATAACCCAGAGTCACCTAAAAGAAAATTAACACTGAAGAATTGTGCAGATAAGAACTAGTATATGGGATTTCTGTTGGATTTTCCCTGATAATTAATTAATGTGAGACAATCCAGTAAACTGTGGTCAGTGCCATCCCTAGGCAGATGGTCTTGGCCTGTATAAAAAAGCTAGCTGATCACAAGTCAGTAAGATAACCAATAGTAAGCTTACTTAGCTACTCTATGGTTTCCACTGATTTTCCCCAGTGACAGACTGTCCTGAGAATGTCAGGTGAAAGAAACTCTTCCTCTCCGAGTTGCATTTCATCAGAGGGTTTTGTCACAGCAACAGACTGAAACTAGAATATTGCTAACCTTTGCACCACTGCTGCACCCATAGGCATACCATGTCATGCTTGTAGGTTATTGTAGCTCCCAGGGTTCACAGCAGGGTTATGACTGCTGCCCCGGAGTTCCCAGAAAGTTTGCCTAGCATCTTGTGGTACTATGAATGTCAATCATCAGGAATGAAGCTTACTGCTTAGTACCAACTTGATGTTTCTGTGCTCTATGACCAAAGTGTATCGTATGTTCAGCAATAGAGTCTTACCATCAAGTTCTGGTGCATAACCAAGAGCGATGACAATATCCTGCATTGTTTTAGGGATTTTCAGGATGCTCCTGACCAACAACTCAAGGAAAGGGATCCGATGTCTAGCACTGAGTTTTTATTTGTCAGCTTATGGTTTCTGGGAGGAATACAATCCCATATGTATGTTAACAACAATTACCCCCCCCCACACACACACACAGACAGAGAGAGACAGAGAGAGAGAGAGAGAAAGAGAGAGAGAGAGAGAGTTTATGAAATTATAGTTTTGCATATGGCTTTTTCAAAGAGCCTTAGTTCTCACATTGGTTCCTAGCATCAAATCTTTAGATTTGTGTGTTCAACTTGGAGTACTTATAGGTTCAGAAGCTAGAAAGGAGCCATTGGTGAAAGGGGAAGGAAGGTCTTGAGGGAGTAGATATAGTAGTAATAGAGGGGAGGTTTAAGTAGGGAAAGGGATGGGAGGATAGAGCAGAAGAGTAGGTCAAAAGAGGTAACCTAAATGCTTTTAAGTTAAAAAAAAAAAAACCTCTCCGAGTGTTTGTTTGGTGACAGCCAGAAGAGAGTATTCCAATTTGCATTTGTATATAAGAGAGACTTCTTGACAGGGGATGTAAGTGGAAGCGCACAGCTGGTTTCCCAGTTCTGTTTAGCAGGTGTATTCCTCTCTCTGCTCTTTTCCTCTATTCTAATCAGAAGCACAGTGCTGGTGACTCTGTTTTGAACAAATAATTAAGGGAAACCTCTTGAGTTTCAGAGTCCACACAGAGAAACGAATGTGCCCTGTAATGTTGTCTCTCTTTGTCCTGTTCCACTTGACTCCTTTGGGACAGACACTTTGGAGAAGAACAAAATTATTTCTTTTTTTAAATTTGCCCTTGGGCTTGTTGTTATCAGTCTAACCTGTTTCCTAACACACCATATCATTTTTAAAAAAATATATCCTTTTCAAATTTAATTCTATCTGAATTGCAGAGTCTACAGTATGTCTTTCCCTTGGGTCTACCACTCATATTCCCTTTTCAGAAATAAGTGTTTGCAGAAACTTTTGGCTTCATCTCATTGCTTTTTACTGTCATTGCCTGAAGGCAGAGACCATAATGTAAAAGTAAAATTGTGTTCAACTAAGTTCCCTTGAGTATGTAATTATAATGTATTCCAGTTCTGGGGTATACCTAAACATGAAGGACCTACATCTCCAACATGGGATTCCTTATAGTGTCAGTCACATAGGAAGATATAGGCAGGGGAGGTAGCTGTAATAACCAACCCTAAGTGAGGCAAAGCATAACACAGAATATTATCCATTTTCATCACTGACGTTCTGTTAATATAGAGGCCCCGAGGGAAGATTGAGAGAATTCTAATGTGATTTGGAGAAGTGCAAAATATTTTAGGACATAATAGTATTTCTGTCTGTGTTAAACAGTTCCAAGTGTTTCAAATACATTTCATATTACTACATTTGATAGTTAGAAGACCTTATCATTATTTCCTATCACCAAATCATAAATATCGAACACAGTATCAGATATTGTTTTCAGTTGTTATGCTATCTACAATAACTCAATATATATGGAAGCATGAAAATTCTTTCCTATATCAAATATACTATAACTTTTAAGGAACTGAAGACATGAAATGGAGGAAGATGAAGAGGAGGGAGCAAATCTGAGAGAAACTATCATGAAAATGGGAGGAGAATAAACATTATCAAAATATGTTGTTGGTAATTCTCAATGTATTAACAAAATAGATTACTTTCAAAAAATTAACAACTGATCAGATCTTTAAAAATGTATGATCTCAAATTTATGTCAGGTCATTACAAGAAATACCCACTTGCCAGTTTCTTGACTCTGCCAAGGTTCTTGAACCACACTTACTTTATTCTGATGTTTTCTTTCCTGGGTTTCCTGAATCATTCTTCCCCCCATCAGTAACCTGTGGTTTCAATAGAATACAGAGCATATTCTGGCCTTCTTGGCCATCTCTTCCACCTTCAAGGCACGTCTGAACATCCTGTGGCCTCTCATGTGAAATTGGATTAAGGGGAGCCTATTGCATGTTGTAAAACCTTCACATGTATTGGTAGTTTACCAACTAGAATTTTTTGAAAGAATTCTTATTTTAATATTATGCAATAAACCAAGCATTTTAAAGTGACGAAATGATTTAAGTAGGCACACTTAGAAGTTTCGAACATTTGGGACAGGAAATATAACTCCATGATACTGCATATTTTTGTCTTTACAAGTAAACTGCTAGTTCCAGAAACCTTTTGAAGAAGTGCTTATTTTTTGCATATTTAAGATTAGAATAAGAAAAATCTAAAATAGGATGCTTTTAGCAGTAGGAGTTTAGGACAGGTAGTTAAGCTATTCCATTTGTTTTCTTGGAAGGGCCTCAGTCAATTCCCATGATAGATGGCTATTGCATTTTTTAAAGTAAACCTAGCAGCATTAAACCCCTTTCACACCATGATGCCAGCCCTCACCAAACTGGGGGTATGCCTGCACCATGCACTTGCATCACGGAAACTATAGGTGAATAAAGATTTCTTAACTGTTACTCAAATGTTAGTATTCCATTGTAGCTACCAAAAATGACCTGTGATGGTGTCTGGCTCCCAGACAGCTTTCGTCAGCTAGGCTGCCTCTTACCGAGTGTTCCCTCTAATGCCGTGTGTCATTTTGATGTTTTCCCCTCAGAGTAAGTCAAATATTTCTTCACATGTCACATATCTTGAAAGCTCATTTTGTTAAAAACAAACCAAGATTAGTGTTTGACACACACACACACACACACACACACACACACACACGGATGATACTAGAGAGTTTCAGGTTTTGTTACTGACGAAAGTAAAAGTAATGGCTGGGCTTGCTTTGGAGAAAAATCGCCAGCTTTACAGTCTTCTTTGCTTGGCTTACAAACAATATGAAATAAATCAAGTAAATTTCATTGACTTTAGAAATCATGCCTTAATGTTCAATATTTGGAAGCTGTTGTGGATTATTTTGCCATTTTTTTTATGAGCCATGGCAAGAAGACAACTATATCATTTTTTGTTTAGGTCAACCAAATCTGAAAACTTTCCCACCGACTCAGGGAGGGTCTATCTTGTGCTCAAGTCGCTCCTCCATCGTTCACAAACAGCATCCCTGGGCACTAGTTAGACTCGTTCACCACAGCTGTGGGTACAAAGGGCCAAAGAGGAATGTCTGAAGATGGCAGTTTTCAAAGACATTGATGCATTTCTCAAATTGACAGGTCTGTCTTAAAAATAGTTACGGTATACTTTACTTCTTGTTACAGGAACTAATGATTGTCATTTTCTATTTCCTGACAATTAAATATTTTATGTAGCACAAATATAAATTATTTGGTATTTATTACAAATATTTTAGCCTCTGAAGGGTTTTAAAATATTCTTACCAATGTTCTTTTATCAAGGAATGTTTTAAAATATTTTCTAGCTACAACCTACTGAAATAAATCTAAACCATTTTTCCTCAATGGACAGCCATCATTATTTAAGATAGAAATTATACAGATTTATCTACTTTTTACATTTTTCTTATCAAATAATTTTTCCGCTCACACATCCTTCTTTTCCTCTCTTTTTGTAAAAGATTCAGCAAACTAGGCACTGCCGCCTTTGAACAGTTGGTGGCTCCAATGCTTTGCAACTGTCTCAGTTTAGTGACGAAGTAGGATGGCTCTCTTTTAATCATTCAAAATGTATTTGCAGGCAAGGATGCATGAGCAAATATAGTGCATCTTATCAGAAGCAGAAAGCTTTGCCATATGTGAGCTTAAACAAAGAGTTTTCGACTCTCCTAACTTCAGACTGTATGATTTAGTGTGAGTTCCTGTTCGTAACTCACTGTGTACTGAAAGAGCTCAAGTATTCGAAGAGAGCTGTGATGACAGCCACACTTGCAGTATGCATTTCTTAGGATTCATGTTTGAAAAGAGTAAGAAGAAATAGGTGATCAATATTAACATTTCATTTTTAATCATTTCAACTGATTGGTGCTTTTTCTCTGTATCTCTGTTGTTTCCCTCTCCCTTTCTCTCCCCCCGCCCCCTTAATCTGCCCCTTACACACATACCCACACATCACCAACATCCAATACACATTTTGTGTTTACAGCACACTTCACTTTGGACTTGGGACAGAGCAGGTGGCAAGTGGCTAGTCCTGGTGAGCTCAGTCCTCAAGCCATGAAGGGCAATGCTCATGCTCAGATTAGATGGACCTATGAATTGTTAACAGAAAGTCATTTTGATAAAGTAAACTGTGTGTTTCTTTTTCCTGAACTTAGAGTCCTTTTCACACAAAGAAGTGATCCAGGAGACTTAATTAAACAATTTTGATGAGATGAAAATGAAATATGTAGCTTAGCTAGCAACATCTTAATGTTGTGGTCTTGGCAATGTTAGAACTTTGTTATTAAAGAGTTCTTGAATCACTTTAGACTCTAGAGTATTTCTTTGGACACATTGGACAATTTCTCCTATGTTTAATTTCCAGTTCAGACTCTCCTTTTCCATATTTCCAGATTTAGTATATTCTTTTATTTGTTATAATGTCTGCTAGCCTCAGTGTTCACCCCTCCCCATAATGGGCAGCTGTTATTATGTGGGTTTAAAGAGCTTAGCCCCAGAGGCAAAGTGACTTGGTTTATTTGAGTCCTGTCTCTACCATTGATCTATTCTGTGAGGCTTCTATGTGCTATAACATCTGAAAATACTGAGAATTACCAGATCCAGATAACGCCTATCGTGACAGGTAAAATGGCTATGGTATGAGCTGGAGAAATAGCTCAGTAGTCGGGAGCCAAATTTCAGAGGACTCAAGTTCTGTCCTAGTACTTGCGCTGTGGACCTGCTACCGGGGATCCAGTGCCTTCTCTGGCCGCTGCAGAGGGCCCTGGCTTCGGTTAGTATGTTTTATTACAGCAATAGAAAGTAAAGTACGATGCAGAGAAAACTAGTTCTGGATCTTGGAAACATAAGCCATTAATTATTAATTTTTTTCTGAAGCTAGCTAAGTGTGTATATCACTTTTCTAGGTGAAAACTGACTTTCACATTAAAAAACAAAATCTGAAACATCAGAAAAAATAATTACTCTCCACCATCTGCTATTATCTAATTTGGGAAAATTGATTTGGGGTGAAAATAAAAGGAAATTTTGAAGTCAGTAACAATTCTAAAAACAACTGCTAGAAAACTACTTGAGTAATCATTAGTACTTGGGGTTTCCAATTGGTAAGCATTTACCATGTGTGGTCACAGCTGCTAGAATTACTTCTGGGCAATAAAAATCTGGAATAAATAGAACCTGAGGCATATCATGAGGGAGTTTTAGCATAACTTAATGTGAAGCTGTATGACAATACTGTGTTGTGTTCGTGTTTTAATTCTCTATTCCATGAAAGATTAACAAGTAGATTATAGTCCACATTCAACAACAATGTGTAGACATTTGTGATTTTTTTTAGTCTTTCATAACATTTTTAATCGGCAGTTATTGGACAAGTATAAGTTACTTGCCCTGCCCTCTCTAGTTGCTGATGATGCCATTGAACCCCTGATATCCATGCCTTCATCTCCCAGCTTCTGAGATTACATTTGTCATCATGCCTGGTTTATGTGGTACAGGAATTGAACACAGAATTTTGTGTGTGCTAGGAAAGTATTATTGCTAACTAAGCTATACCTCCAGTTCTGGAACTTTCTGCTCATCAGAAAGCAAATAATATTCTGAATGAACCACATTCTTTCATGTAAAATGCTTTGAGGGTATTCAGTGAACTCTTGATTGATGACTCATTCTGTGTATACAAGTTCACTTGATGAACGGTGATAAGTCAATCAATATATGTGAACATAATCCCGAGTAATGATGTGATATAGGCCACACAAGAAGAACAATGCATTTATGAAATTGGTATCCAGTAAAGACATAAGGGTCTGGGATGAACATTTTTGGAGAAGGGCAAAGATGGGAAAAGAAAACCATTTGGTTTCTATGAAATGCGTATAAAAGAGACCAGTAGGTCTGGGGAAATGATTCAGTTAATAATGAGCTTACATCCTGTTGCTGATTGTTTTCACTCTTGCTCTTTTACTCTTTGTCCTTTGCTCTTCTGTGGGGCCTGCCACCCAGATCCTAAATAAATCACACACGGAGACTTAGTCTTACTTATGAATTCCTGACTTTAGCTTGGCTTGATCCTTGCCAGTTTTTCTTAAATTATCTTGTCTGGGCTCTTACCTTTCTCTATTTCTGCATACCTTTCTTTGCTTCTTGCTCCATAGCCTGCTGTGTAGCTGGGGAGCTGGCCCCTGGAGTCTTCCTCCTTATTCTGTTCCTCCTTCTCAATCCAAGGGATCCTATCTTGAAACACAATGTAAATGGCTCCTGAAGAATGAATATGAATCCCTGTACACACACACACACACACACACACACACACACACACACACACACAGAGTAAAATAAAAATAGAACAGCAGAAACAGTTCTGATGAGTTAGGTTGGAGGCTCAGTTCAGAAAAACCCCAGAATGGAAGGGTAGGCAATGGTATATCATTGGATAGAATGAGTGTAGTTAAGAATACAAGCAAAGCAGACAGACCTTTGTTCCAATCTAGTTTTGTCCCTAACTAGCTCTGTGATCTTAGGTAAGGTACTTAGCCTCTCTGAGCCTTGATTACTTTCCTGTGTGTAGCAGGATTGCAATTATATTCCCCATGGACAGTAACAGGTATCTGATGAAGAAATGAGCATTAACCACTGCTGCAGTCTGTGCTTTCTAAAGCACAGAGAAGCTTTCTTAAAAGGACACTGCTCGTTTCAGTATTGTTAGCAGGTAATAGAAGATGACCTCAGTTTTGCTCTGTGTGCAATAGTATTCATTGCTCATGTACCCAGATCTTCAGGCCAAGCTACTCACTGTCATTCCATGGCAGTCTAGACTTGGTTCCTTGTTACTAAAGCTGTCTGCCTTGTGCTATGTGCATGAATGTGTGATAGGAGACTGAAAGTTAATTGTATGTATGATTATTTCAAGTAAATCTTGGTTAGAGAGAATAAATAACTTCATTTTGAGCAATTAAGCTTTTTATGCTTGCTTCTTTCCAATTGGGTTTGGAAATGTATGTATGTATGCATGTATGTATGTATGTATCTATCTATCTATCTATCTATCTATCTATCTATCTATCTATCTACCTACCTACCTACCTACCTCTGTCTCTCCCCAACATTGCAGATTTTCAAAGCAGCCAAAGACAAACATGATTTAACTCAGCTCTTCCATAAAGTATAGAAGATGTGAGTGTGGTATATGGTAAACTCAAGGTCACACATGCTGAAAATGGATGGAGAGAGCTGGTATTTCTCCATCCACATGATCTTGCTTGTTTCTAAGATATAATTAAAGGTGAATTACTTTTTCTAAAAGCTTAACACATACACACACACACATACACACACACAAAACCACTGTAAGGAACTTAATGGGGATTCTCTGCTGTATAAAAATAAACTAACAGGAAAATATTTTACTTCCAGAATTATGTAAATTAGCACAGGAACAGCTAAAGAAAATGTCCAGAACGTTTGCCCTCTGGTCCTCTGGTGTTTTAAATAGTTATCAAGATGGATTGTTCAGAGTTCCACATCAGCTTCTCAGACTGGCTTTGTTTCCTGCCTGTCTGCTGCCTGCCCCACTCTGTCAGCCAAGAGACAGGAGGGCAGAGGAAGGCTGAGGCCATGAGGGTAGAATCAGGGGGACATTTTGGAGCAGAGTCAACCAGAGGTGAGAAGGGCAAAAGGAATTCCTCACAGTTTTAAATATCTGAACAACTTCCTATGCCTCTGCACAAGTCCTGCCCCACTGACAGGTTCCTGGGATCGCGTTAAGGCACATTAATTAATTTGGACGTGAAGATTAATATTTAATACAAATTTAATTGAGTGACAAAATGCTCATTCTTGAGCTCTGAGGAGACACCAGGAGATGTCCTGGTGCAGGTAAGGCAGTGCTAGCCTGTGCTTCAGTGCTCTTCCCCTTTATCTTCTGTGTGCTTCCTTTTTTTCCCCTCTGGTGTTAGAGGAGTGTAGAATTTCCTTGGAAGAACAGTGTGGGATTTTATTTTCATTATTTATTTTCGTATCACAAATGTAGATTTGAAAGGCCTTTAAAGCCATAAAAAGAAAGTAATAAAACATGTGTGACTAGTTGGTGTATTTCCATCGTCCCTCTCTCTGTGGAAGGTTCAGTGCAGCTGCTTCTGAAAACCACGCAGGTTCTTTCTTGGCGTCTTCCCATCCAACATTCCTGGAGAGTTTCTGAACTTGTAACGCATAGTTTTTATTGACTGCATTCCTTTCCATCATATTGAGGATGTGGTATGCAGATTGTTTTCGCAAGGGCTATGACTGCATAACAGGGCATTCCAAACACTATGACTTCCAACATTTCCCTCTAGCTAAATGACTTACGGTGGGATGCTTAGAGTTCATGTTTAATTTTGTTTGATTAGATTGCATTTTGAAATATTAAGGATGAGTGTTAAGCACTAACCAAGGAAAGCAGCCTGCTTCTTCTGCTTCCTGCCTGGGAGCCATTGTGCCTTCTTTGTGTACTCTGAACAGGGCTGACATATCCCTTTATGGCCCCTATTTGTTTATGCACTGCTCTAACCTTCTGAACTGTAAATTTGGAAGGCAGCCACTGTATTTGATTCACCTCTTCAGCCCTAGTTATAAACCAGGAGTCAAGGCTGCCATGCAGGCGCTTTGACATCGAGTGAGTCACTGAAGTGATTTAGGACGTGCTGGGAGTTGATGAGGGAGCCAGTGTGGTCAGAGCTCACTGGGTTCACCTGTGAGTAGTGCTCCACCTTTCTCCCGTTGTGTTTAGGAAACATCTGAGCAGTGAGAGCAAGGACTATAGAATGCAGGAATCTGTTTGGAATTCTGAGGCTTACAATGTAAAACTTTCTTTTTCTCTTCTCAGAGAAGGATAAGCTAATTAAGGACAACTAAAGCAGTTTAAAATATATTGCATTGTTGTAGACAAAGTTTCCTACGTTATTGTTGTGCTTATAATTGGATTAAAAAGATAAATCAGATAGGCAGAATATGTGTGTGTAGATAATTCCCTGAAGAGCAATGGAGATTATTCTCTATATAATTTCTATGGATAATATGCTATGGACCCAGTAATCAATATTTTGATTTGCATAGTACTTATAATATTCAGTAAAATATTATAATATATTGTCCATGTGAATGCAGTGATTTATAATTAAGACTGAGTAATGCATATTGGTATGAGTTTCATTTTAAATTGTACGCTAATGAATATTAATAATTATTTGCTGAGATTGTTATTAAAATTTTGTAATAATCAATGGTTATTAGGCCAGTAGACAGTATGATTTAAAATTGGGAAGTCATTTACTTTCAAGTTCTGAGAATCAAAAAAGATACTTGATCATTTTGGAATTAACATCAGCCAGCCTTTACAGATGCATTTAAGTTAAATGGGAAGGAATATGTGGATTCATCTTCATGGTTACAATTTTATTTATTATCATTGTGCATGTTTTTGTGGACATGATGTGTATGGATGGATGGAGGTTAGAGCACAACCTTGTGGGTTGGTTCTCTCCCACTTTTACATGAATTCCTGTGCTTGTGTGGCAAGCTCCTTTACCAGCAGAGTCATCTTCCAGCTCACTTACTCACTTCCTAAGGAAGATGGATGTACAAGTCTCCTGGGATCGCTGCTAATTCTTTCATTCAAGCATTCATTCAACACATTTATTAGAGGCATAAGTAGGCTATTATGGTCTATATTCTGGAGGAAGCTTAAGTTTTTCTTAAGAAACAAATCCTAATGTTATGGTAGTCTAAGCAACAATATATTATTAGTCAGCTAATAATAACTGGCAAAATAATATGCTTAAGATGGAAGGAAATTATGTGAGATGAAGAATGAGAAGTCTTCACGGAGAACCAGAACTGAGAGAAATGACCTGGAGGAAGGGATTTTAGGCTTATCTGTTGTTGAAAAGTATAACTGGCCAAGATGTAATTGAGGGAAAATAAAATGGGAAAAGTGGGTTTACACCAAAATAATAAGCATTCACTAATTTTAAATATTGAGCTTATATAAATCTTTTAAGGTAATTAACCTGGATCCCAAACAAAGAGCACAATTTTGCATAAGACCTGGGAATTGACCTTCTCATACCCTAGCAAATGTTACTGACATTCATTGAGCTGTATTGAAGAAACACAGGCTAGGAGCTGACCAGGGCCCATTGCTATAACTCAGACCAGAGAGGGAAGGGAACTAATGGGAAATTTGTGAGAAAAACTGGGAAAGTTGGAATGAAAACAATAAATATAAAAGTCAGATGGACAAACTGTTGAGGCATTATTTATACAGCCATAAAAGAAGGGAGCTTAAAAAAAAGCTAGGTTAGTTAAGTGAGTAAGGATGCTTTTATTAATGAAAAGAACAAAGCTTGGATTGTGTTAGTCAAATTAGCAAATTAATCAGTAGGTGAGAAAGTATGAGCTGGAGTGTAAATATTGTAAAGTCTCACTTATATATACAGTGGTTTATACCAGTAATTCCTGCACTACAGAAGCCAAGTGACAGGGGGCTTTGTTTTAAAAGTTAGAGATGATGGCAGGATTCTGGCATTAAAAAGTAGTAGAAGGGAAGGACAAGAAGGACATTAAAAAGCAGAAGGGATAGATGTGGAGAGGGATGTGTGTGGGTATTAAGTGCAGCCACCACAGATAAAGGAGCAAGAACCCCAGCATTTTCCCGGGTTGGCCAGCTTCCCACTGGCATGCGTAGAAATGAGTCCTCTGTTGATGCAGGTGTCGAGCAGCCAGGCTCCCTTTGGAGTCCAGAATCAATCTATCCCATCTCTCTCTCTCTTGGCTTTACGCAATGTCAGCAACCATGGCTCACCCTAGGTTCAAGTGGCGTCATCCTGATGTCTTTAACTAAATGCATCTGCAGAAACATTACGTTTTCATGTTCAAAATCCAAGAATGTAGATTATTTGGGGGAGGATAGTATTCAACTCAGTAACACCCCAAGGAATAGTTTGGGCAACTCAGAAGCATAAGAATAGAGGAAAACAGGTAAAGAGGAAAGTCTTACCTGAGAAAGCTTGGAGAACTAGGGCTTGCAAGAAAGCTAAAGAGGGGAAGGACTCTGGGGAACAGGGAGTTTGAGGTGTCAGGCTTACCAGACCCAAGAAACTGTTGGTCAACTAGTTTTAGAGTACTGTTGATAATGGTGTCAGAAAAATAGTTATAAGATTGTTTGAAAATAGTAACAGGAAAAGAAGAGTCATGAAAAGCTAAGATGCCCTGCAGAGCTCAGGTAAAGGAAGGAGGCAGGGGAGTATCCGTTGAAGGCCAAGTGTTGCCAGTGACCTACAGCCTCTGGCACATCCCAGAAAGAGGGTTGTTCTCTCTCCTCACAAAGTTTGGATCAAGACGAGAATTCAAAAGTGGCCAGAGCAAGAGATTTCCCTTTTTAGTTTGGGAGTATGAACTGCTTGTACCTTTTCATATGCAAATCTAAAGAATCAGGCTGAATACTAATGTGCAAAGACACTTGTAAAGTAATACCACTTCTTCAGATGGTTAATAAGGGTGCGACATGGACCTTATTTATACATACTGAAGATTAAACACACGATAGAAAGACTCTTTACACGGGGCAATTAGCAATCAATTATGACAATGGTATAGCGGTGAAGCCTCTGGAAGAACTTCCTTTTCTTTAATCAGAGATAATTATCAATTATGAGGCTTGATCATTAGTAGACTGTCTATATTTTGCATTTTAAGAAGCTAATGATAATTAGTCTCCAGATATTGCTCCAAGTGCTCATTACACTCAGAGAGAAGTGACTCTTCCTTCTAAAAGTGACTTTTAGCTTATAACCTTGAGCAATTTAAGATTGCCTTGTACCAACATTGAACTGAGATGTTATGCTCAATTTTTCCTGTTATTTAAAACAATTTATTTGATAACTGAAAATATGCTAAAATAAGAAAAGGAAATTTAATACTTCCAAAAAATAGTTTAATTAATTTTTTATAGAGATCTGCCTGCTTCCATCATTAAGAGGAGAAAGTTTATTATCTTAGTTATATTTAGGATGCTACTTATAAACATGGATTAGTGTCAAATATTTTTCCAGTGGGGCAGAATAATGTCTATTTACTGTGTAAGGCTGTGAACCAGAGTTGTATAAACCTCTTACATGTATTGCCCCAGTTAACCCCATCAGCAATGCTACAACATGGGCATTGTATTTCTGCCTCATTGCCTGCAGTAATGAAAACAGGTGTCAGAGTGTTCTTAAACACTTGGCAAAGTAGTGCAGACAAAGAGCAATCATTTTGGAATATATTTATATCTAGTGTTAACATTAATTTTACCTGAATGTATTAATATCTCAGCTATTATAATATTAGCTGTGAGAAAATAAGAAAATAATTTTCCCACTCTTGATTAATTTAGTAGTGCTATTCCTATTTTTATAGTTTTCCTCTACATATAAATGGAAAAAGGGAAAAAAACTTATTGAAAGTTAAGAACCAGATGATTCAGTAACCCATAAATAAAGACGACAACCTAATTTTGAAAGTACTTGTTGATATTATTTCATCAGATGGTGATTTCCCCATGCATTAAAAAAATCTAAAGATTAAGTTAAATGTAAAATGTGGACTGTTATTTAAGTAATAAGAACTTCAATAAAGATAATATAAGATAGACAAGAATTTGACTTATGGGAGCGAAATAATTCAGTAAGCTTTTCAGTCCGTGCTCAAAGGGTCAAGGGTCAAGCTGATCACCAGGGCTCTGTTGTCTGGGAGATGAACTTTCTCACATTTCATGATCAAACCGTAAAGACTGTTAAATATTTTTGTTTAGATTAATTTCTGGAAGACATTCACTATAAGGGAAACATTTTAGCTGATGTGGTTAACAACTTTATTTGTTAATTTATCTTTCTTGAAAATATTGGTACAGTTATGGAGGGTATTGGAGCTCAATGGAGAATTGCTCTGTGTAAGACCTAAAATATAGGCTGTATAACAGTTGGTGCAGGTTGTACAACTGAAAGGGAAAGAAACTTGTGCTATATTAACTCCGCTATACCATGATTTCGTTTCAATAATTTTCTGGTAGGGAGTTGAAGTCAGAATTGGTCCAGTTGATAAGGGATTAGTCAACAGGCGTCCTTTCTTACTGGGTGAGAGGTCACTTCTGGCAAGACCATGAAAATTCATGCTAGGCTTTGGGGTATTTTGATAGCTTAAATATGACATGAATGTGGTTGTAGTTATCAGAAATTTAGTGGAGGTGAGAGATAGAGGACACGGTGAAACGAGGGGATGTCAGACCAGAGCTAGAGACTCTGCAGTACTCAGGAATGCTGTCGGAAAGAGGCACTGCTGACTTTTTAGTTACCAATAAGTACTAAGACTTCTGCTTATTTATGAGTTGAGTACAAGGGACTGAACATTAACTGTCTAGCTCAGTAGTAGCAGGAGTGCTGTTGTTCAGGAGTACAAGAGTCATCTGATGGGCTTGACTTGTATTTGTATTCATTCATATTTGTTTCTTCTAAGAAAGTTCTTAATCATTTTGGATCTTTCTCCCTCCCTCCCTCCCTCCCTCCCTCCCTCCCTCCCTCCTTTCTTCCCTTCCTTCTTTTCTTTTTTGGTTAGTAGAGTAATTACAACTGCTGTGGGGATGGTTGAGTTGTCTGTTCTAGGAGCTATAACCAAGCACTTAATCAATGTGAGCTATCATTATTTACTAAATATAGAGAGTATCCCAACCAGCTTTTGAAAATGTTTTAGTTTTATTTATGCTGCTATGGTAAAATATCTGGCAGAAAGTAACTTAGGAAAGAAAGGGTTTATTCAGCTTACAATTCCAGGTTATAATCCTTTATAGCAGAGAAGTCAAAGTGGGAATTTAAAGCACCGCCTCCACAGTCAAGAGCAGAAAAAGAATAAACACATGGGCGCTTGCTTGCTTCTCAGTACTTAGCTAACTTCCTCTACTCTTATGTAATACGGGGTCCCCTGCCTAGGAAATGGTGCTGCCTGCAATGGGCTGGGTCGATTAATAACTAAGCCCTCTTAGACATACCCACCGGTCTATCAGATTTAGGTAGTTCTTCAATTATGACTCCTTTTTTTTTTTTTTTTTTTTTGGTGATTCTAAATTGTCTCATGTTAGGAATTAAAAAGAACCACTACAGAGTGTGAGCTATTCAGTAGACAGTTTTGGCTTAAAGATGTATTCAGGGTGAAGACTGCAATCATTACACCATTACCACATTATGCTGGTAATTCTTTATCTCTCTTTACAAGATCTTGTGTTGACAAACTGTAAATGGTTACTGAGAGTACGAGGGAAGCTTCACATTTAGAAGACTATGGAAGTGTGTTTTAAATGATGGCCCTTTAAAGATCTTCCTATCTTAGGGTATTGATATTTGAAAGTAAAGCAGAGAGTCTATTATACAAAAGACAGTCAATAAGTGCTGATTGAATAGCTTTCAAAAATGAGGCATTGTAAATATCAAATTATTGAAATTCTCTCTGGCTTCATTTGTGGTATCTATGAGTAAATTGAGCCAAAGATCAGCTATAGTACAGTGTTTACAGGTTGCTCTAAGAAAACTTATATAAAAGACACGGTGGTATTGTATTCTGATTGAAAGATAGGAACTTGAATGCTCTCAGGAGAGTGATTGAGCTATTTGTTTGGGTGGTATGGGAATACCGAGAAGAAGAAAACCAGTTTTCATAGCCACCAGTTAGCTCATCCACTGTGGGACAAGGACATTAGCAAAATGTGTCCTTTATTTATGAATGCGGACATTTACATTTTCTCATGAGAACCATCCAGTTGGTTGTATGCTTTCCTATCTGTTTTGTTGAAAGGATAAAACCACTGAGAACTTGCTGGTAGGTCTCTTTATGCCTAGTTAAGCTTGGTGAAACTTTTTACATCATATTTTCCAATCAATGCTTGCTGCTTAAACCATCAATATGTCTCAGTTGTATCTGTGATTTTCGTTAGGGAAAGTGTTTTCCAGACTACAGTTGAAGGGATCAGGCTGGACAGCATGACTCCTTTTCTTTGTAATGTTTGATGATGATCAGCTCTAACAAGAAGAGATTCTAGTGGGAATAAGGAAGCTTGAGGAAACTTGGTGGCTAGTGTGTTTTATATAAACGCATGAAGAAGTTTAGAAGAATAAGCAAATATATATGTATATATATATTTCTAATATAAAAAGTCTGATGAATTAATGAATTTTCTTTAGTCTTTTGATGTAACCGAGTAAATGTTTAGGTGATGTATGCAATGCCTAAGACACTCTTGTCCTGAATTTTAACATCCTGATTTGACTCCTATTTTCCCCATCTGTCTATGGCCTTGGGCAACCATCCCACATATCTGTTCCCATCTACTTATTTGTAAAACAGTACTAGTAATAAATACTTTCTAGTGTTGCTATAAAGAGTTAGTGAAGGAGAATCATATAGCACTTAGAATATTATTTACACGAGAATTGTATAGAAAGTCACGGCTGCTCTTGTTTCTTAACATGGATATAGGTGACTCCCAGGAAGCTTTTTCATGATGGGGCATCAAAGCAAAAGTGGTTCATAAATATTTTTTTTATTTTTAGGATACATATACAAAGCCTTGCTTGAAGGCCTACCCACATAGTAGCTAGTGTTTTCTATTCTCATTTATTAAGAAAGCTTCTAAGAAAAAAAATGTAGTATTGGAAAAATGGATGTCTAAAGCAGTTTTTTATTGCTTTATTAATAGAAAATGGCTTGGAGTCAGATATGAGAGTCAAACCTGATAGTTCCACAGAGTGACGGAGGAAACCATCATCAACCTCTACTCTATATTTCCCCCACATGAACGTGTTGCGTATCTTCTTTTACCAGTCCTGTCTCTTGTGTGTCCATCTCTCTCCTCTGAGTCAGTCAGAAGATTGTATGGTCCACTCTGGCCAGATGAATGTGAACTCCATCCTCTGAACCAAGGCCACACACTGTTGGCTGTCTTAAAGCAACTACATAAAAAAATCTCATGCAACCTTTCCCCCATTTTTTTCTAAATGAAAATAAAAGGGTTTTAACTCTAACATAGTAAAACTATATATGATAAAGCAATTATAAAGTAAGGATTACATTCACAATTTCCAGTCCATTTGTGTTTGGAAAATTCTAAGAAAATACTCCATCTGTCCTCTCTTGGTGAGTCCAAAGTTTTGTACTTAATTTACTTTCTATCTTAACTAAGGAAGCTATGATTATAACAATCTAATCTTCAGCCCAATCAAAGATCAGAGAGGGATATAATATTACCTGAGTAAACAGGAGGTGCAAAGCAAACAACTTTCAAAACTACAGGAATGACAGAGATATCTGGCTGCCTGGACAGTCACACCAACATTCCTCTGCTATGCAGGGACATCCATCTTTGGTTGACAGGCCTGAAATATCTGACAGACTTTTTTGTAAGTAGGAAATTTTGAACAACTGTCTTACTTTGCCTTGGCAAAGTTTAACAGTCGGCTTCTTTTATATCCTGCTTGTCCAATTTAAATACCATACTGCCAGCTGTTAAGGCAAGGGTTGTTTCTTGCCCAGTGGCTAATTTTGCTACAAAGAAAACAAACTGAATGTGGAGTTCTTCAATGCTCATCATCTCTTTAGAAGTAAATTGTTGCTGCCAGGAGCAGATGTGTTTTACTTTCATGAAAAGCCTTATGTTAACAAAACATTTTAAATTCCGAAGTGCTTTAAGACCATCTATCTTTTTAAAATAAATCTCTGTTTTAACTTGAAAGCATACTTACTGTAACTATAAGTTTGATTGTTATAGATGACTAACTACTAACATGTCTTTCTTTGTTATCCTGATAGCTTTGAAGGACTAAATCTTTACATTACAGTTTTAATTGAGCTACATAGGAACAATACCTAAACAAAAGTAGAAACATAAATACAGTATAACAAAAATAACCTTAAATTTGCATCAATATACAAAATATCTTAAACAAGAGTAGAAACATATATACAGTATGACAAAATAACCTTAAATTTGTATCAATATATAAATATTCATACCAATTCAAAATATTTGAGAGTAGAAATTGCTTTTTCAGTTTAAAAGTAGATTTAGTAATACACCTTTTTATCCTACCATTTCTATATCCCCCTTTTTTTTGAGAATGAGATCTGTGAATCTAATCTCTTGCTTAATTTCCTCCTTGCCCTTGACCAATAACAACTTGTAAAAAATGGCCTATGTGATGATAAAAATTCATAAACCACTGAGTGACCAGAAATCACCCACCCCACCTCTTGGGAACATAGGCAATGTATTCTTAAAATTGCTTACTGTTCTCTTGAGATGACAGCATCTTTAGGGAACCCTGAGAAAATTGGGTTAATGGTCAAGTCCTGGAAGAGCTAGCTGTATTCTTCTTCTTCTTCTTCTTCTTCTTCTTCTTCTTCTTCTTCTTCTTCTTCTTCTTCTTCTTCTTCTTCTTCTTCTTCTCCTCCTCCTCCTCCTCCTCCTCCTCCTCCTCATCATCATCATCATCATCATCATCACTATCATTATTGCTATTATTATTATTTTAGTTTTTGTGTTATGGGAAAATGTGGAGCTTATCTGAAATCTTGACTGGGTAGTTTGTGAGGCTGGACCATGTCAGCTAGCATCTTTGAAGTTGTTCTGGATGCAGAATTTTGAGGAAACTGCATCATAGGCATTCTGAGAGGCTGGATAACCTGGGCTACTTGTCTTTATTGGTGTCTAGTCCCTTTTTTTTTTTTTTTGCTGAAAACACTCAAACTTTTAAAGGTAACATATAAATCTGTATTAACACAGGAATGGAATGTGCAGTGTGCACAAGTCAGTTAAAGATGATTTTTTGTTTGCTTTATGTTTGAGCAGGTGAACAGCATCTGCTAACTTTATGTCTGCTTTGAATATATAAACAGCCTCTATCCATGACATATGAAAAGATGGCATGTAATTATAAGTAATGAGTACTTTGAAATCAACAAGATTTATCATGTCTCATCTGTTTCAGGGTTGTTCCAATAATAGAGGGATCAGCATATATGTCACCTGTTTTGTAGTCTTTCTTGGTTTCTTTCTTCTTGTCTGTAGCCAAGATTTTTAAGAGGTCTCCCCCAATGAAATCTGATTTTCATTCCCCAATGCAACACATTACCTGACTTCCATTCTGAAACCAAGACATCTCTAAAGTACCTAGGCTGGTTTAATTTAGCAGTCCCTTTCACAACCCAATGTCATTCACTCATCAGGATTCTAAAAATTCAGTCAGCAAAACACCACACAGGATCCAGATCTATTACTCTCTTTAAGGACTTGGTATGGACAGTTTTACTGCTTACCTTCAGCCTTCTCGTATTACATGAGCCAAGCCTTATACCCGCTGTGTGGCTCCACACTTGGTGCTGCTGGCTAGATGAAGCCTGCAGGCAGCCTCAAGAAGCCCCACCTCTGTACACCGTGGCCCTGTGGTCCGCCTGAGTGACTGCATGGCTAGGAAGCCATGTCTGATTCTGTATTTATGTGTTTAGAACATTTTTAAAAGCTTTCTTAGGCCCTATGTGAAAATACGTGTCCCCACTTTGGACACCATATAAAGCAGATTCCTTTACTGTTTTATTAATAAAAAATGGTCGGGAGTCAGATTTTAGGGTAAAACTTGATCGATTCAAAGAACAACGTAGAAAAAGAACAGCAACTTCTACTCCTCACTCTTCCCTGCTCCAACCCACCTCAACTCTCCTTTGCCCCCTCCTTAGTCCTCTAACGAGTCCCTTCATCTCCTCTCAGACCAGCAGAAACCACGTTCTACTCCAGCAGCTGAATGGGGACCCGCCCTTCGAACCAAGGCCTGACTCCATTGGCGGTCTCGGAGCAACAACACAAATCTCCTGCAACAGATGTCAGAAGTCACATTGGTAGTATTTCACTCTGAAACAGTGTCCCGGTCATAGCAAAATGTCACCTTCTGAAAATGCTACCTTTGATACCAAATGGTCATTAGAAAAACCCCACGACGCTTAGCTAAGACTGAAAATTATTCAACATGAGTCTTGGCAAGAGTTCAGCTTAAGATGAAATTCATTTAAAGTGGTTAAGATATCTAGGGTCCTTCCGCCCGCAATGCTTTTAAACAGCATCAGTGTTAGAGAGCACTCTCTCCAGGCGGCTGTGATTGGGACTGCTTTTGCCACTCACTCACTCACTCACTCATGTTTAACTTTTGGTTCCTTATTTATTTCTTTTGCAAATTCTAACTTGACAAACTTTCTTTGTAGGCTTTTACTTGACTAGTAAGTGCGGTGTGTCTATATTCCAGGGGAAAAACTCCTCTGAGCATATTTGTTTTAGTTACTCTCTCAGAACTTTAAAAAACAAATTCTCGAATACGTCAAAGCTCAGAAAGACCTGTAAAGGCAAAGAACATAGAGCGAAATATATATATATATATATATATATATATATATATATATATATATATCTGGACTTCACCGTGATATTGAGAACGTGATGGCTTTCCAGGGAGATTCTGACTTTTTTAGTTCTTTCAGAAAGTTCATAGTTAGCATTACAGAAAAATACGCCAAAGCACTAACCTACAACATTTAAGAATAATTCTATTTCAGGCTTCTTTGAAACCTAAGTGTTATTAGGCGTCTCAAAAGCCAGCGTTTGCCTTTCAAAGTGTGCCCAGGTCCAATTCATGAAATTTGAATACAAATCCCCATGGATAGAGGACCTTGATTTGGAGAGAAATGCTTCCTCTTATTTCCAATCCATGGCTTTCATCTACTTTCTCGGATCCTCTTTATACATACTTTTGGTTCGGCAGGTCAATGATTTCTTAAAGGAACAGCGAGGAAGGAGACTGGGCCTCCTTCCACGAATTTGGTTCTTTTCTGAGGTCGCGCTGTCAGCCAGGCCGGGTTCCACAGGATCTGGGCTGGGGCGGAGCAGGCGGACCGCCAGGGGGTGTGGCTAGGGGCGTGGCCTGCTCGCGGGGCTTGCCAGCCCGGCTTTCAGCGGAGCTCCGCTGGCTGGCACAGCCAGCTAGGTTTGCAGCCCGTGCCTGCAGCTCTGGTGGCCGGTGCGGGATGCTCGCAGATTCTCCGCGTCTCCGGAGCTTACGTTCGGCTCGCGCAGAGCCAACTCGGCCCGGTCGGGGAGGCACCCCGGGGATGCTGCTCCTGAGAAGTCCAGCGTCACAGCCTCGGGGCTCCAAAGGAAAAACCCGAGCTCTTGCAGGTGAAGCTGCGGTCCATCCGCGGTCTTCCGGAGGTCGCCTGCGCATCGCATCACCGCCAGCCTCGGCCACGCATATTACCCCGGCACCGCCGGAGCAGGGCGCGCGGGAGAGTGGGGACCACGGCGGGGGAGGCGCGAACCGAACACCGAGGATGGACGCCCGCACCTGGCGTCTGAGCTGGCACTGTCTCCTCCTCCTGGCTCTCCTTGGATCTACCCGGAGCGAAGGTGTGGAGAGCTGCGAAGAAGTTCGGAAACTTTTTCAGTGGCGACTTGGGGGAGCTGTCAAGGGACTACCGTATACGCCGCGGGCAGGTACGCGCAGTTGGTTGAGCAGGCGGTGTGAGGGGTTCCGACCGGCCGGAGACCTCTGTTCTTGCGACCATGCTCTCCCAGGCAATCCAGAGATAGTCTTCGGTGAAAAGATGAGTTTTAGGGTCCTCCAGTCTGACTAGCTGAATCGAGGGAAGGTCTCTGGGGATGCTTGCTGTGCTCAGGAAAGTAGAGCAGCTTGAAGGGGCTCCTTAACTGCGCCTGGGGTTCATCAGCTCCCGAGCATCTGCTTCCCGCCGGTGCTCTCTTAGTCTCCAGTGATATGTCTGAAGGACTTGTAAAGCGGAGGTTTGTTCACCGTGCTGGCAAGTCCGTAGTTCTGTTCTTAGAGGGAATGTCACCAGGGGTCCTGCCTTTGCTGTTTTCTTAAGAAATTGTGCTGGTTGCCACAAGTTTGATGGTGAAAGACCCAGGCATATTCCTTTGCTGGACAGATGCAGCGGATGTTTTCTGTAATGAGCACTGAAACCAGTACACTCAGACATGACCTTTAGTCGCCCCTCTGCATCCTGGTACCAAGCTTTCCTAAAGAAATCCGAGCTTCTCAGTGTGTCTCCCCCACGAAAAAAGTAGTTTCACCCCTAAATTAGCGTTATGGCAACAGGCATTTAAACCCTGCAATTTGGGGGTTCTTCGCATGGATGAGGTATGCTGGAGACTCACAGGGGAAAAAAGACAGGTAATGTGGCAGGTGGAGACCATTCTTCCTATAAGCTCCCTTTACCTGCGTTCATCCCCTGTGCCTTGTCCTAGCATTCCAATTCTTGGCTGCTGGTGGGAGAGAAGGTGTTAGTGAGCCGATGCAATACCAAGTGTCTGGAGCTAAGTTAGTGGAGTAAGGCTTGCTGTTGCTGAAGTCAACAGAAGGGATGGACTCAAAGGGAGTTGTTGGGTGAACAAAGAATTTGCAAAATGCCTGATACAAAATACGTTCTTTCTTCCAATGCAAGGAGGCTTGTCTTTAGCACTCCCCAGTGGTAACATTTGCTTGGTAAATGTTCTGCCAGTAAACTAAATTCTTATCATCCTTCCTGGGTTTCTGGGCACATAAAACCCATTGACCAGCACTTACGTGATCACTTTTAAATATATTAATATTTATTTAAATGTCTATTCAGTACACAGTCACTTTTCAAACTGCTTGATACACATAGCTGGTACTTCCAACTTAGGGCCATTCTTGTCTCCTCAACAAGCAAACAAATAACAACACAACCCCCTTATATGCATATACTTACTTATTTTAGTATATTTTTTCATCAAGAAATGCATCTCACTTAGCTGCTTATAAAAACTACCTGATTTGTGTGCAGTGGATGTTGAACTGCGAAACCCTCACATTATGAGATTTTTGTCCCCTGGATGTCATAGCTTTGGCTGCATGTTGACAGCTCTGCAGTAAGGCTTTGATTCCAACAGCTTCTCACATTTCAGTGTTTCTGGTGCCTGCCGAATACAACACACGGTAGCAAAGTGTTGAGTTTCATTTCTAGAACCTGTATATACCATCCCTTTCTAGAGCATTGATCATCAAGATCACCTTTTGCCATGATATAAGGGACTCCTGAAGCTCCTCTACTCTAGAGAAATGCAAAAGCTTGTCATTGTTTGCGTTTGATACATGTGGCACAAACCAAGAGCTGCAAGGGTATGTGCCTTTTTTGTAAGGTCATCCTGGGCTGCTTTCCTATGGAAGCACCTCTCTTATCTGTGGTCTAAGGTAAGGGAGAAAAGTGCAGCTCCCACTAAAGAAACTGGAGCAGCTGTGCTCCTAGGGCATCACTGGTGCTCCTGAGAGAAGTGCTAAGCTCCTTTGATATTTCATTAAGAAAGTCATGTAAAAGTACTATGTTAATTTTGACTAACACAGTAAAACCATTCATACACAAATTTGGTACAAAACTGAAGTTTTCCTATGTCATTCATTAATTTGAATTATTCATTAAAACATTAAAATGTTTTGGCATTGATTTATCTTTTTCCCTACTAAAAATATCCCATTTGCAATTTGCCCTAAGTTGCATATATCATATGCTTAATAAATATTTTATTCTTATATGTATTATATTTATGTATATTATAGTTATATTTTACAACTGTATTTATAGTAGTTAGCTTGAAAATCAGTAGGTGTCTGTTCTGTATTTTAAAATTACCCTGGTCTCAGGTCAGTGTATACTTAATATGTAAGTAGGCATTTTTACATGAGAATATAAATAGTGCCATTTTTAAAAAAATTCATGCACTTACTTAAAATATAGCCTTTAATTGACTAAAACAATACCTTTAATTTAGAATTTGTTTTTCTTAGAAGTTTGTTTTTTTAGTGCATTTACTTATTTATTTGTTCATTTCTTGCATTTTCTTGTCCACAGTGGTTAATTCCTTAGGTGTCTAGATAAATGCTATTTCTGTAATAAAAAGAAGATTGAATAACTTTTTGCACTTCCTTTCTACACTTGTGAATTTGATATCTTCTGGAAAATCTTAGCCGATTTGAAATTATTAAAATGGTGTGGACAGAGATTTAAGCTCTTTCTCGGATTTCCCCACCTTTGTTCTCTGCACTGCTCCAATTCCTCTAAGCCTATTGAGCTCCTAAGAATGTCTGGATGAGAAATGTAAAAAAGGAAAGAGGGAGTAAGTGTGATTAGAATTACAGATTTCCCAGTGTTCCGGTTTCATTTCCTAAGTAGTAGTCAAGGTGCCCTTTGCTCCTGTTTATTTTATTCAGGGAAGACCTGTTAGTGGAGGCATCTGTAAAAGGCCCTTTCATTTTTCTCTTACTTATGGAGGAGGGAAGATAAGGATTTATTCACAAACATAGACCATCTTTTTGAGGGTAGTTAAGGGATTCATTTAAAATGTGCTGTCTGATCATTAGTGTGTAACTAATCTTAGTGGGTGCTTATCTATCTCAAACATAACTTTGTAGCAAAGTTGATGGAAGAAAGGTCTTAGTCAACTTTTCATGACCACAAAAATTACAATACCAGATGTAATGAAGTCACAAAGAGAATAGATTTATTGATGTGAGATTACCCTCTGTATGCTGTGAATACCATTGGTGAATAAGGAAACTACCTTGACCTGTTGATAGGGCAGAACTTAGGTAGGTGGGGAAAACTAAACTGAATGTTGGAAGAAAGAAAGGCAGAGTAGAGAGAAGCCATGTAGCCCTGCTGGAGACAGACACCAGAATATTAACTGGTAAGCCACAGCCATGTGGTGATACAAAGATTGATAGAAATAGGTTAAATTAACATGTAAGAGTTAGCCAATCAGAAGCTAGAGCCAATGGGCCAGGCAGTGATTTAATTAATAGAGTTTCTGTGTGATTATTTCAGGGCTAAGTGACCAGGAACAACCAAGTGGCTCCCTTTTTCTACAGTTTATCTGGGCTTGTGGTGTAGGGGGCTCCAGTTGATTTGGGACAGCATAGGTGGTTGTGGGTAGGCACTGGAGATGATGTACTTGAAGAGACCCAGGTCCAGGAGCCCCCTTTGATGCTGCAACTCCAATGATCTAAAGACCTCACCCAGAATTTAATCTGAAAGCTTCTACTGCACTTCCCAAAACTGCCAGTCCTGGCTTCCGGGTTTTTCATACAAGACCTTTATGTGGATGTAGTTGGCTATGGAGGAGCGCCAATCTGTTGTAGGTTGCCATGTGCTTGCTTCCAGCTGCCCAGACTTGAAATAACTACTCAGAAATTATATTATTTAAATCACTGCTTGGCCAATAGCATAAGCACATTTCTAGCTAACTTTTATATCCTGAACTAACCCATCTCCATTAATTTGTGTATTGCCAGGTGGCTGTGGCTTATTGGGTAAAGTTCTCAGTATCTGTCTCTAGCGGGACTACACGACTTCTCCTTGACTCCACCTTCTTATTCCCAGAATTCAGTTTAGTTTTTTCTGCCTACCATTTCTGCTAAGCCACTGGCTGAAATAGATTTATTCATTAACCAATAAAAGCAACACATAGACAGAAGGACTTCCCACACTACTATAGAGCCCACTGTAAGCATTGCTATCAACTGTAAGTATGTCTACTCCCTCTTCCCTCTCTCTCATGGGTGTGGTGACTTTTCACCTGGTGGCACAATGTTCAATTTGTATAACGGCTTCTGGATGGTTGCAATTTGGAATTTTAAAGGGACCAATTTACCCTCACAACTTATGTTACATTTACTTATTTTGAGCCAATTAAGAATGTCTGGAATAAGTGTTTTGTTGCCCCACGTGTATGTGTGTATAATATAGATCATCTAGATTTCTGACTAGATTATTTGGGATTATGGTCCTGGAACTAGACAGCTAAGAGCAATTAGTTTGGGTGGGGAATAACACAGACACACACACACCACAGAGGTGAGGGGAGGAAAAAGGAGAGAGTTATTGAGTAACTGACTTATTTGCATGCTTCAAATTTCAGCTTAAATCAGCATTTAATAAACTGAAGTATGCCAGTTATTATTGTAGAATGGCTTTTCCTTCTGTTACCTGACACGTATTACACACTCCTTTCCTTCTGTTATACCGACTGGTGTATAGAACATAATTTGGTATAAAATAAGATTATAGCTACTATGTGACCGACAAGCTGTGGCCTTACCTTCCCTCCATGGTGAAATGTAGCTCAGACTATGAGCTCACACAGATCATGTCACTTGTCAGGCAGCTTATCACAGCAGTGAGAAAAGTAGCCAATATGGATACAATGCGGAGCTTAGCGCATCAGGTGGACCACGTAGAGTGACCTTAGACTGTGAGGGTACGAAATAGTAATTGCTAATAAATCACAAACCATGCTGTATCGTAACAGGCAAATATCAGAACCTGTTATAATACAAATAGTATTTCCAATAAAGGCAACTTAAAAAAACATATTATTAGTCTTTTTTTCAAATCCACTTATTTTAAATTAGTGACGTAAAATTGTTCATATTTATTATTTACAACATGATTTTCATGATATTGAAAATATGACATATATAATGTATATATGTTTTGAAGTAGCTAATTCTAGCTAAATAGTGTACATGTAATCTCACAGTGGATCATTCTTGATGGCAAAATCACTTAGCATCCAGTCTCATTATTTCTAAAGATTCAGTGAACCATCACTGTGTTTATTAGTTCATTGTATAACAGATCTCTTGAACTTAATTCTAAGTACAGTTTTGTATCCCTTAATCAGTATATCCATCCTGAATTAGCTGAGCCTGAGGTGACTGTAACTGCCCCTTTACTCTCTCCTACACAAAAATCAACCTTTTAGATCATAAGGTATTTGACCATTTGTATCTTACTTTTTTTTTTTTACTCAAAATGATGTCTTCAACATTTATCCATATGCCTGCAAATGACAGGTACTTATTCTTTTAAAGACAGGCCGTGTTCCATTGTTTGGCCATGCCGTAGTTTTTTTCCATTCATCTGTTAACTAATGGACACTTGAGCTTACCAAGTCCTTAAAACCTCTTTTCAGTGGAAATTTGGAAAACGATTTGCCTATATGAAGTATAGGCATGATTTATTTAGGACAGTTTATGAGAAGTATAGCAAGTTTCCTTAAATAGAAGACTGATTTGTGTCAGTGCTAATGAAATACAATACAGATTTTGATATGGCTCATCTTGTCACATAAGATTGTTTAAAAAATACTTATCATCTAAAAGTTAGTAAACATGCCTTAGTACATAAATAAATTTTTATTACTTGTTAGGATAAGGAGGACTTTTTCTTTTCCTTCAATGTTATGGTAAAATTTATTTTAGTTTTCAAATTTGTTTTAGTTCTTTATAAACATTCATCTCTGTAACTATGTTCTTCAAACTCAAATTTCCAGACTTTTCTTCTCTTACATGTTTAGGAAAGGATAAAATCTGAGGAGGGAATTGAAGTGAAAGCATAGCAAGAAAATGCCTGCATTGATCAAATAAAATGAACAAGAAAAAATTGCACTGGGATGTCCTGTTCATTGCATATAGATTCTTTAAATGGAAGACTGTCAATATTAAATTACCGGTTCAGATTTATTTGCTTTCTGAGTAACTCTGTTATTCAGTGAGGTTAGACCAAGTTTCATTTGGTTCGTTTTCTTTTGATCATTGAGATGTGTCTGTTTAATGAGCTGAAACTGGAGCGGGTCAATAAAGCGCAGAGATTAATAGTCCGTTCTCACCAGGCTCGGAACACAGTTTACTCTGGGTTTAAAAAAAAAAAATGAGTATTTTTTTTTTAAAGAAGGTTTTGATCAACCTAAAAGGAAAGGGAAAAATAGGAATAACACCTTGAGGCTCATGCAGGAGAGAAGTCCGTGAGCTTCTGTAGTTGCTGTGGATCAAGTGGACCTGTGTGGGTCGGTGCCTGTGAAGGTACGAGTTCTAGTTTGAAAAGAATAAGCTAAGTTTCCTTCTTCCCCTCTGGAAGTTCATTGGTGCAAAGAAAGCTCCATGTCATTAAATATTTATCATTTAATTCTTCTATACAAATGTCTTGTCATAATTTTAATGGGAAACAAAGCTTGACAAATCACTAAAATGTTGTTTTGGGGACAGAAATATAGAAAAAGCAAACTTAGTGTCACAATTTTGTCACATGTTATACTGCAGAGAAATGAATTTGCAGTTTTGAAACGGCTTAGTTTTGTCCATACCATTCATTAGAGGTGTGACATCTAGCAAATGACTCAACTTCTCTCAGATGTTTAACTTTCTTCCACACAGATGTGAGTATATTTAGGTTTCTTTCATCGTTGGGTGGCTTTGGGAATCTATGTTATGCTGGCACTACCTGAAAACATTTCACAGATATCTTGATGTACTTGGCTAGTTTTATGCCAACTTGACGTAAGCTAGAGTCAGCTGAGAGGAGGGAGACTCAGTTGAGAAAAGGCCTTCAAAAGATCCAGCTGTTGGGTATTTTCTTAATAAGTGATTGATGGGGGTGGCACCATTCCTGAGCTGGGAATAGTCCTGGGTTCTATAAGAAAGCAGACTGAGCTGGCGAACAAGTCAGCAATCAGCACGCTCAATGGCCTCTCAATCAGCTCCTGCCTCCTGGTTCCTCAGCTGCTTGAGTTCCTGTTCTGACTCTGTTGATAATGAATTGTGATGTAAATATGTTAGCCTATTAAACCCTTACCTCTCCAAGTTGTTTTGGTCCTGGTGTTTCATCCCGGCAGTAAGAAATCCTAAGTAAGAAATCAGGGTTAGTTACATTTTTTTAAAATATTTATTTATTTATTTATTTATTTATTTTATTGTTGTTGTTGTTGTGACTAAATAACTGACAAGATCTACTTAAGGAAGTAGAGTTGACTTTGAGGGATGGTCTGTCAGAGGACGGAAGTCATGGAAGCAGGAACCCAAGGCAACCAGTAACCCCAGAAAGCTGAATGCTGGGGCTCCTCTCAGTTTCCTCTTATTGAGTTCAGAACCCAGCCCATGGGCCTAAATTACTTCCGTTTTTTAAAATTTATTTTTACTTAAAAATTTCCACCTCCTCCCCTCCTCCCATTTCCCTCCCCCCATTCTCATCCCACCATCCCCTTTCCCCTCCCTTTCCAGTCCAAAGAGCAGTACTGCAAGCCAGCCATCTGTACATGGCAGAAATTAGCTGTGTATCCTCTAACAAGAGGAGGAACTAAAGCAGTACTCTGGTTTCCAAATTAAAAACTTTCACGAAGTTGAAGTTGGTCCTTTCTTCAAAGTTTCTGTTGCTGTTGCCAACTACAAGAGTAAGTTGGGTGTGGGGAGTAGGTGGTCCCAGGAAACCCATACAAGGCATCTGTACCAATCCAGTGGTATTTGTGAGACCTCTGCAAACAGCCATCCGCATGCCCCAGAGTTTATGAGGAAGCTTGGACTCCCACATTTGCTTTTGGAGACTTCTGTGATTCCCGCTCTTTTTTCCAGTTTGTCTTCTGCAGCTCTCTGTTGCTTCCTTTGTCACTTCCCTGTTGTAGAAGATGAGCCACCATGGGCATCACATATTTTCATTGTTTGTCCCTATAACAGAAAGGCCTAACTCTGCTTTCCTGAGGCGTTTTTTCTTCTGTGTTGTGGTTACACCAAGCAGAGGAATGTTGTTATCCCAGACAGAGCAGGCTGACTTAGGACTACTGTAAATCCTTGCAGTGTAATTTACTGCCTGCCCAGGCAACCCTGTAGAACCAAGAAGGAGCCCAGCGACTGACATTATATACACACTGCTTATTGTGTTCGATGTGCTGGCTAGTTTTATGTCTACTTGACACAAGCTGGAGTCGCTGAAGAGGAGGAAGCCTGAGAAAATGCCTTCCTGAAATCAGATGGTAGGCAAGCTTGTAGAGCATTTTTTTTTATTGGTTGATGGGAGAGAGCCTTCCTTTTTCTGGTGGTCTTGGGTGCTATAAGAAAGCACGTTGAGCAAGCCAGAGGGAGCGAACCAGTAAGCAGTCCTTAATAGCCTCTGTATCAGCTCCCACCTCTAGGATTATATCCTGCCTAAGCTTTTGTCCTGACTTCCTTTAATGGTAGACTGTGATGTAGAAGTATAAGCCAAATAAACCCTCCTTGTTTTTGGTCATAGAAATTCTAAGTAGGACACTTGAGTCTCCAGCAGTGAAAACCTCTAGAACATTCACCGTTCTAGCAGTATTCCCCAGTCGGTAGTCCTTCACAGAGCCAGCAGTTCATCTCAGCCTCATCCTGGTCCATTTGCTGTGCTTACTGAAGGTGTGCTCCTTTCTTCTTCCTCACTAGTCATGTCTTACCATATCTGTTCTGCTATATATCAGTTTTATGTTTTGAGAGTAGCTTAACCACAATGAAACCTGTTTCTTATTTGTTGAGTAGGAATATTTTCTATCTTGTAAATATTTCAGTGTTGATTCAAAGAAGCTATTCAAGTGACTTCTCAGAGACTTTTCTGACCACTGCTTGCAATCTTCCCAAGAAGACAGTCTATAATCTATGTTCCCAGGAAACTTGGTGCATCTTTTATGACATTTTATCACATTAAGCGTTTACAAATGTGTCTCTCTGTCTTCTGAGCCCTGGAGAGAATATTATGTTTTATCCTCTTGTTGGCCTTAATAACTACACAATGTCTTGTGCAGAACAGGTGCTTCATCAATATTTGATGAATTCGTTTGACTTATTAATCAAAATGAAGAGCAGGAAATTACTCTGTAATTTAGTACAGGTGAACAGGAGACTTGGCAGCTCCTGAGAAGGGGGTGATAGAGGATCGCTTAAAGGGCTCTAGGGCCACCATTTCTCCCCACATACAGGGACATCAACTTGTCACTCCTAACGTTATCTCTGCGAAGGAATAGCAGCCAAACCCAAGCTCTGTATAGCCTCATGCTTTCCCCTCTGCTGCTTGGCGGAGCTGAGCAAGGGCTGCACACTGTGAGTGCTTCTTAGACAGAGAGTCACTATGCCAGAAGTTGAGGATTTTTGGTACTGAGAAAGCCAGGTCATTTGCACAGGGAAAGCATTTTGACTCACTTCATCTTCTGCCATATGTGTTTTTTTAGTTTACCATCTGACAAATATCCATCCATCCATCCATCCATCCATCCATCCATCCATCCATCCATCCCTCTGTCAGTCCATCATCTGTCTGTTTCTCATCTATGTACCTGGATCTATCTATCTATCTATCTATCTATCTATCTATCTATCTATCTATCATCTAATGCCTCTCCAGTTAGAAAAATGCTTGTATAAAAGGCAAATGGATCAGTTGGAGTTTTTTTTAGAAGGCTGAATTGTTAGGATTTCTGAGGGAGAAACCAGTGTCATATGTGATTGCCAGGAAATACTACCTTTTAGGGACTAGGAAGTGCCCTGTGGAAAGGACTTAACATTCTGGATGCTAATGTCAAGGCTCCTGCACAGGTAGTTGAAACATCTGTCTAATGAGTGGAAGAAGGGAGGGGTAGAGACAGAGGTGAAAGGGGAAGGGAGAGAGAACAGACAAAGATTGGCAAGTCATTGGGTGTGGAAAGAGAACAGAATTGTGAAACTTGCTAACTATGCACTTCACAAAGAAGTTTAGGTAACTGGATACAGCTCAATATGTCTTGGTGTAGGCATTACAAACTTTGGCCGAGCTAATAGTTAACTTTTGGAGTAACTTGCAAATGAAGTGGAGATGTGGAATCTCTATAACCATTCCACAAAGTTTAGTTCTCTAGGAACGACTCTGTATTCTGATTTGTAATTCTCACATTGTTGCCTTTGCACAGTGCACTCTTGCTGACTGTGGGCAAAGAACACGATCTGGTGAGAGCAGCCTGGGAGGTGGATGAGCCAGGCAGCAGTCAGAGACAGGGCTGCTCACTTGCCCTGGAAAGATCGTCCATCAGAGTGACATCATCAGATTTGTGTTTTAAAAGGTCATTCTTGCCTGTAGAGGGTCCATTTGACCTCTTCTAGGTGTGAGAGTAGAATGGTGTTAATTCAGTTGAGAAGATATCAATGTAAAATGGGTCTAAGAGGTTCAGAATGACTGGGTAATTACTTTCATCTGTTTACTTACACTAGGGACCTGATAAGGACTCCCCATGCTTTCTTAGGCTGTACATTCAGCTGAACTTACAAAACACAAGAACAACATATTTACCTTGAACTTATGATTGTGTTAACATCTTGGTTATAATGCATGTTGCACCTGTTTGTTCATATGACATGTGCTCCTCTCTGAATAATCAGTGTAGGCTGATGCTGTAGGCTAGTCCAGTCACCTGTGCATGACCCATGAACTTCTTTAAGTGATTATAGTATATGCCAGATAAAATAAAGCAATTCAGTCCTAAGTGTCTAAACGTTAACTAAAGATAGAATAACAATGATATAAAAAATAGAAGCAGGGAAAATAATCTTCAGTTGGCTATAAGAGGAGGACAGGACATGGCTGTGACCTTGGCTGGAGATTTCAACTTTGAGTTTCTTATTGCTCACTACAAAGAAGAATACAATCAACAAACTATTTAGTACAGTTGTAGGTAAGAGCTAGGATGCGTGGCAGGCTGAGAAAAACAGTGGGAGTTGTGGAGGAATGGAAGGGAGGGAGAGGGAAAAAGAAGAGAAGAGAGAGAAGAGGAGAGAGATAATTATGTCATGGTATGGACAATGTAAGTGGGAGATAAAAAATTGGATTTTGATTTTCTTTGTCAGAAGGGGACTGCATACAAATAAGTCACTAAGCTGAAGGTGAGACATTTTGTTATGAAGGAAGAAATGATGCATTAAACATTTAGAAGATAGTAGTAGATGACTCCCGATGACTGTGATAGGCTTTTAGCAGGATGTACCTTGTCTCTTACTGTTTATAGTAAATAAAACTTGCATCTCTGGGTTTCTGAGCCATAGGTCTTAGGACAATGTTACTTTGAACTTTATGACCATCAAAGCATCAAATGAGAGAATTCACGGTCAAATGGTGTTTCTTATTTGAACTTCTTAATGACTGTTCTTGCTTACAATCTGGGGCTTATCCTAAAGTGTTAGGATTCATGTGGAGAGCTATGGTGATGGTGTTAGACTTCCTGTTTACCTGTGCCTCTTAATCCATGGATTTTCCAAGTTATTAGTAGAATATGATGCTGAGTAAAGTCTGAGCTACATTTGGAAATAAAACTCATTTTGTTATATTTCTGTTCACATGAAGTATACACTTGTGGATTGCTTTTATTATTCTGTATCATGCATTTTACACACTACAATACTAGTTTAGTTAGATAAAGTATAACCGTTTTCTACATTTGTCTTTGGATAGTTCCCTTGATTTTGGTGGGATCATCACTGCCATGTTCACAGTTTCCTTTTGTGCCTGATTCTTGACTCAAGAACCAGAGAATCTCCTTTTGTAGACTTTTTAGTCTTACACAATTTATCTTTACTTCTTAGGCTGAGGAACAGCAACACATGTGTGTGACTTGCATTCTATTTCTCTTTCAGTGTTCTGTGAAATATCATTGCATTTAATAAAATGATTCCTCCATTTCAAAAATGTGTGGACAAATTCATAATGCATCTAATAGCATCATAGACAAGTAGAAAATATAAGAGAGGTCGTGGAGATGACCTCATGATCACACTTTATCAAACAAACATCCTGAGCATGTTTCTGCCAATCATTCTGAAGTGGCTTTGTTTTCATAGTCACCCACCCAGTGAATATGGATCCAAGGACAAGCAAGTAGAAACACATATTTTTAAGGATTTTAGAATTGTCTACTTTGTTCAAATGATCAGCTTTGTTATTTCCTTGTATGTGTTGTCTATATAATGTTCTGTGAGGCTTAGATCAGTGGTACTCAGCCTTCCTAATGCCGTGATCCTTTAATACGGTTAGTTCTTCATGTAGTGGTGATGTCCAACCATAAAATTATTTTTGTTATTACATCATAATTTTGCTACTGATATGGATGGCAATGTGAATATTTTTGGAGATAAAGGTTTGTCAAAGGGGTTGTGGCCCACAGACTGAGAACCACTGGCTTAGAGAATGCCTCACAATTATTTTGGAATATGATGGTCCTTTGCAATGAACATGTCCTATATAGCAATTGCCCACTGATATTCCTGGCAAAAGTGAGGAGGCAGGCATGCATGTACACACACAAAATGCAATAAATAAAACAAATACCTTACTTTTTCATTTCCTAGACTCCATAATATGATAAAATAATTAAAAATATAAGTTGTATATATGTGCATAATTTGTTGAAAACTACAGTGGAATAGCAACCAATATGCAAGGAGTTGACACATTTCTACATGACAAAGTTCATTGAAGGCAAACTTGGACAAGGAAGCTCGCTCTAGAAATAATAGATGTCACCCTCTAACATTGCCTCATTCGCTATTGAGTCTCTGGGCAGGGAGGGCCACAGACTAGCCCAGAAGAGTGAAAATACTGATGGCATTGATGTTTGTTCCCATGGCATTCAGAAAGGTATACTCCACCAGGGCTGGTCCACTGCACTAATCCAGCTGTTGAAAACCTAGTGAAGGTGGGGGCAGTACTTGGAGAAGGCAGCATCACCCTGGAGACCACAGAGAACTGGCCAGAACTCTGACAGCTCCTTTTCCTCAGTATCTTCCTGATGCTGGTCGTCTCCTCCTGTTTTACATAGACTCCCGACTCTTCCAGAGCTAAAGAAGCATTGCAAAAAATACTTAACATCACTTTCTGGGCTGAAAAATTAGTAGCAGGACCCTACAAATCCTGACAATCTTGACGTCTACCTCAGATACTTAAAAAGCAGACAACTTCTGAAACTGTTATTGCAATAGATTATTTAAAAGAGGTGGCTAAAAATCAATAGACTACAAACTACAAGGATTTGACTTTGATCCTCAAAAGCCAACTCAAAAACACGGGGTGTGGTGGCATGTACTTGTAATCTCAGCACTGGGGAGGCAGAAGGGTTCCTGATGTTACAGGACAGCCACACTAGTCTGATTTGCATGATTTAGACCAATGAGGCATCCTGTCTCAAAGGAGGTGGATGACCTTTCTGAGGAAGACCCTGCCTGTTGCCTGTTGTCCTCTGGGCTACACACTCACATACCCACATATGTATCCTCTCTCTCTCTCTCTCTCTCTCTCTCTCTCTCTCTCTCTCTCTCTCTCTCTCTCTTATACATACACACACACACACACACAGAGGATAGAGTAATTAGAGACCTCCTAAATAATAAGCAATAGTATTGAAATTTACTTTCGAGTACCAGACTATGCTGCTGCAGCTACTGCTGTTGTGGAGTGGGGGTGAGGTGGGTACCTTTTGTCTACAAAGCTGGTTGACATCCACAGACAGCTAACTGTTGGTTCCAAATTTACGACCTGAAGTTTGAGAAAGCATCCTACTTAGCGTACCTTTTCTTCTGCGTCATGAGCTGGCAACACAATCATTCATATTAAAAGAGCCTGTTATTGATTTTATAATTAAGGATTTAAGCATGTGATTTTGTGTCAACATTAATTGACCACCTCTAGGAAAAAAAAGCTATGAGCATATTATCTATAGAAGGCACAATGATGCTGTTTATATATATATGGCACTATTACTGTCCCATCTGTGAGCATGATATTGATTTTATTTGCCTGAGTTTTCTGAGTCCTGAGCATTAATTTTTATTGAAAATAGGATGACAAAGACTCATAATATCTGAAATGCCTAATATTCTTTTAAGAGTTTTCATTTTTATGAATGATATCTGTATATACTTTTATAGAACAATGAAAATATTGTATAAAGTAATAAATGAATCTGTAAATTATAGTGACACTTTAATATGAAGAATATTTGTGAAAACGTAAAAATAATAACCACAAATACTATTTCATATAGTTTATTGAACCAGTTTTTGATGTCTTCAGCAATATGTTCTTCCTAGATAGAATGTTTTTGAAGCTCTCTCATTAATTTTGAGCTAAGACAGTGCCTTCTTAGATTTATTACAATACACTGTATGTGCAAGAAAGAAAGAGAAGAAAATTATTAATATTCTTTTGAAAACCTTTCGTGCTGGGCTTTGCTTTAGTTGCTTGTAACAAAAAGCATAGGGGGAAACAAAGCTTGCAACAAAGCAAACATCGTTATCCTGTGGGAACTTTAGTCCTAGAAGGAAATAGGACCAAACAGTACACATGAGTGCCTGCCCGTACATGCATGTGCACACACATACACAACCCATTCACACATGTGAGCACACATACACACACATGCACACGATGTAAGCAGCAATTGGAGAAAATGCTTGTTGTGTTATTAAACAGGTTTTATTAAAGCAGCTTCGGTGGAGGTGATATTCCAGGATCTTAAATACAGTGTGACTGTCTATGAGGTAGCTATCAGGTTACAAATAAGAAACAAACAAACCAACCAAAGGTAGCCAAGATCCATACAGACTTTTAAAGAATACAAGCCTCTTCAATGTGACTAGTTTGATTTCAGGTGAAAATGGCATTTCTCCCTCTTGGATGACAACTACACTCTGTTCAATTCTTCCTGGCAGCCTTGGCAGAGTCTGCGCCACTCCCGCGAGGTTTGGGTCAGGAGGTAGTGGTCTGAGCAGTCCTGCACACTAAATTTGGAGGTCTCGCTGCTCAACTCCCTCGTCCTGTTTTCTCACTTACTTCCCAGCTGCCGGCTCTGGTTTTCTAGCTTTCAGAAAGGTTGAGGAACCCCTGGAATTTAATATGGTCAGAGTCAGGGACGGGAACCTAATCTCATGCTTCCTTGTCTTCCAAACTTTGACTTCTTTCTTCTGCTCATTTTGTGACTTTAATTAATTCATTTTATTTAGTGTTAATTTATACTTCTTATGGATAATTGTAGCCAACTTCTTGCAGGGTGTAGACATAGAATTTGTCTCCACTTTGTGACAGGGGACTTGGGCACCCATGGAAGTGTGTTGTCTTTCCCCTGTTCTGTGGAAAGTCTTTTAAAATTCTGAAATAAAACACAAGAAAATGAAATGCCGTATGTAAGTAATAGGGAGGCCTCTGGTGTGTTCCCACCCGCTCGGACCTGAAATAATTACACAGAAACCATATCATTCTCATTACTATTTGACCAGTAGCTTAAGGGTATTTCTGGCTAACTCTTACGTCCTATAATAGCCCATCTCCATTAATTTGTGTATTGCCATGTGGCCATGGTTTACTGGGTAAAGTTCCAGCATCTGTTTCTGGTAGGGCTACATGGCTTTTATCTGGCTTTGCATTCTCTTTCTCTCAGCCTTCAGTTTGATTTTATAGAGCGGAATCCTACATCAGTTGTGGCCTGCCTTTACCCCTGAAATCCTGGTTACTTGTGTACTGGCTACATATCATAATGTTGCAGGTGACAGAAGGTAAGTGTCCTTCTCACTATGACTTGGAAAATGAGTGTGGGCTCTGAAGGCCTGCAGCCTTTGCACCTTCACATTTAGGTCCTTCAGGAGAGTTGAAGTTTTGCTCTCCTGAGGCCCTAGCAAATACTTATTATATTTAGTTTTTGTGACTGACTATTTTTGAAACAACCATTGTACCAACTGGATATAATACTATGTTTAAGCCAGTCAATTTTCCTTATGTGGCCATAGATCTCATCAAAATTACTCGTGTTCCAGTGAGACGGGCTTTTTAAGAGAAATGCCAGGGGAAGGAACTGGTTTGCTCATAGTGGACTGTATGCCTCCCTTAGGAGTTTTGCTAGTCTCACATTCTCAAATATTTTAAAACCTGCCTTGATAGAGGGTGATGTATTATAGCCCCTCACAGGTTCCTGCCAGTTTCCAGATATTTGGCAAGAAGATGTTCTTGAAGGGAACATCCCGAAGGGAGGGAATTTAGCATTTGGTATTTTATAATATGTATCATCCACTGTAGTTAACACAAAACCAGCCTTTATCTTAGTGTATTGATACTGAGGCTATTTCCACAATTTGCCAGCAGTAAAGCATCAGTAACTATAAACATTGCATAGATTTATTGGCAGAGCTATATATTTGAAATCAAAAGAGAATGCGTATTTTCCATCGACAGCCCTTACACAAAATTTATTACAAAGGAAAACACACATGTTTGATAAAAAGTGACGTGAACACCACCTTTTTACTACCATGTTGGGTAAGAACTTGGATTTGTCAGCACCTTGTAGTCTTCCAGTGAGTTCAATTCCAACCACAAAATTCTCATTAATGCCGTGTTCCACGGTGATGATCTGTGAACACAATGCTAAGCAGCAGCTCTCTAGAAATTCCTCCTCTTGTGTGATTGCTTTAATATATTACTTTTCTTTCTGTACTGTTCTTTGGCTTACGTATCTGCTGAGGACCTGGGCCATTTGGCTTTTGGAGTTTTTCACAGTCTATACATTGCTGACTGCCTACTGAAAATGCAGGATAAGAGGGTTCCTTAGTCCTTCATGTTCTATAGTCTGGCAGATGGGATTAAATTCGGGTTGGATCTCCCCCTGGCAAGATATCACTCTGGTACTTGGCAAGGCTACAAAGGAGGCTTTGTGTCAATTACCTTTTCGTTAGCTTTTGTTTGGGCAGAGATCTGTTGCTTAATGTCTCTGCCTGTTATTTCATTTGGGTTTGATAACTGGAGCTACTATAACACCTGATTGTAAAGAAAGACTTGCTGCACCTACTGTGTGGACGCCCTGGCACAGCTCATTTCTGAAAGGCAAGGTATATAATTGCCTCTTACTGCTTATCAACCAGTTTTCACTGATGGATTCTCTATACTCTTGAATATGACAAAATTTAACTCCTAAAAAGCAGCAATTATGAGGAGACATGGAGAGAAAAGATGTAGGGAGAGACAGCTGGAATTGAGAAGCTTTGGGGGAACAGTGAGGAAATCTAGTGTAGCTGAAACTTCCTGGAATCTATGATCATGAGGATTCCTAGGAATAGAGGGTATGGAGTCCGAGCCAATCATCTTATGTAATGGGGCAAGGCTTCCAGAAATGAGACTAGCTACATTTGATTGATGTGTTGTCCAAGGGTAGTATGGGAAGTCTTTCTGTATATTGTTTCTTTTATTGGTTAATGAATAAAGATGCTAGTTTGGCTTGTGATGGGGCAGAGAAGAGCTAGGTGGGGAAAAGGAAACTGAAGGCTGGGAGAAAGAAGGTGGCTTCGGGCCGGGCGATGGTGGCACACGCCTTTAATCCCAGCACTCAGGAGGCAGAGGCAGGCAGATCTCTGTGTGTTCGAGACCAGCCTGGTCTACAGAGCTAGTGCCAGGACAGGCTCCAAAGCCACAGAGAAACCCTGTCTCGAAAAAAAAAAAAAAAAAAAAGAAGGTGGCTTTGGGAGACACTATGTAGCTGCTGCCGGGAACAGATGAGCTGGAACCTTGCTGGTAAACCACAGCCATGTGGCACTATACAAATTAATAGAGATGGGTTAAATTAAGATGTAAGGGCTAGCCAATAAATATCTAGAGCTATTAGGCCAAGCAGTAATTTAATTAAAATAGTTTCTGTGTGGTTATTTCAGGACTCTGGGTGGCTGGGAAATGTACAAATAGCCTCTCACAACACAAGGGGGTCTAAACAACCCAAACTGATGCTAGGACAGAGTGTTTCTGTTGAAAAACTTACAGTAGGGTCCATTGAACAGACGAACATCCACATAGCTCGTTGAATATAGGGAGGTCGAGCTGGAACTTGCATGGAGCCTTGCTCCTACCTCCTAGTCTCTTTGGCATGGGAAGACACTCTGTAGGCTACCAACAGTGGAACCTGGGCACCAATCCAGCCATAACCCCCCCCCCCCCACCTACACTCTGTCCTAACTGCAAGATGTCCTGGTACAATGGTGGCTCAGAATTTGTGGGAGTGTCAATCCAATGCTTGATTTAACTTGAGGTTCACACCATGAGAGGAGGGAGATCATGCCCTGCTCTCTCTGGATAGCCAGAAACTAGAGACTAGAAGGGTAGCACAGAGATCTAGGGTAGAACCAAAAATTACTAAAAAAAACAAACAAACAAATGATTTTTAATGATATTCCACTATACTCAAAAATCAGTGCCTTGTGCAGCCCTAATCAGAGAGGCATCTTCTGGCAGCAGATGGGAGCAAGTGCAGAGATCCACAGGCAGACATTATGCAGAGAGAGAGTCTAAGTTGGAGGTCTCAATCAGGTTCCTCCCCTCAGAGCTTGAGGAACCCCAAGGAGGAGGGAGAGGAAAGACTGTAGGATCAGAGGGGATGGAGGACACCAGGAGAACATGACCCACTGAATCTACTAAGCAGGGCTCACATGGGCTCACAGAGACTGAAGTGGCAATCAGACAGTTTTAATGGATTTGCACCAGGTCCTCTGTGTGTATGTCATGGTCGTTAACTTGGTGTTCTCGTGAGACTCCCCAAAATGGAAGAGAGTGTGTCCCTGGTTTCTTTGCCTCCTCTATTTTCCCTTTTCTTTTCTTCCTATTGGGTTGCCTTATCCAGGCTCAATATCAGGGATTTTGCCTTGCCTTATTGTATCCTATTTTGTTCTGTTTGACTGCTATCTTTTGGAGGCCTGCTCTTTTTCTGAAGAGGAAATGGGGGGTGGACCTGGAGAAGAAGGGAGGTGTGTTGGGGACCTAGGAGGAGTGGAATGAGGGGAAACTGTGATTGGGATGTATTGAGTGAGGGAAGACTATTTTCAACAAAACAATAGTGATTACATCTTATTTTTATGAAAACCGTGTGAAATGCCTCACGGCATTTTATTTTTATGAAAACCATGATTTTCATAAAACGTATTTCCTAATGTTTGAGTACTAGGTAACTTCTGGAAGTCTTCTGCCATAAACTGAGTTTGGCTCTGTAGAAGTCATGGGACAGCTCTGACCCGAAAGGGGCTAATTTTGGAGCCCCTTGGCTTCAAAGAGGTCATAGGGTAAGGCCCTTCCATCTGACTGTTCCCCACCATGAGAAGACAAAGAGACCCTGGAAGTGTGCATGGCTAACAGGTACAGGGAGCTGATGTGATCTGTTTGCCAGGAAGAGACTAGCTCTGTTGGCAGCTAGTTCTTGGATTTCTTTTTCCAAGAACGTGAGACAAGTCATTTCCATCTGATAAGTCACAGGCCTGTGACATTTTGTTATGGTATTTCTGCCCGACTAACCTTATTCTAGATTTCTCTAGAATTGTTAACAGGGGCGAACAATATGTTGTAGCAGCTATTTTCTTATTTATTTTTTGCCCCAAACATAAGAGAAACCCATTTATCTTTTTAAAGATTTATTTTAATTAATCAATTAAATTGTGAGTGTGTGCGTGTGTGTGAGAGAGAGAGAGAGAGAGAGAGAGAGAGAGAGAGAGAGAGAGAGAGAGAGAGAGAGAGAGAGACTGCGTGCGTGCTGTGTGTGTGAGAATTCAGAGGTCTGTGGAGGCCAGCTAAAGGGTTCCTATGCTCTGGAGCTGGAGTTACAGGTGGTTGTGAGCCTTTGGCATGGGCGCTAGAAACCAGTTCCAGGTCCTCTGCAAGCACAGCAAGCACTCTTACCAGCTGAGCCATCTCTCTAAGCCCTGAGCCATTTCTTTAAGAATACTGATTTCTTTTTTTGGGAGAAATGTTACTTCATGGTCATAACCTGGGTACTAGGGATATCATTCCTATAAATCCGTGGTTCTTCACTTTCCTAATGCTGCGAACTTTTAACACACATCACATGGTGACCGCTACCCATAAAATTATTTTGTTGCTACTTTATAACTGTCATTTTCCTACTGTTACGAATCATAGTGTAAGTATCTGATATGCAGGATATCTGTGTGATATGTGACACCCCCCCACCCCACCCCCCACCCCCGCCAAACAGGCTTGCAACCTGCTAAGGAATGCTGCTCTATACTGGGTCACTGTTTCTAGGCCTTTCCTAAAATATTAGGAAATACACTTCTTAAAGATAAAATTCTTCATGGTTTTATTAATCTTGTTTCAGTTACATGTGAAAAAAAAATTCCTAATTTCCAAGCATACAGGGTGGAACTAAAAATAGAACTGAATAGTTCACAAATGCCCATTTAAGCCTGTATTAACACAACGCTCTCAGAATAGCATGAGATGCCTTTAAATTTTCTTGTTTGTTTCCCTACTGCAGTTTTCCTTCCCTGTACGCTTCCCATTCCCCCGAGATGCCTTTTTAGATTCTCCTTGTCTCCTGCAGGGATCTCACCTCTCTTTAAAAATTTGTTGTCGCTAAATTTCACGTCTTTTTATTCTTTTTGTTTTATTTTTTCGTTCACACTTACTGTTTTTCCTCCTGTTTCTTCATACAGCGCTCCCTGTGTGTCACCGACTCCCTGTTTCTCCACCTGAGTCTTCACAGAGAATTTGTTTATCATCTTTATTTCTTCCCGGAGGACGTTTGTATGTGATTGTTGGGTTTCCTAATTCTAATTCAAGACAAGCAAGCAAACAAACAAAACCTAGACAAAAATGAACTACAGAGAGCGTTGATGTCAAATCTTACAACCATTATGATAAAAAGGGGGAAATGGAGAACACCCTACAAAGAACCTGCCTTAGGAAGGGTGCCCCACAAAATCAGACCAATTAAAATTTAATAAAATAAATAAAAATTTAGCTATGCTGCTGTAGATCCCACTAAACGATAAGGATTCACCACACAATGTTTTCTGTTATGTATTTATTTTGTTCATTTAATTTTTTATTGTTTGAAAATAGTTTTGCTCATTGTTTAGTTTTTTATTGTTAAAAAATCTGTTTCAAGACAGCCTCAGAATAGCTCTTCTAATTTTAAAGAACTTTCATTTCTATTGTTTTCATGTAAGATTTAAAAGCATAACTGCTGGGACAGACATGGTGGTACAAGTAAGCGATACTAGACTTGAGAGACAGAAGCAGGAGGCTGACCATCAGTTGAGACCCGTCTAGTGGGGATGCTCTGTCTTAAATGCCAAAAAAAGGGGGGTGGGGAGGAAAGGACAGAGAAAGGGAAGAAGGGAGGAAGAAAGGGAGAAAGGCAGAGAGCTCAATGTGGCAATTTGTTTTCTCCAAGTCCTTAGTTAATTTATTTCTAGACTGTCCAACATTTTGACATTGTGACAGGGCATCACCATCTTTGAAGTTCACCTTCTAGAACATTCTTAGCTATCCATACCACATGTGGCTGTGGGCTGCAAGTTGGAATGCTGCCTGGACATGTTTCTATTTCTCCTGGCTCACTTACAGTTTAAGTCTACTTCCAAAAGTTTTTCTACCGAGTTGGGGTTTGTCCTCAGAAAGAGCCCTGCCAAAGTTTGCAAGGTCAGGACTGCTCTGTCCAGCGTAGGGCTTTCCCTAAAGCAGCTCTCATGCACATTGCTGAGTCCGTCTGCTGTTTTCCTGTATTGCTACTTCAGGTTCTTTTCCTTACCCTGTCAGCCATTTCCTTTGCTTGCCCTCCCTCCCTCCCTCCCTCCCTCCCTTTTTCCCTCCCTCCTTTCTTCTCTCCCTCCTAGACTCTCATTCTGCTAAGATCTTGCTGTTGATAGTTTTTTCTTTCTTGTTTGTAGTTTAATGCTTTGGAGATGTCATACAGTGTGTTGTTGTGAGTTTTTTTTTTTTTAAGGAAACTTTTCTGGTGATATATGTGAGGATATAGAAATAGTGAAAAACCACACTGTCACCATTGAATGCTCCGCAGTGATTCTGTTTTAACTTAATAAGAAAGTTCTTGAGCAGACTGATGCTGTGTTTTATGTTGGGAAGAGAGAGGAATTGACCAATTCCGCTGCTCCTGGATGAGAACCTAGAGAAATCCTGGCTATCTTGACTGATGAATCCTTCTGTGAAGTGCTTATTATTTTATTTTTAATTTTGCTTTGTTGTTATCTGCCCTTCAGAGTTTGAATTTATTGTTTGGGAACACGATACCTGCTTTGCAGCCGGGGCTATCTTGCCGTTTCCGAGTGTGTTGGGATTATGCCATGTTCCTTGAAGTTAGGCTTTGATATCTTAGAAAGAAAGAAAAAAACTTTCTGTTACCTGTAGTGTACTCTTGTGTTCTCTCTGGCTTTGTTTTCTTATGATGCTTGTTTTATTTACAGTCACGAACTGCAGTGTGCGCTTTTTATCAGCAAGCCTCACATCAAGTCCTTTGTACTGACACTGCGAACAGGGACCGTCTGGTCTTCCCTGAAGATTTTTTTTCCTTTAGAATCTTGTCTTTCTTTGAACAGACATAAGAAGAAAGGAAAGGTTCTTTTTTAAAAATCATCTTTTCTGCCTGCAGTGGCACCTCAACTTTAAGTCATGTAAACATACCTTGTAGGTGATAGTGATTAAAATGTACACAATTAAAAATAAGGCGACCTTTGAGTTGTGGTATCATAGGTAAGATTGGCTTGTAATTTAGTCTTGTGCTACTATTATAAAACTTCAGGATTGCAGGTGAAATCTTCAGCCAGGACAGACATTCATCAACAAGGGAATGCGTATCCACCGAGATCGGTTGTGCTGTGTTCGCTGTGAAATGCTGAGCGGAGCAGATTCTCTCTACACATTGAGAACAGCAGCGGGGACAATTTGTAGCATCTTTTCTAATTGTAGTTTCCATCATTTAAAATTGGGCATAGAGGCAAATGACTGCTGTATAACTACATTTCAGACTGCTTTATTTTGAAAAAATCTCATTTGATGGTTCCTAACCTTAAATTTATTATCTTGAAGCTTTCCAAACAGATGCCTCCTTTCTGAGTAGGGAGAGGAAATGGCCAGTTCTGTTCATAAACCAACCGATTATCGGTTTAAGACTTGCTTTCCTCTTGGTAGAATTATTTGGGAATCAGCTTGCTGGTTTCCACACTGAAGTGTGGAAACATTTTGTAGTCTATTGGTGAGTAACACTGGATAATAGTGTGTTTTTCTCCTTCCTTCCTTCCTTCCTTCCTTCCTTCCTTCCTTCCTTCCTTCCTTCCTTCTTTCCTTTTCCTGAGATAGGGTTTCACCATGTATTCCTAGTTAACTTAGAGAAGACTATGTAGCCCAGGCTGACTTTGTATTTTGATTCTCCTGTCTCTACCTCCTGAAACAGGTGTGTGATAATCTACCCTACTAAGATTAAAGAAACTTTCTTTCTTGAGGTGCTGGGCATTGCATGGGTCAGCCAAACACTCTACCACTGAGCTCCATCCTCGACTTCAAACAATGACGTATGAAGCATCTTTTAAACTCTACTTCCTTGTACGTGATATGCGACAATAATGGTGTATAGATCACAAAGTTGATGTAAGGATTAAAGGAAATAATACATCTATATTATTGACTGTTTATGATACACTGAGCATGCTATTGGTAATTGGGATAATTGACAAGTGGAAAATGGTCCACTTGGGGATCTTCAGTATTAGTGGGAGAGCTAATTAACTAGGTATCACATCAAAGAACATAAAATATTAACATAATTAACATGGAGAGACATATGTCCCCTTATAGATATATGCTATGAAGACCCGAGCTGTCTGAGAGGTTTTGAGATATTCTCTGGAAAGACAAGGATTTGCTTCCAGTTCCAGAGGTTAGTCCATTATCAAGGTAGGAGCATGACTGCATGCAGACAGGTGCTGGCTGGAACAGTGGTTGAGAGTTCCCTCATGATCCATAGGCAGAAGAGATGAGAGGGACACACTTCTTCCAACAAGGCTATACCTTGTAATCCTTTTAATTCTTTCAAATAGTTCTACTACTTGAGTTCCACTACCTGACTAAGCATTCAAATACATGAGCCTATGAGGCCATTTTTATTCAAACCACACAGGTGTATTGTTCTGGTCATGTTTCTCAGCCAACTAGAAAACAGTGTTGCATTCTGGAATCATCTTTGTAATAACCTACTATTATTATTTTTAAACCCTTCCTAGTTATTCTTACACATAGGTTTATAGGCTCCAATGTTTGTTGTTTCTTTTTTCCTATTAATTATTGTACTTTTCTGAATGCTAATCCTGTGTTCTTCTATTTAGGAACAAACCTGAGAAGATAGCTCTGTTTACTTTCTATCGATTTTACTATTTGAAAGAGAATTTTCTTTTGTGTAACATTAGGTAAAATAAATGAAAGAATGCCAACTTATTACCTACTGTGATGTCTATAAATATTTGATACTTCTTAGCTTTGTAAACATGCTCAAATATTGTCATTTGTTATTTAACTTCAGCAAACTAAAGCCAATATTGATAGAATTGTTGGTATCCCATGTTGGCAGAAAGAATTTGAGTGACTTTACATGCTTTGGATTTTCCAAGAACAGCTCTAGTGAAGAGCCCTCAGACTCTCTCCGAATGTGGAGGAAGGGTTTGAAAGGTAGCTGCTGCTTTGGCTCTACATATGTGTATATATGTGTATGCATGTGAATGTATTTTATTTTTGTTCATTTCAGTGATAATATTAGTTAGTGCAGAACAAACTGTGGGTGCTCTGAATATTATTTGTCAAACAGAAAAATCATGAGCAGGCAATTCAAACAAACTTGCAATGAGCATCACATAAAATCCAGGTAGCCTAACCTATCTCCTCTTTGCTTAAATATTTAATGTAAAGAATACCTGTATGGAGCAATATGGTGTGAGTCTTTAGGTGTCCCGAGGTTACCTGGGTCCATGTAGGATGACAGGTAAATTTTTATACAGCAAATGCACTTGAGACTTGATTTCCCATCTATACACAAATTTCCCATATGCAGGATTGGTCTAAACTTTACCGTGTAACTTGTTATGTTTCTTAAATGGACTAATAGTCATTGTAGAAAATTCGTTTATTTTTCCAGGACCTGATCTTCAGGTTTGTGTATCCAAAAACCCAACATGCTGTACCAGGAAGATGGAAGAGAGATACCAGATTGCAGCTCGGCAAGATTTGCAGCAGGTGCTTCAGACATCCAGCTCAACATTAAAGTTGTTAATATCTCGAAATGCAGCTGCTTTTCAAGGTAGATGGATTTGATGCTGGGCGAGTGAACAGTCCTAATATGCTATTTACTTGTGATAGCAAAATTGGTAAACTTGGCTAGGTTTATTTCTTTGTAATTGTGTCTCATTCTGGGATAAAATAAAGTTTGTTTTTCTAGCCATTATAAATTATGTATGGAGCCTTCCTGAGTAGCTATTAAAGATGAATAAGAGAAACCATTGTGTTGTTGAAAAAAAAAACCTATTGAAATGTATGTCTTTAAAGAGAGAGCTCTTCCAGTTTTCCATGATAGTCACCCCTCATTTTACCTTAGTGGAAACAGACATTTACCAGATCCTGTGGGCAAAAGAGGTAATATGAAATCTCACTGATTATTGCCTGGATAATCACAGATTAATTTTTAAAGGTAGGAATTGAAGAAATGTTTATCCTGAGTTTTTTCCCGGCAGCCCCATGTGGTTTTCATCAGAACACAGATTTGATATACTAAGCGCATTCAAGACTGATAAATAGTCAAGTCAGAGATATTAATTGATGTTTAAGGGCTGGATAACCTCAGAACTCATCCCTGCATCAAACATGTTGACACATAAAATTAATGAGATATGAAATTATAAGGCACACTGAAAAATAGATGGTCTTTTTCTAATTTTAGTTGTTCTCCTTCACAAGGCTTTTGTTGTTCCTATGCTTAAAATTTAAAGAAATTAGCTTACATGACTTTAAAAACCAATTTACAGCTTCTGCTCAACATAAAATATAGGTTCTTTTAGTCTTCCTGTCTGATAAGTATAATAATGTTAGTATATGTGAATAATTTGCATGTTTATATGTATAACTAAATTACAAAGCTGATTTTTAAAATTTTATTTCCTAAATAAAATAAATTTAGTAAATCAAAATAAAAATTTATTTTGAGTTAAAATGAAGCTCATGATGAATTGATGATTTTTTTCCTTTATAAATTATGAAAAGATTCTAAGGTATTTGCTCAATTATGTTTTTGAAGGTCTAGAATATAGCTTTGTTTCTCTTGTGAAATTTACTAATAGGAAATTGTGAGGAGAAATTCATTGGCATGCAATTTACATAAAGATTTGTGACACGAAAGCCTTGGGTGCCCAGTGAAAATGATAATTCTTATTTCTCGTAATAATGGGAACATTGTGATACAGAAAATGTATTTTTTTTTTTTTTGGTTTTCGAGACAGGGTTTCTCTGTGGTTTTGGAGCCTGTCCTGGAACTAGCTCTGTAGACCAGGCTGGTCTCGAAATCCCAGAGATCTGCCTGCCTCTGCCTCCTGAGTGCTGGGATTAAAGGCTTGCGCCACCATCGCCCGGCAGAAAATGTATTTTTCAAGTGAACAAGCAAGAAGTAGAAAAGTCAAAGTCAAACAGTGTTTCTGGTTGTCATGCATATATTGCAAAGGTAAGGGCAAAGTTGGGAAGAAATCTTAAAACATAGATTTGAGAATGTCGATGAAAAGGTTTGCGTGGGGAGTATTACCTATGAATGCGCATTTTTTAACCTTAAAGTCCATCCTTTCTGGGGCAGGTGGCCAGAGAAGGTCATGATGAATGCAGCCTTCAATCTTAGTCAGTGGCATTAACTACAGAGAAGGGCATGGTGTCCTTAGTTGCTCTCACATAGGGCACTTAATGTTGGAACTTTTTTCTTTCAAAGGTACTTTAGCAGAATTTCTTTAATAACATTTTTTCAATAAGTCAATAAAGATCAAAAGATTGTAAAATCTGAAATGTATGGACTATTAAGATGTGTTGGACTACTTAGAAGCTTTGTTGTTACTGCTAAGAGCTGGGTGATGATCATCCCAGGGGCAAAATGGATATTAAGGTCTTGGGCCATCACTCCCTGCCCGATGTTATTTAGTGTCTATAGTCTTTTGTTATTTTCCATTTAATAAGTTTCATGTGCTGTTAGTAACAGATGAACATTGACTTTTAAAATTAATTATAAACATAGGAACATAGAGGCATTATGAAAATAATTTGCCATAATCAGCTCTGATGAGCTCCCACGGCGTCTGTCAAGCTTCGTTTCAGATTCGTGAAAAGATAATATAGATTTAGAAGGAATTTGCCTACAGGCTTTTGTGGGAAGAAGACTTTCAAGGATCCCAGCCTTACTTAAATACACAGAAGAGTTAACTTGGGGCATAATTTCATCAATGAACCTTAAAAATGTATGTCCAAAATAAGATGAAATATCAAATTTGTTACATCACAACCAAGCAGGCCACTTTGCCAATAAGTAACTGAAAAATGAAATCTTTACTTAAAACAATCCAATGCATTCATTTTTGACAGGAATTTCACAGAGGATCAGTTCACATCTCCTGAAAGTGGATTTGCTAATTTCATCATTAAATGATGAATTTCTTTTCTTTTTTTTAATGTTTAAGGTCATTTTTAAATTTATTTTTTCCTTTGATAGAAAAAGCTTTTCCTCATTTAATATGTCCTTATTATGGCTTATGTTCCCTCTACTCCTCCCAGTTTCTTCTCACCTTCCCTCTCATCCAGACCCACCCCCTTTCCGTCTCTCCGTAGAAAACAGATTTCTAATGTATAACAATAAAATAAAATAGGATAAAACAAAAAGTCAGACCTTGGAATTGGACAAAACCAACACAAAATGAAGGGAAAAAGCCCAAGAAAAGGACAAAAAACAGAGACTCATTTGTTTACACACTCAGGAATCCCATAAAAAACATCAAACTGGAAGCCATAATATATACGCAAAGGACCTGTTAGAGAGAAGAAAAGAAATACACAAATAAGATAAAATTATCGAAGAGCCCTGACATGATATTATGAGACAAGATACCTCCAAAGAAGATTTTGTGATCTGGCCATCCTCTTGGGCACGTGGCCCACCTTTTTTTGTTTGTTTATTTTTCAAGACAGGATTTCCCTGTAGCCTGTCCTGGAACTAGCTCTTGTAGACCAGGCTGTGAGTTCTCTGAACTCACAGAGAACTGCCTGCCTCTGCCTCTGCCTCTGCCTCACCAAGTGCTGGGATTAAAGGCATGCACCACCACCGCGCCACCACCCCACCACTGCCCAGCTATGGCCCACCCTTAGGAGTAGTTTATCTAGTGAGTCTCCTTTGGGGGAAACTAAGCTTTCATTTGCAAGTGGTTATCAATTGGAGATTGCTTCTGAGGTAGGCGTGGGGCTGTGTCCACCCTTCCTTTCAGCTCTAGGATCCCATCCGATGGAGACCAGTGCAGGCCCTGTGCATGCTGAATATCTGATTCCTATGTGTGTAGGTCTTGCTGATTTAGTCTGGTTTCCACACCTATATTTCCTTCCTGGCTACTGGCCAATCAATGTTTTATTACATTAATATGAGTGACAAATTTTACAGTGTATAAGAGCATTATCACACAAAATGCAGCTACATATATGAATGTGCACACACACACACACATACACACACACACTTTTTCTTTCCAGCCTTCTTTCTCTTCTCTCTGCCTCCCTCTATTTCCCCTCTCTCCTTCCTTCCTTTCTTCCTTCCCTCCTTCCTTTGTCTTTTGTTCTTCCTTTTGAGATAGTTTTTACTGTGTCATCATGGTGGGCCTGAAACTCAGTGTCACTATGTAGACCAAGCTGACCTCAAACTCACCAAGATCCTTCTGCTTCTACCTCCTGAGTGCTAGATTTAAAGGCATATACCTAAGTGCTAGTACTTTATAGGTATTTTTAAGTAAGCTTATACCACAATATGTTTCTCCATGGCTTTTAAGGACTTTTTTTGTGTTATTTATTCCTCTTTTCTCCTTGTCTCCATGTATTATCTTTTCTCCCCAGTCAAATACATCCAATATTCCCTATTATCCCCTTGACAGCCGATGAGGGATTCCCCTCTGTATGCTGTGAGTACCATTGGTGAACAAAAAAACTGCCTTGGCCTGTTAATAGGGCAGAACTTAGGTAGTCAGGGAAAACTAAACTGAATGGTGAGAAAAAGGAGGCTGAGTCAGAGAGAAGCTATGTAGCCCTGCTGGAGACAGATGCCGGAACTTTAGCTGATAACCCACAGCCTAATGGAGAAACACGGATTACTAGAAAAGGGTAAAATTAAGATGTAAGAGTTAGCCAAAAAGAAGCTAGAGCTAATGAGCCAAGCAGTGTTCTAAATAGCATGGTTTCTGTGTGATTGTGTCGGGTCTGAACTGCTGGGTGGCTGGGGAACAAACAGGTGACCTCCTTACAATAGATAGCAGCTGCCTCCTACTATCGTCTTCTCTAGAATTTCCCTCTTTTCCTTATAGTCCTTTCACACTTTCTTAGCTGCTTTGGTCATTTCATCTTGTAAATTCAAATCTACAGATGGAAGCTAGGGTCCAAAATAAGAGAAAACATGCAGGATTTGTCTTTTTGGGTCTGAGTTACCTCACTCATGTTTTTTCCAGTTCTGTTCATTTACCTGCAAATTTCATTATTTCTTCTCTGTTAGATGAATAGAATTCTATTGTATAACTGTACCACATTTTCATTCATCATTTGAATTAAATTAATTCATTATTTGTCCATTCATCAGTTGAAGGACATTTAGATATTGTGAATAAAGCAGCCCTGAACATAGCTGAACAAGTCATCTGTGGTGTAAGATTTCGAGTCCTTTGGGTAGATTTCGAGTCCTTTGGGTACGTGCGAAGGAATGGTAGAACTAGGTCATGCGGTGGATTAGCTTTTAGCCTTGTGAAAATTCTCCACACTCCTAACCATTGTTTCTCTACTACAGTGGTTTATTATTTGTGTTTTAATAAATAAATAAATAAATAAATAAATAAATAAATAAATAAATAAAGCTTGCCTGAAGATGTTGCAAAACAGTCACACTAGTCAGTCATGCAGGTCAGGCAGTGGTTGCACACACCTTTAATCCCAGCGGCTGCACTAGTCAGCCGTAGACGCTGGGTTGTGGTGGTGCATGCCCTTAATCCTGGCACTATAGAGTAATATAAAACAGGAGGAGATAGTCTAAGAATCAGTCTCAGTCTGAGGATTAGTGGAGGCAGGATTGCCATTTCAGACTGAGGTAGAGGTAAGAGCCAGTGGCTGGCTGTTTTGCTTTTCTGGCCTTCATCTTGAACCCCAGTATCTGTCTCTGGGATTTTATTATTTGTGCTACACTCTACCAGTTCACAACCCTACCAACGGTGAAGGAAGGCTCCCCTTCCCCTACACCCTCAGCAGCTGTTGCTGTCAGTTGCTTTCTTGAGCCTGGTTGTTCTGATTGGGGTCAGATGTTATCTCAGTGTAGTTTTAGTTTTCATTTTCCTAGTTGCTAAAGATGTTGAATACTTTTAAATATATTTTGTGGTCATTTTACTCTTTTTCTTTAGAGAATGAACTTGTAACATATGTGGCCAGTTTATAAATTGCATCATATGTTTTGTTGCTTCTTTTTGTTTTAGTTCTTTGTATTTTCTAGCTATGAATGTTCTCTCTGTTAATTTTTTGTCCAACTTTTCTGGCTGTTAGAGAAAGTGGAGTGTTGAAATCAGCTGTTAAGTTGGAATTAACTTGTGTTTTGAAGTCCAGGAGTACACTTTTGTATACTTTTTATGAATTGGGGTGTGCCAGACTTTGGTGCATTTAGTTTTAAGATTGCAGTGCCTTCTTAGTTAATTGTTCTTTTGATCACGATGAAGTGTCCTTATTTATCTCTTCTGATTAGTTTTAGTTTGAAGTCTATTTTTGTCAGATATTAGGATGGTGACGTTCTGGTTCCATTGGCTTGGAATACATTTTTAAAATCATTTTACTCTAAGTTGGTGTATATTTTGAAGGTACTAGCTTTTCTTAGTACTTTGTCAACAAATAATAAATTATTAAAGTCAACAAAAAGATGGATTTCTAAATTTTAAAATTAATTTTACATGTCTGGGTGTTTTGCCTGGATACTTGTTTGTGTAGCACCTGTGTATCTGGTGCCTGTGGAAGCCAGAAAAGGGTGTTGAATTCTCTGGAATTAGCGTTGAAAACAGTTGTGTGCGGCCATGTGGATGTTGGGAATGGAAGACAGGTCCTCTGGAAGAGCAGTCAGTGCTCTTACATGCTGAGCCATCTCTCCAGCCCCTGCATTTCAATTCTTTTTTTAATATTTTTTACTGATTTTTATTGAGCTCTACATTTTTCTCTGCTCCCATCCCTGCCTCTCCTTCCCCCCCTGCGGCCCTCCCCAAGGTCCCCCTGCTCCCATTTTACTCAGGAGATCTTGTCTTTTTCTACTTCCCATGTAGATTAGATTTATGTAAGTGTCTCTTATTGTCCTCATTGTTGTCTAAGTTCTCTGGGATTGAGGTTTGTAGGCTGATTTTCTTTGCTTTATGTTTAAAAACCACCTATAAGTGGTTGTCTTTCTGTATTTGGGATACCTCACTCTAAATAATGTTTTCTAGCTCCATCCATTTTCCTGCAAAATTCAAAATTTTGCTATTTTTTTTTTTGCTGTGTTCATTTCAATTCTTAATCTGACCAGCTAACCTGTATCTTTTCAGTGAGAAACTGAGGCCAATAGTATTTAATAGTATCATTGAAAGGTATACGTTGATTACTCTTTGTGTTTTATTCTAGTTCATGTATCAGTATTTACAGTTTCATTTGTTTTCTATCTATAGCTTCTTGGCTCTGCTATCTCTCCCCTTGGTCCAAAGTATAGTTTCCAGTATTCTCTGTGGGATTGGTTTTATAGGCATACATGATTTTAGTCTCTTTATATTGTGGGAAGTTTTTCTTTTCCCTTCAACTATGCCTGATAGTTTCCCAGGGGGAAGCCATCTGGTTGGTGTCTGTGGTACCATAAAGCTTGGAGTACAGTGCCCCAGACTTTTCTGCCCTTTAGCATTTCCATCAAAAAAGCTGCTGTTACTCTGATGTGTTTTCCTATATGACATGTGATTTTTCCTCTGGTTTCTTTCAATACCATCTCTTAATTCTGTGTATTTAGTGCTTCGAATAAAATATGTCAGGGAGTTTCCTTTTTGATCTTGTCTGGTGTTCTGTGTGCAGGTGTGTCTTTCCTTATTTTGACAAAGTTCCTCAATGGTCCTGGTGAAGGTCTGGTCTAAGCCATTGGCCTGGGATTCGTTTCCTCCTTCCATGCCTATAATTTATAGATTTCATCTTTTCAGGCTGTCTCAAAGCTCCTGCATACCCCTTTAGTGTGCTTTTCCCATATATTATTCCTTGTTTAAGTCATCCAGTTTCTCTACTTTATCATTGAGTATTGATTTTCTATCTTGTACTCGATCTATTGGCATGTCTTTTCCATGTGTTTTCTAATAAAATTACTATTTTCAATTCCATTTTTATTTCAGCCTGGACCTCTTTGGCATTTATATATCTGTACTGAATACAGTTTTTATATCTTGAATTTTCTTTGTCATTTCATTCAGCCACATACTTGTACTTTCTTGGAGTTCTCTGAGTTTTTTCCTTCCTCTTTAGGGAAGTTTGTTCATGTTTTCTATAAACACTCTAGGTTCTTTGTCCACATTTATGGTTACTCTTCTAAATCATGTGTCCTGGGCTTCCCATACATAATTCACATTAGAGAACATTCCTACAGGCCTGGTGGGTTTTAGGAAAAATACACAATCTTGGCATGTCATATTGTTTGTGAGTTTCCAATGTGACCTGGTCATGTGGGTTTCTTTCTATAGTTCTGTGACTGATGTGAGATTCCGTCCAGCCTCTGTTCTGCAGAAGTTTTGTTTTGTTTCTGTTATTGCCCACCTTTGGTTTGGTTCAGATCAGGAATGAAGAATGCTATACCAGTCCTTCCAATCCTCAGTGTTGAGTTTTCATTAGAGTGCGAGGGTGGTTCCAGTTCAGTGGGAACCCAGCAAACGTGCAAGTGGGACTTCTGACCATGGCTTTGTCTAGCATCTGTGCAAACTGCCTCAGTTAATACTGCGAGTATTTGGTGGTGCAGGTGAATGGAGACCTGGAGCACTCACTCCTCACCAGGCTAAACTAGTACACATGGTGTATGCTAGCCCTCAGGGTCTGGGACTGTGCAGTCAGGCAAGGTTCTGGAGAGCTTACAAGACCGAGTATGTACAGTCTTCAAGACTGAAACTAAGCCTGGGTATTAGAAAAGCAAGATCAGGAGAGGTTCAGGGGCCTATACTAGGCTAGGCCATCACACAACCTGGACAGCTGGAGTTAGGCCTTGGGTTGGGCATGCTTTGGGTAGGTCTTGGTTGGTGAACCAGCGTCATTTACATTAGCTACTTAAAAGAGTGGTGTTGGACTGGAAAGGGTGCTTAACTGGTCTGTAGTGGCCTTTTTCCTCAACAAGGTTTTTAATCAGCCCCTGCCTATTCATTTGGATCTGTGGACTTTGGGTTTTCCACTCTACTGTTAGATGGAGGCTGGAGGATGGCAAGAGTGAAAAAGATGAGAAGCCCATTCCCAGAGAGTCTTGGGTTCATCCTGTGTACAATTCACATTGGTGCTTGTCTACTCGGGTATACCATGTGTAGGCTGCTAAGCCAGAGTCAGCTTTAGGGACAACTCTACTTTTTCAAATACGGAATCCACTGCAGTCCATCACAGTGGTGCTCTCTCATAATAAACAAAATACTAATCAAAAGTGTTGCTGCGAGGGTTCTGTGCGATGACTTCAGATGTCACTGTTATTTGAGTTAGTCATGCTTGGAGCATTTTGTGATCTGAAAGGAACAAGCTGATGTCCTCATGTCTACTATGCATAGAAAATCAGGGCTGTCTTCAGAGAGTCCTGGACTGCCCTTGTCACCGCGCAGACAGTTACTGTGCCTTTTGCACGGACTGCAGACTGTCATGAATAAAGCAGAGCAGCTCTGGAAAACCGAGGGTACCTTTCCCTTTGGCCTCTGATGATGACTGGGCTCTCCTGCTTTCAACATTGAAGACTGTCACAATCAATATTTTATTTATGTGTGCACTGAAGTTAAGTGTGACTCATGCAACAGTAGGCAAGCGGACAGAACATGTCCTACACTGGACATGCAGCCCACACAGCTCTCAGGTCCTGCACTGGACATACAGATCACACAGCTCTCAGGTCATGCACTGGACATACAGATCACACAGCTCTCAGGTCCTGCACTGCACATGCAGTTCACGTAACTCTTCTAGTTCTCACCTTCTCAATCTTTGTTCAACCGAGATGCATTTTATTCTTCAACCTAAAATGATCAGAAATCTCAGTTAAAAATAAAAAAAATCCCTCAGTGTTATTTTAATTGAAAACCACAAGAAGTTTGTGTTCTATGTAAACTGGGATGACAAGAACAGAATCCTTTCCTCCCCTTTGCACTGTTTCTTCTTTCCATTATGTTCAAATACACTTAAATCTTTCCTTTTTGTTTTTAATAAACATAAGCAGCTACTTGTCTATATTGTGGAAGGTTCCCAATGTCATATATGGCATTAAAAGTGGTTAATTATATTTAGAATAGAAATTATTCACATTTTTGTTTATGATTGTCATGCTCTTGGCTTATTAAATTTCACACATTAATTATAAATACTTGAAATTGAAAGATTGGCAAGCTTGTGTTTTTTATTTGAAGGTTTAAGATCAGGAATTAATAAAACTGCATTACTTTATTTTCATTCATTGCTATTACACAATTATACACACACACATATATATTCACACATGTATACACATACGTGTGTGTGTGTTATTCAGTATGTATTATGTCACTTTATGTATGTTTCCTGGGCTGACTGTTTGGTGGTGGATAATCAGTTGGTGTGCTCGTCCCTAGGGAAGACTATTTCTCTCGCTCTCAGCATTTCATAGTTGCCTGTAGTTCGTTGTGTAGGGTTGAGGCCTCATGGGCTTTCCTCCAGGAATAATGATATTTTTAGCAGTAAGAAATACTTGATCAAAAGCTTGGAGTTGAGAGGACATGTAGCTGTTCAGAGATTAGTTCGGAGCTTTAGCTCTAGCCTTCAGTGCAGATATACAGCCAGGGTAATTAAATGAACTGCAGGAGTAAGTGACGCACTGAGCGGCTCTTAGCATAGGAAGGTTCCCAGGGAGAGGGAACATTGCTTCACTCCCTCTCTGTCTTGTGCTGCTCCTTCCTATCCTACGCTGATGTTTTTACCCTGTCTAGTGAGTACTTACTAGGGACCAAGACATTAAACTGTACCCAATATTCAAATAGCAACCTACTTTACCTTTATTGCCTCCTTCAGATTTGTGTTACGCTCCCGTGTTTTAGTTTGTCAATCATGAATTAAGACGCCACACTGCACAGCTGCTCTGTCGATGGCATCCAAGTAGATTGCAGGACTTCCTGCAGCTAAAGTTTGTTATCTCGTACAGCAGCCACTCAGTGCAGTTGTTTGTATCCAACTGTCCTTTATCTCTAAAAAGCTGAAAACTGTCTTCTTTGCTATGCGTCATTAGGTTGCTGCTAATTATGGGAAACAGGTCAGTCTCCTATGTTTTAGGTAAAAGTTACAAGTGTTTAAGTATCAATTGGAAATAAGCTTGTTTTGCCTGAAACATTATTAGTAGTGGAACATTTCTAATTTTAATATTATGTTTACACCAACAAACTCTTTTGTGAACTCTAAAAAGTAAGTTTGGGGCCTTTAAAAGTCTGTAGGTGATGTGATTGCCCTGCAGCCACAAAGCCCTGAGTCTGGCTCCCAGAAGCTATGTAAAAAGTTGCCATGTCCCATTGTGTGGGGTTTGAGTGAAAATGGTACCCATAGGGAGTGGCACTATTAGAAGGTATGGCTTTGTTGGAGAAGCCTGGTTGGAAGAAGTGTGTCACTGTAGTGCGTGGGTTTTGTGGTCTCCTATGCTCAAGCTATTCTCAGAGTTGGTTCTGCTGTCTGCGGATCAAGACATAGAACTCGCATTTCTTTCTCCAGCACTATGTCGGACAGAATGCCATCATGAATGTAGTAGACTACACCTCTGAAATTGTAAGCCAGTCCCAATGAAATGTTTTCCTTTATAAGATTCGCCGTGGTCATATGTTTCTTCACAGCAATAGAAACCTTAACTAAAAAACGTTGGTTGTTCAATATCAAACTGGCAGTCCTGAAAACAAACATAGAAGTAACAGGAGACAGACAGAGCATGCTGTATTTAAATCTATATGTGTATATACATAGATTCATGCAATAACAATGAAAACCGAGACCATGAGCTTGAAAGGGCGCAAGGAGGAGGATATGTGAGTGTCTGAAGGGAGGAAAGCGAAGTGAGAAATCTATAATTAAATCACAATCTCAAAAAAGCTTCAAAATATTAAAACACAAAATCTGGTTGTGGAATCCCTTTTCCAGGGCTGCGTGGTGGAGGCAGGAGGAACCCATGCACCAAGAGTGTGTGCCTTGGGTGAGTGTGCAGGTCAGGAGACAAGCTGCAGGGGTTCTGCCCTGTGGGTCCTGGAGATTGAACTCAGGAGGCACGGCTTGGTGGCAGGCACCTTTACCTTCTGAAGCTCTTCACTAGCCCTCAGTACGATTGATAGAACATGTTCCTTGGCTGGCTTGCTAGATATTTATTAAAGTTGCTCTTCTGGGCAGACAATCAGGTCATGTCCCCACCAGTCTTTGGGTGACTTGTCTCTTAGTTTCTTTCTTCCTGCAGGGTACTGCCATGATTTTAAAAGGTAGGTGTGGTAGGACTCCACTGTGGTTGGACTCCCTGGTATTACATAGCTTGAGAATTGCTTCTTTTTTTTTCTTCACCAGGTTCTATGTTTATGCGTGATAAGCTCTTATGAATATATCACATACACATATCTACACACCTAGAGCCTATGTGTAGATATCACCTTAGCCTCCCATATTTGAAACTTCTCATGAAAATCATTGAAATGTCTTTCTGTTTTCTATAAAAAGGCTGAGTACTGTGTATTCTGAGGGCGGCTACCTAGCTGTTACCCTTACCTCTTTTCTTGACCGTTTTGCTGTTCCCTATTTCTTCCCTATCAGATTAATTCAACATAACACATTTTCTTAAATTCCAGCCCCACGAATAAAGACATATGCAAACTCATACCTACCTATGATGTGTGCATATGTAAATGTTACCAGTTGGTAGTGATAGATTTGACAACTTACAGTCCACAGTTTCATATGGAGCACCAGCTGCTGTGTGTTCATGACTTTCCCACCCCTGCCTTGTTGATCCTCAAGGCCCTGGGCTTCTGTTATTTCCTCTGAGTCATAGATCTTCTGTGATGGAAAACTCTCGTCTTCACTTATAGCAAGACAGTGCATCTTCTAGTTCCCAGCACATATATGAACACAGCAATGTTAAATGTCCGCCTGTGACTCTCAGTGTCAACGTGAATCAAGTACTTTTTGATTACTTTCTTTGCCTTATTGGATATTATGGGGATGATTAAATTTAGAAATTAGTAAATTTGTAAAGCACAGTAATCTTTATAAAGTACAGATGATGTGTATAGTCTTTGTTATTATGTCTATAATATATTTTTAACCTAAAAGAGTTATACTTATTTTATTTTTATATTAACACTATTTTTATATTACAGTCCTTTAGTATATTAAAATCATCTTTAAATGTGAACACTATTATCTTGTATTACATTATGTGATGTGTGTATAACTCAGACTAGAGGTTTTTGCAGTCTCTTGTCCTTTCTTATTAATGTATTTCTATTTCCACAAAATTGAATACAGTATCTGATATAAATTTTCAATTGTGAAATACTATTATAAAAACTAAGATTAAATTTATCTCTTTATTAGAATGTACTAATATTGTAAAATCATACAATAACATTTCAGTATCTTCAAACATCAACATTTCGCCATTAATAGTTTTCATATCAAAAGCTCAGTTCAAATCCTGTTTTTTTTTTAATATAAGATGGGAATGATTCTGTTCTAAATGTGCACTGTAACAGAAACTTTAGAAATGGCATTCATCAGTCAATGGTCATGAGATACTGCTAATGTTACTGAAAACATTAATGTGCTATGTATAATGTGACCAGCACCATAACTATAACCTTTACTCCATGGCATGATGTAGGGTGTTGAAGAATGGCCCCAGAGGCTTATATTTGAATGGTATAATATATTTTTAAATAATAAGTTTTGTGATAGTTCAATGACAAGGAATGGGCAATTCTTACCTGCTTTTAAAACACAGCTTTTTTTTTTTTTTAAAAAAAAAAATCTTTGAAATGTTTACTTCTAAAGAAGCAATAATTGTGGGCTAATTTAATCATGGATTTTCATAAAACCCAAATATATTTTAGTCACTGTTTGTCTTTGTTTCTATGACTGCATATTTAAAAATGAAATAGAGCAAGTAAAACAAAAAATAACCTTTTCTGATTATTATAGAGAAATCCGCATTACAGCACAGTTGCAATATAACTACTACACATTTTGATTTTTATAATCCAATAAGATGAATTATTTAGAAAAAAATTTACCAGATGGAACAAACAGTGACACAATGCAGTCAATTGTGAAATTTATATTTTTCCCTTAGTTTATTCCTACCCAATAAATGTCGGACTATGGGCGTTTTGACAACCGTTTCAATTTATCATGTGGAAATTTATCTTATAATGAATAGTTTTGTAAATCAAAAAGTTTTCATTCTGAAAGGAAGTTATAAAAGACTGATGCAGTACTACCCCTGCAGAGCACAGAACCCACAGGGGAGCTCCTGAGTGGCTGGCGGTTCCAGTTTTAGGGGATCTGATGTTCTCTTCTAGTTTTCATGGGCACCAGGCACACATCACACACACACACACACACACACAAATACGCATACACATAATATTGAAAGCAGCAGATCTTTAAAAATAAATAAAAGCTGGTGGGAAATGGAGAACGAGGTTTATTTTAGTATTTCTTGATATATTTTATATGAAGTTAAAATTTCAAGCAGTGAATATTATTGTTGTTACTAGCTTATAGCTAGTGTACATTTTTTGTGTTGAACCAAATTTTGTTGACTGTTCTCTTGATGGAGCACATGACTTGCCAGCTCTTCTCAATGGTTGTTTCAGTGTTAGCTTATTTAGTTTGAAGAAAAATCACTTGCCCCTGAGAAGTGTACAGTGTAACTAGTTGAAAGAATAATATTGTCAATATTTTCAGAGCTTGTGGTTTTATGTTCTTTAAGTCCTTATAAAATTATATATATATATATATATATATATATATGATAATTATAATAACTTCAGTTTATAACCTAATGACATTAAAATACTAAATAAATTACCTGGACGTAGGTTGCATACCTTTAATCCCACCTGGGAGTAGAGGCTGGCAGATCTTTGTGAGTCCTAGGTTAACCTGGTCTGTATAGTGAGTTACAGGACAGCCAAGGCTATGTAGTGCAATCCTGTCTCAGAAAAACTTTAAAATTTAAGAAATTAATTTACAATTGAATATCGTACTTCATGTTTTGGATATTATCTCATGATATTTTTTATGAGCTGCTGATTTATATTTTCACATGATCACTGTATAGTATGTGTTATATGGAGAACATTTTTCTTATCTGCCTCATTGATGAACATCTAGTATGGTGAATTTAGAGACAAAGAATACTGCTATAGTAATAGGACATGGCAGAAAACAAAATGGGAAGTATTTACATTGTCTGAAGTAGTATTTGTGGGAAGGAATCAAGAAAGGAAATTAACAAAGAAAGTAGCTCAGCACTTTAGACAACTAATTAAGAGTAAAACCAACATGTAGGATGTTTGGTTGTTTTCATTTTTATTTTCTTGACAGAAGGGGACAGGTGAAGAAGCATCCTTGAACAGCTGCAGTGGAACATTATTGGGTGACAGAAGATTCATCCATTCATTCAGTAAATATTCATAGGGCAAATGGGCAACCTCTATTTTCTTGCATTGTGTTAAGTCTCTGAATGACAAAAAAAGAACACTTGCCTTGTATAAGTTAGTCTACATTAAGTGCTTTGAAACAATAAAGAGAGCAGGGGGAAGAGGACCAGAACTACTTCAAGGTTGCAATCTTAGATTGGCTATTCAGAGAAAAGGCAATATTATAGCAAAGGTTTGAAGTGGAGGAGTTAGGCACATGCTTATCTGTGGGAAACACTTCATAGTAAGAGGGGACAATCTGGAGGTAGGAGAAAGCCTCAGGTGCCAAGGATAGTAACCAGGAGGCAGGTGCAGCTTCACGGACGTGATGTATAGTGCAGGGAGGGGGAAGGGATGCCACAGAGGCAGCAGGGGATAGAACAGGGGGGCCATACCAGGTCTCTTCTGAAACAAGAGTTTTTCCACATTTGCCCTTGATTTGAAAAATTGTCTGTAGTCTTTGGACCAGGTATGCTAGGGCGGTATTGAACCTAAATCTAGCTAGGAAATTGTTTTCATATTTCAGAAGAGACAATGTTTTAGGCCCCACTGTTTGCAGTGGAGGCAGCAAATCATTGTCAAAGTCAGGACGTGTGATCCCCAGAGTCCCTGGGCATCGTGGACGGTAGTGATCATAGTATGGGCCTGGTGTAGTGAAATATGTGGGTGTGTCTGTGCAGCAGCTGCCTGAGGTGCTGTGGAATCCTGGAGGCCACCGGTGGGATCGTGATGGCTCATCTTTGACACAGGTTTGATGAAGATTTGTGTGGAGCAGCCAGCAGACTCTTCTACGGGCTGGCTTGTAAAATGATGGAAATATTTCTATAATAATACATGTCTATAAAACCTCATAATAATAACCTACCAATACACTTGAAAGCTCTAGAACAGCAAGAAGGAATAATACCCAAAAAGAGTAAGTGGGAAAAAAAGGTTGAAATCAAAATCATAGAAACAACCCAAATATACCATGCTTACATATGAAAAATAATTTTGACAAAATGATTCCTTGATTCTATATGATGAAACATACTTATAATATTTAGCATAATTTAAAAATGAAGGCTATTACAGAGAAATGGGTAGTACACAAAGTCAGTTTGAGTAAAATCTGAAACAACCTGAGCATCATGAAGAGAATTCATGCAATTAGGCAGTAGTAAATAAAGCTGAATACTTGTAATTAAATTGAAGATCATGAGCTTGGAAGGAGAGATTTGTTTTAGGTAAAAAGACACACAATAGATACATAAAAATTAAAAGCAAAATTAAAACTAATGGCTCAGCCCATGAATTTCTCAGTGGTTTAAGAGTCACTGAAGTCTAATTTGAAAGATTGCCAAAATATTTATAAGCAAGGCTACATTTTCCAGTGCATACTGGTTGAAAAATGAAAGAATTTCTGTTCGTCAAGCAATATTAATAGCTGTCAGCCATCTAAATAATAGGCTTTTCTTGTAACTTCTTTTATCTCTTACAAATATTTGTAGTTTTATAATGAACAATTGTTATCAAATTAAAATTTTCACACAGCATTATAGTCGATTATAAGCCGTTAAATACAGTTTATTAAAATGTAGAGAGTTCTTAATATTTGAACTGATATTTTTGTAGCCTTGGAGAAAGAGCAGATTAAGGTGAAAATACTACACTATCATCCTTAACATTCAATTGACAGAGTGATAAAGGTATAACAGGAAGTGAGATTCCTCTTCTTTCTCAAACAGAGGAGCTAAGTTTTACAACCACTCTCCAGTGTAGCTGTTCATGATGGGAAATTATCCATGCATATCCTTATGCTTTCAACATAAAATATATCTAGCTGTAAATGGAATATAGATGCTATAGCTTTTATGCAGAAGGCAATGGGCTTCAAATGACACCTCAACATCCCGTGAGTTATAATAGTAAATAAATACATGGTAATTGTTGGATAGCTATGCTCTGATTTTTTTTTATTCCAGAGTAATTTTGCCTACGGACAAACTTTGTATAAACAAAGATAATTGAACTTTTGCACCCCAAAGGATATTGTTCTCTTGTACTAGCAATTTGCCTTCATCCCCTCAGGGTGTAAGCTTGACTTGAATGTTAATTTAGAAAATGTATTCCGTATTTTTCCTTAAGTAGGAATACATTGAAGATAATTCATAAATAGAGGACTGCTCTTTGCAGTGGGAAAATATTGATTGTGAATGGATGAAAAATATGCTTAGGAGTTTAAGAAGTAGGGCTAAAGAGTTTCGAAGTCCAAATTTTGATCCTGTTTTTAGACTTGTTTGCTGGGCTTTAATTTCCTTGCTGTGTAAATAGAAAATAATAGAACCTTTATCAAGGCAACAATTGATAGAGATTGACTGAGCTAACTCCCATGAAGAACCTACTGTGGCGAGAACTTACATTATAAGCACATAGGATATGTTAAACTTACATTATAAGCACATAGGATTTGTTAAACTTGCATTATAAGCAATAGGATATGTTAAACTTACATTATAAGCACATAGCATAAATTACCTTTTTTATTTATAGTTTTCCCCTCAGTATGTAGCAGTCTGTAGACAACTGGAGTTTCTTGGTGTTAGCAGTATTGTATGACTTTGTTTTCCCACTGTTAGAAACACTGCCGTGGCTTGATGGGGGAAGGGTCTTGGTGGAACCAATTTCTAGATCTTTCCAAGGGTCCTTGTGCCCATGAATTTGCCAGCAGTCGAGTTTGTAAGTGCTTGGCATAGCCAAGTGTACTCTGAGCGGCAGCTTAGAGTGATATTTGGTAAATACTAATAATTGGCATTGTCTAAGTCAGGATCTGTTGCTGCCTTGCTGGCAATGAGAGAGTCTCAAGTAGAGTTGCACTAATACTTTTGAGTTGTAACGCCTGTCCTTCACCATAGTTGAGGTTGATAATAACACTAAGATCTAATGACTGACTGATTGATAAGAGGTCAAGGAGGGAGTCCATAAAAATTTATCCAATGGATGGCTTAAAATAAGGTTATTCTATCTCTTAAGACAGCCATTGAATAAATTGTATAGGTTCTTGGTGGTTGGCAGAATTTGAGATAAAATTATATCTAAGCTAATGCTAGTTTTTTTGGAAGTCAGTGTTGTGTATTATGATTTTCTGAGTGTGTTTTGTAAGTATGTGTGTGCATATATAAGTGTGAATTCACTTGCCTTTTGTGTGCATAGAGGCCAACGGTTGACTTTGGATAGCTTTCTCTATTGCTCTTTACCTTATTTTATTTTTTTTTAATTTTTTATTTATTTATTAAAGATTTCTGACTCTTCCCTGCCACCGCCTCCCATTTCCCTCCCTCTCCCCCAATCAAGTCCCCCTCCCTCGTTAGCCCAAAGAGAAATCACGTTTCCCTGCCCTGTGGGAAGTCCAAGGACCACCCACCTCCATCCAGGTCTAGTAAGGTGAGCATCCAAACTGCCTAGGCTCCCACAAAGCCAGATCGTGCAGTAGGATCAAAAACCCATTGCCATTATTCTTGAGGTCTCAGTAGTCCTCATTGTCCACTATGTTCAGCGAGTCAGGTTTTATCCCAGGCTTTTTCACATCCAGGCCAGCTGGCCTTGGTGAGTTCCCAGAGACAGGATCTCTCTGTAAACCTGGAGTTATTATATTGTTTAGTCTGTCTGGTCAGTAAGACCTTCAGAGCTGCCCAGTCTCACTCCCCAATACTGAGGGTTTTGGTGGGTGTTTGAGACACAAACTCAGGCCTTTCTGCTTTTGCAAAAAGTCCTTTAGCTACTGAGCCTTTTTCTTAGCCTTCCAGTATGATAGTTTTATTTAGTTACTGTTTTAAATTATTGTTTCATAAAATTATATATGTATCTAATAGTTTCATTTCCTTTCTGTTATTATATGAAAACCATGATTAGTCACCTACAAGGCATTGACAGTGGGTTGTCTGTCTACACAATGAAAGACTTGCTAATTTTATACGTTGATGCTTACATACAAGCATTTTAAAAATCACATATTGGCAGAAATGGTCACTAGTGCTTTTGGAAGGTGTGTGCTGGGAATCCCCTTCCCAAGTCATTCATAGATGATGCAGAGATAGCCACGGCATCAAGAAGGAAGAGTATCACCGTGCACACTTCTTTAACGTTTGTGCTAGGGACTAGAGAGTTGGCTGAAAGGGTAATGGTGCTGGTTGTTCCTATGGGGGACCTGGGTTTGATTCTCAGCACCCACAGGGTGTTCCTAAATTGCCTCTAAGTCCAGTTCTAGCTGACCTGGTGCTCTCTTCTTAACTCCACAGGCACCAAGTGTGCATGTGCAAACAGACATGAATGCGAGCAAGATACATATGGACATAAAATAAGTAAACCTTAAAAGGATTTAAAATTTTTGTTTATTGTGCTTGCCTCCCAGCTGTGGTCCTAGGACAGTACTCTAGGCAGACCTAGGCCAACTGCTTGAACTCTTTTTACAACAAACCTTTGTTGCAAATTTATATTATCTATAAATCTATGTGTTTAGCACCTCCTATTCAATATATTTAGTTTAATTCCTATTTTAATGAGATCATATATTTTGGTGTAGATTAAGAAGACATTTAACAGTGCAAGTGTTCTAGAAAGAAATTTTATAGCACTTAGTTAAATATGTCTTAACTTCTGTTTCTGTATATTGGAAAAACAGGGCTGATAGCATTCTTTGTGTAATGGTGGGGTCTTGAGACATTCTGGATATCCATGGTTGAGGGAAAGGCCAAGAAAGGGCACAGAGTTGACTTGAGGAATGGTGTGAGTCCGTGGGAAAGAATAAATAGTGCATAGTGATGAGGATAAACTTTAAAGAGCCAAATTTGAATGGTGAGATGAAGCAAGACAATGGGGCATATAACACAAGGAAGTAAATATTTAAAAGTATACATATCTTAAAAGTATATGTAAAAGAAAATTCCACATAATATTCTTATCTGTACTTTGTATTTCTTATTTTTTATTTCTTATTTCTTACTTTTATTATTTCTTAAGCTTTCCTGGAAGGAGGGCACTACAAAGGTGAAGGGGTGGATACAGAGGGACTTGGAAGTGGTGGCATTGAGGTGCATAATGTAAAATTCTCAAGAAATCAATAAAAAATTATGTTGAAAAACAAATAAACTTGGGAGAGAATTTCAAAGTGAAAAGAATTTTACCTCAAGGGAAAGCCTCTGTGATTATTTTTAATATTTAACTAAATATACATGCTATAAATCACAGATATTCTCAGTTCTAATTTAAATCAAATTTAAATGACAGCATTATTTGTTATCCCACTGTTTAATGAATTAATATCCTGTTTGGTTTTAGTGGGAGGGATAGAGTTTGTTTTTTTGTTGTTGTTTTAAAGTTCCCTAGAGTTAATCTGTGCTAAAAGTCTTTAAAACAGTGTTTTTGGTGTCCCTACTTAAAATACTTTTGTTTTAGAAGTCTAAGTGATATTTTTATTGGTTGGAAGATGCCCGAGAAGGCTATGTTAATAGTACAGGATAGAGCAGAAGCAAGTGGATCTCTGAGTTTCAGGCCAACCTGGTCTATAGAGTGAGTTCCAGGACAGTTAGGGTTACACAGAAAAACCCTGTCTTGGAAAGAAAATCTCATGCGATGAAAGGAGACAGAGACAGAGACAGAGACCCACATTGGAGCACCGGTCTGAAATCTCAAGGTCCAAATCAGGAGCAGAAGGAGAGAGAGCACGAGCAAGGAACTCAGGACCGCGAGGGGTGCACCCACACACTGAGACAGTGGGGATGTTCTATCAGGAACTCACTGAGGCCAGCTGGCCTGGGTCTGAAAAAGCCTGGGTTAAAACCAGTCTTGCTGAACATAGCGGACAATGAGGACTACTGAGACCTCAAGAACAATGGCAATGGGTTTTTGATCCTACTGCACCTATTGGTTTTGTGGGAGCCTAGGCAGTTTGGATGCTCACCTTACTAGACCTGGATGGAGGTGGGTGGTCCTTGGACTTCCCACAGGGCAGGGAACCCTGATTGCTCTTTGGGCTGATGAGGGAGGGGGACTTGACTGGGGGAGGGGGAGGGAAAGGTTAGGCGGCAGTGGGGAAGAGACAGAAATCTTTAATTATTAAATAAATAAATTAAAAAAATTAAGTGTTTAGTTTATTAAGATGGCTAGTAAAACTTTAAACTTTTAAGTTGCCTTTTTGATAATGAAAATATTTTCAAAAATAAAATTTCATTTGATAACCATTCACTATATAGCTTAGATTTTAAATATGAATTAGATTTTTCATTGTGTTTTATATCATATCTAATTTTATATCATCTCTAATCTTATTGTTGATTTCCTTCTTTGAAGTTACTGAGACAGTTTTTTTCTCAGGCTCTGAGAAAATTTACTGCAGTTAGAATGACCTTCAGATATCAGTGGTTTGTCTCCAATAGAGCCTGAGTCTTTATGGTAAGATATGTTTGCTCCTGCCTTGGGAAAAGAACCCTGCTCTGGCATGCTAATCCTCTAGGGCAGAGAAGGTTGTCTTGTACTAACTCCTGTGACTTCTACTTCCCTCCCCAATTTTTCCTGACACAAAGAGGCTTGTGACCAAGCTCTGATGTCCTACAGGAAAGGCTGAGTGTGTTTTGAATGATGGGTCTAATATTCTCTTAAAAAAAAAAAAAAAAAAGGTTGGTTTTTGTTGAATTTCCCTCTCCATAAGTTCCTCCAAAAGATATGTGGGATTTTGGCTATCAGTACCACATCATTGATTCTACAGAGACAATTAAGTTAAAATAAGACCATTAGACTGGGTTCTAATCCTACATTACTGATGTTTCTATTTAACAATATCAAAAAGGAGGCACGTAGGTCGTTTGGTAGCTTGTTTACTTGCATGCTAAAAGCTGATATGGTTTCTTAAGCAGTGTGTGAATTACACACAGAATCACATAAACGAGGTATGGTGGCTCAGGACTGTAATTCCACTGTTTGGGAGCTGGAGGCAGGATGAATCAGGAGTTTAAGTTAATCTTTCCTTGAGGTCAGGCTGAGAGATATAAAGCTCTGTATTTTTTTAAAAAAATAATAAACAACAATTATAGTTGATTTGGTTATAGAAATATGTGCTTTCTAATTTTCTGTCAACTCGACAGAAGCTAGGGTAATCTGAGCGGAGGGACCCCTATGGAGAAAATGCCTCTGTAAGACCTGGCTGTAGGGGAGCCTGCAGGGCATTTTCTTAAGCAGTGATTGATGGGGGGGGGGTGGTGGTCCCAGTCCATTGTGGGTGATGCCATTCCTGGGCTGATAGTCCTGGTTTCTTTAAGAATGCAGGCTGAGCAAGACACGAGGAGCAGGTTAGTAAGCAGCAGCCCTCCATGGTCTCTTCATCAGCTCCTGCCCCCAAGTTCCCACTCTGAATTCCTGCCTTGGCTTCCCGCAGTACACAGTGAGTCTAGATGTGTAAAGTCAAAGAAACCCTTTCTTTCCCAAGGTGCTTTTGAGCATGGTGTTTCTTAGCAGCATTTGAAACCCTAACTAAGATAAGAGGGATACAGACAGGATCACAGGATGGTATCGATAAGGGGAGGAGTCTCTGAAGCCAGAAGAGAGGAACATTGAACATTTTCTCCCTCACATTTCTCTGAAGTAATCAAACCTAACTGATTTTAGGCTTTAGCCTTCAGAACCATAAGACAGTAGATTATACTCTAAAAGCCACCCAGCCTGTGACACTTCATTACAATTGCCCAAGGACATGAATACCATTGTTTTTAAATTTCCCAATATGCTTTTTAAATATTTTCTTATTGACTTCCAATTCATTACATGTTCATTATAATATTTAGCCAATTAAAATCTCTACATTTTTTAAGTTTTTATTAGGCTATCACAATGAGTTTAAATTTTGTTTTCAAATATTAAATTATATGTTTGAAACCAATTTTGTGGTTATTATAGTTTTCTCTATTCAGAAACAAAGAAAATCTTATGATTTTTCTAATTTAATATCCTGAGAGTTGTGTGAAGTATGGTTATGTAGAAATAAATATCGTATTTTCAAACAAATAAATAACACAATATCTTTGATATTTGCAGTATGCCATAGTTTATAAAGTATGCCTTTCTGCACGCAGTTGCATCCATCTCATAACTTGAGTGGCCAGGTTGATTGAAACAACACTGTTCCGGCTGTGGCGTGGATCATTCTCTCCCCTCCCCTTCCCTCCCCTCCCCTCCCTTCCCCTCCCCTATTTTTGTTTTCTTCTCTTTTCTCCTTCATTAATTTTCTTTATTATCATTATTTTTTAAGTGAAGCAGCACAAAGATTTCCTACAGGCGGTTCTCTGTTGATCTAATTTCCAAACACACTTGGAAGTGAGAAATATGTATGTTCTTTACAAGTGTGCCTGGGACAGGTGTGCCTAACACAGTTCAGCTGGGAATGGTGATGGGCAAACAGCTACCCAGGAGAAGGAAGCCAGGTGACGGCGGCGCTGCTCTGTTGTTGCCAACGTTTACCTGCCATCTGATGGCATTTCCCCCCCCACACTGGTAAGAGGCCCTTTATTCAATAGCACCCTGGAGGCTCATATACCCAACAGTCAAGTGAGCCAACAGGTGAAAACCTTATCCTCTGATCCTCAAGACCAAGGCAACAGGTGCCCGTGAAGCAGAGCTGGTAAACAACTTTGACACAGCTTTCAGTAAGTCAAATCAGAAGGAAAGTAAAGATCTCTAGCTGGGAAGAGCAGCTGGAGGCCAGGACTCCAAATGGTTCCAACATTGTGCTTGTAGCTTGATAGTTGTTGTGTTAAGAACTTTAGGCTTCCTTAATTTTTCCCTTTAACTCCTTTATGCTTGCTTCCCTTTATCCTCTTCCCTTGAAGCCCCTTTTCATCACCACCATGGCCCTTTACTAGTTTATTGACTTCTATAGGAATGCCAACAAAAGCATATTTATACAATGTCTCAAATATAGCATCCACAAATGAGTGGAAACGTATGACATTTGCAGTTCTGAATTTGTGTTCTATCATAGCTGATAATGTCATAACTTTATTTTTCTTTCCAACTGACTAATATAGGACTGGGTAAAGTGCCACATTTTCAATATTCTTTCAGCAGTTTAGGGATATCTATGCTGCACCCATTTTTGACTATTATGAATAAAGCATCCATGAATGTGGATGAACAAGAATTTCTGTATTAGAATATCAAGTCCTTTAAGACTATGCCAAGGAGTTGTATAACTTTCTACATGGTTGAGTCAATTCTAGCTTGTTTTTTTTTTTTTTTTTTTTTTTTTTTTTTTTTTTTTTTTTTTTTTTTTTTTAATCCAAGTGTTTGGATCTCCCTTGCTCTGAGTCATCCAAATGCTTTTTATGCTCTGACCTCTGTTCTGATATGAGAGTTGCTCCATCTTATGGATTCTGCCCATTTTATCTCGCGGGCTATGGACTCAAAACAATTTTAACTTCCCTCTTTACACCTGTAAAAGTGTCTAAAGTAATTAATATGACCAATTTTGTATCTTTAAGAATAGCTATTTTCAAGTAGCAAGCAGGCATTGGTAAGAAACTGGAGCAAGTCTTTCCAGTTGGACTGTATTAGAATTCCATCTACATTTTAATTTGGTTCCTGCTGTGTGGATATATGAGACTGAATCTATTACCTGGCTCAGTGGTCCTTTCAGACAATTTCCCTTTCTCATTTTATTGTGAGAGATCATCAACACACTATAGAGGGCTGCAGATCCAATTTTGACGACTTTCATGAGGCCTCGATGACTGTAACTTTCCATTAAGAAAACAAAGCTCAATCTCAGAATCAGAACCAATGGTGTCTGCTGTTTAAGAGACTGCTCTTGATTAAAGGAGCTGCTTGCGGAGCAGGACGTGAGATTTTCTAGTTCGACTTTTCTTCTCTACTGAGTCTTCATTTGGCTACTGCACAGAAGAAAATTGTGTAGCAATTGCCCCCTTGGGAAAGGGCCTGGTTTCACAGCCGGCATTCTGTTTTCTCTTCAATGCTACATTGGTTTGCCTGCTTTTGCTGATCACGATCCACCTGCTGTGATTTCATTTGGAAAGACTCGTTTCTCCGAGTGTTTGCTGTAACTTCTGCTTTAAACACAGTCCTTTCGTGCCTTTAATGCAGTTAATCCTTACTGGGAAGCAGTTTAATAGACCTTCAGTGTAAAGCTTAGGAACATTAATTTAGTTTTGGTTTATTTAATTCATTGCCACGGTGTACAATTTCAGGATATGTCTGGAAGTTAGAGAGATGGTGTTAGATTATAATAATGTGGCATTTCATTTTCTCTTGCTGCCCAGAAGTTTGATGAAATACACTCTTGGGGTAGAATAACTAGCAGTTATTCATTCCATTTGCAGCTAGGGCTCTCTTCTTCATCTTCAAAACTGTCCACTTTTCACCAGGTATCTGGAACTTCTACTCAGTCTCCAGGATCAGTTTTTCCCAACTCACTCTGTCTTTCTTCTTGCTATTGTTTTGACATTTTCTTCTTGATATACAGCTTACCCCTTCCTCTCATTTCCTTTTAATACTTTCATCATGGCAACTGCCTCTTAACTGGCCTAACAACTGTAGATTTTTGTAAGATAACAGATGAAGATTTTAAATTATGATACTCATATGTCAAATCTCCAATGTTCTGTAGTTTCTTCCCACTTAAAATACTGTCTGGTATTTATAGCTTCAAATGTATGCTATTATCTCCATTATATCTATGCAAAGTTAGATCTTATCAATTGCAATCGTTTCTCACTTACAGTAGGTCCCATTCCCTGAATTCTCTGATTTTCAATATTGTCACTTTCCAGAGGTGAAAAATTGCTTATGACACTTGTACCTGTGACCATATTACATCCCTCAGTACATGGTGCCTAAACATGGTAGATGTTAAATTAATGGGACGTTAGAGTTTTGTGTTTTTACTTCTTGGTATAAGTCAATGTGATCTTTCGATGATGAGAGAATGGCTTACCCTGCATTCTACTTCAGACCTTACAGGCTCGGAATTGGACTTGCCTTAGAGGTAGGGCTCTAACTCTTGATTTGCAACCTCTACTGACTTAACTGAATCTCCCTGACCTCATTTCTTCATCTGCGAGGTGGAGATGACCTGTCTACGAACATTAAAGTGTTGTTATGAGAACCAAATAAAGGAGTCTGGGTGCAGGATTTTCAAAGAATGATGGATACACTGCTGTCAATTACATGTCTGCACAATTTATCTTTCCAGGTTAATAACCACACCAAACATTTCCAGGACCTGTGAAAATTATATAGGGAAATACATCTTAATTGAAGAACTCGATTTTTAGCCTTACTCCTAGTAATTGCCAATATATATGTTCCTTTTATGTTGAAACCTTGTAGCTACATAGATACTTTTGTACTATTGAATTGGTATGTTAAAATATCATGTAAAGTGCTGGTGATAGTATGATCTGTTATTAATACAATTCTACATCTGCATAGCCATACAATGTATGTTATTAAATAGTCTTGCTCTCCTAGTTACTTTCATCATTTATTGAACATTGAATAAGCACAATTTAAATTTATCTAGTGACTGTAATATATCCATTAAATGCTGGTCAAAAAATTAGTATAAGCACATCTGATTCATTAATATGATAATGTATACATGCCATATCACAATTAAAATTATTTCTAATCTTGTCCAACTTACATTTGATCCTATTCTTGGACTTCTTCCCATCTTCCCTTCTGTTATCTAAGCTTCTGTTCACCCATTAACTACAAAATTTTCTCTGAATGGCTTGATACTTAAGTGTATTATTATTATTTATTATTATTATTTTACAATTCTTAATATAAGAGTAAAAATATTTCAATTTTGAAAATCCAAGGGCATTTCTAGAATTCCAAAAGTATCTGGAATTCTGGAATTGACTTGAATAACACCATGCTTTCAAAATAAGGAAAAGAATCTGGGTTTTCTATTTTGCAGCAGATTCTTAATTGTCTTCTGTAACATTTGTGCCCTAGTGACTGATCCCAACAAAGGAAATAACTGAGATAGGAATTCAAATGACAGTTATGGTTGTGAAATATTTAACTAGAGAGAGATGTGTTACTTTTGTTTATGCTGCAGAGTATTACTTTAACTGTGTGAAGGTGTGTTACATTTGTTTGTGCTGCATTTATTTAACAGTGTTAGCATGTGTTACTTTTGTTTATGCTGTGGAATAATACTTTAACTGTGTGAAGGTGTGTTACATTTGTTTATGCTGCAATTTGTTTAATTATGAAAAGATGTGTTACTGTTTTACCTTGCCTGCCCAAGGTACACGATAGATCTAATAAAAAGCTGAATGGCCAATAGCGAGGCAGAGAGAGGAGTAGGCAGGGCTGGCCAACGGAAAGAATAAATAGGAGAAATCTAGATTCCAGAAGAACAAGTACAAGAGAAGGAGTAGGAAAGAATGAAGTATCAAGAAAGGGACACGCCTGGAACCAGAAGTCAGGAACCTACCAGCCAGACACAAGAAGCAACAAAAGTAAGTTATAAAGAAGAAAAGAAAGGTAAAAAGCCCCAAGTCATAACTAGACAAACAGAAACAGCTTAAAACAAGAGCTAAGATAAGGCAGAGCATTGATAATTAAGACTAAGTCTCTGTGTTGTGATTTGGGAATTGGTTGGTGGCCCATAACAAAGAAGCTTGGTCCACAGCTGACCTCAACTGTGAGCATAAGCTTATTTTTATGGCCCGAGGTCCTGTTAGGTGCGGAAAGTACAGGGGACATTCTGATTGCAGGCTCCCTCCCTGCTACGCTCACGCTCTGATAAAGCAAAGACAGTGAATAAGTATAGCAGAGGGTCGGTAGAGCTTACGGAGCAGACTGAGAAAACAGAGTGCTTAATCTACGAGGAAGGCAAATGGCGACAGACTTGGTTACAAAGTGTTTCTTAGAATGGCACAGCATACGATTCCTTTTCTCTTAGCAGTTTAATTGAAATTTTTACGTATATTTATTTACATAGAGTTGGTGTTAAGGCAGACAATGTTTTCCAGCTGCTGTGAAGTTGTTGCACCAAATCTTCCTAGCTGTGACAAAGTCATATACTTTCCTATAAACTTCAGTTTTATCTTCTTCCCGGGTGATACTTAAGAGTTTGGCATCCATCAACAAAGCTTTGAAACAGAATGATAGTCCTAGGGAAAAAAGGGAGCTTAAACAGGCAGGTGGAGATTTTATTTATACTGTAGGAATACTAAGCATCCCGTTTATGACAGCTATTTCTCTCTTTGCAGGGTAAGATTCTTCATCTTTTAGCAGCGTTAGTTGAGCCATAAGACCATGGAAAAATAGTCCCCACCCCCAGAGTACTCTAGGCTATCAGTTTTACAGACTGCATAAATTTTGACAAGAATACAGTTTGAAGCAAGCTGTTATGATTAATTGTTGCTCATTAACTTGTTCCTCATTCTGCAGGAAATAATACTGTCTTTTCTCGCTCTAATGTCTATGTTTATGTTAAGTAGCAAGGTATTTGGTGAGGCTGGAAGTTTAGAAGTCCAGGTCAAGTTGTGGAGAGGCAGCTTTTCTGTGTGTTCATAGACCAGTGTCAGTGTTTAGCAAAATCATAGTAGGTGGACAAACAGAAAGATTGGCATATCAGTTTTGATGTTGGTATCCTACTGTTTTATACCTTATAAAATGATTACCTTCACAGAAAGAAATCTGAATACAAGTATTATTCATGTTGTTTATAGACTACCTTGGAAATACAAGTCCTTAAACTCATATGGATTTTTTGTCTTTATAGGTTATTTACTAAATGATTAACATGGCCCATCAGTTTCTCTCTGACAAAAAGTAGGCAGTAACAGTCTTCTGCTGTTTTACTTGTGTAAGAGTAGGAGATTCTGAGTTTTATGTGTGCTCATGTAAATATGTATTAAAGAATACTTTTCCTTAATATCAGTGTTGGACACTGTCAGCTCTCAGACTCTTAGCACCTCTAACTTTGATATCCCAATACATGTGATTATGTTGGCATAAACAATGAAAACATCATAGCGAAGAAAATGCTTACTTTTATTTATTAGTTGTTTTTATTTTTGTTTCAGAATTGGGCAACACTTAATTCCCTGAAAAATAATGTATTTCCTATTTATCTGTCAGTATTGTGGATCAAACTGAGAGCCTTGTAGATGCCAGGCAATCACTCTACCACTGAGCTATACAGCTTAAGAATCCCCTTTTAAAGGAGAATGTAAGTTAAGAAAAATGTTTTAATTTATAAAACTTGCACAGATCTGACTAGGAGGGGCATTTTTAGTATTTCTAGTCATTTTTATTTGATAAAAAGTAGAAAAACACATGGCTTAGAATTATTATAGTAGAACCAGTTTTCAGTGTATACCACAGATATAGTTTATAAAAATGCCATCTTTTTTATAATGAAAAATTTGATAGCCATCATAAAACCAAAACCAAGTATATTACTTGCAATGTGTTTTTTATTAATAAAACTCATATTCATATCTACTGTGGGGATTCTGATATTCAAGCATGTAGCTTACAAGGCTAGGAATTCTCTGATTAACAATGTTCAGACAATTAGAAATCTTTGAAAGAAATAGGATATGCAAAGGGCTTGATTACAAAGAATAATGGTATGACTTTAAATGCTTCTCAGTCGTTCATTTATTTTACAACCCCCCAAAATGGATTTTATTGTCATGTTTCTTACTGTATTCTTCTCTGCATGCTTTTCTTTACAATTGTGTTTTCATTGGTTAAAAAGACTTTTTTTTAGTTACATGTATGTATGTAGTTGCGTGTCTGTGTTTAGTATGTGCACTCGAGTGCAGATTCCCATGGAGGACAGAGGCACTGGAGTCTTTGGAGCTGGGGAAAAAGGCAGATGTAAGCCTCTCGATTTGTTGAGAACTGAATTTAGGTCCTCTTCAAGAGTAGCTTATGTTCTTAACTTCTGAGCCACATTTCTAGCCTTAGTATATAATTTCTCATGCAAGACTGAAACTATACACCCTTTATATTTTCTTTTGAAAATAAAATATACTTCATACATAACTATAGAATTTTGAACACAAAGTGAAGAGAAAAACTAAGAGGTAGTATTCATGCTTTACTGTTAAATGAGATTATTTTTTGCTGATTATGATGTCTTGGTTTCTTAGTGTTTATTAATATAGGAAAACAATGGTAACAGGTACATGGTTGTTTGTTAGTTATCACTATATAACAGCCAATTATAAACTTTCAGAATTTCATAGAGCTAGGAGCATTTATTTATTGATAATGAATTTGCACATTGATTAAAGTTTGGTTGATCAAGGCTTGTTTCATCTTGCCTTGTACAATTTTTTTTTTTTTTTTTTAGTCACAGGCAGTTCTGTTCTAGGCTGCAGCTTGTAAGGACGTATGTTTATCTCTGTGTCCATGTTGGAGCCATAAGGAAAGGAATGCAATGGATAGAAAAATTCTTATGTTGTTGGGAGGAGTATTAAGAAGGTAAGAGCAAACATGTGTGCCTCATGAAGTTGGAACTCAGAATTGGGGCATTGAATGTGGCTTCTGTTTATTTCCAGAGGTTAAAACATGTCAGTGGATGTCGGTGAATTTTGTTTTTCTGTGATGCTAGAGCAAGCAGGGAGTGAGTATATGCTATATGAGATGAAAATAAAATAGTACAAGTTCAAATTCTGTAAAGGGTTGGAAATAAATTTATCTCTTGACCTTCACAATCACTGACACCGAGTATTGTGATGGAGTTCACACTGCAATAAAAATATTTGTATTGCCCTACAGCATTTTCCCCCTGTGGCCAGAGTCAAGGCTAAAATAAGAACAATAATGAATGAGATTAAAATAGAAGAAATTAGTATATAGAAAATATTGGGTCTTGTTCATAATTGTACATGGCCTAGTAATTTCCATTCTACTCACATTAGAAATGCTGTCTGTGGTGATGACTGTTTGGTGGATCGATGAGAGATTAATAGTATAATAACTATGTCAGAGAGAGGAGTTGAACCTCTGCCATAAAATGTTAAGCACTTTCTAGACTCTGGATCCCCAAGTAACTTGGTCTTATAGGTGAGTAGTGCTGTATAATTCTTTGCTGGGGGAATCCTGTGTATGAAGGATGCTTGGGATGCAGCATTCTGCCAATCACACACTAGATACCTTCCTTCTTCCTAGCCATGGCAGTGTCAAATCCTTCACCCTCTGCATTGCATTCTCCCCAACAGAATCTAAATTCTGCTCACTTAGGAACTTCTATCTATTACAGCACAACTTATGTTATTAGTCTTCAATATGTGATAATCCTTTATATTGAAGATGGGAAGAGCAAACAAAATATTTCAGAGTAAAATCCAGCTCTCTTAATTCCAAAATGAATGGATTTCATTATATTGCTCAGTAATAATAAAGGAAATGGCAACTTAGAATGGGAATTTTTTCCTTCAGTAGTTGACAAGTAAAGGTAATTACATTGTGTAGAGAGTAAGGCATATGAAAGGGAGTTGGGGGGTTATTCTGCTTACAACAATTGAGACAGACAATGGCAGAGTTAGATGCAGTGCAAGGGGCAGGCATCAGCCAAATGAGAGAGATCACAGTGAGCCTCATAAGAGTTAGCAGCTTAAATTCAGTCTGATATCAAACAGCAGCTGGAAGACAGAAATGTTGACTTTAAGAATGTGGTTCAAAGTGAAGAAAATGGCTGGAAATGAGGTGGAGGGCACAGTGATTCATGCCATGCTGTGGGTTCTCAACTTTAATCCTGAAGGCAATATTGGATACACACAGAAATTTTAAACATTTCTGTGTTAAAAAATCCCTTAACACTTTAATCCTGGGTACCATCTTCCTACTCTACAAGGGTGGTTGTGTTATAGGGAAAGTTGCAGCTGAGAGGAACATTTACTATTGGAGACAAAATCTGTTGAAGAATATAAATTCAAGTAGCAGGACTGTTTATGTTGGGGTGATGACTGTGGCTTAAATTTCTTATTCTTTAAAAAAAAGACTTATTTTTATTATGTATACAACATTCTGCCTCCATGTCTGCCAGCATGCAAGAAGAGAGCACCAGATCTCATTCCAGATGGTGGTGAGCCAACATGTGGTTGCTGGGAATTGAACTCAGGACCTCTGGAAGAACAGCAGTGCTCTTAACCACTGAGCCATCTCTCCAGCCTCCTTAAGTTTCTTTTATTACTATTACTATTACTATTACTATTACTATGACTATTTTTATATTTTGGTACAGGGTCTTATTATGTAACTCAGTCTGTCCTAGAATTCACTATATAGACCAGACTGGCCTTAAACTTACAACTGCCTAAGTCTCTCCTTGGTGCTGAGATTTTAAATGCATGACGCATCCAGATCCTTTTATATTTGATTTGAATTTGGTAGTGGTGAAAAAAATTATTTGTAATAGTGAGTGAGAGTGTGTGTGTGTGTTCCCTAATAACTGGCAAGCTTGGAAAGCATTCCAAGACCACTGGTGAACACCTGAAGCTGTGGATAATACTAAATCCTGCATAGGGCATTAATAACCAAGACAGTTGCTAGGCTACCAACAACAGGTAGAAGGCATATATAATATGAATACATTAGCCCAGGAAGTGATTTGTCTCTCACAGCAGACTTTCTTATGAACCATCCTTTTCCAGAGAATGCATTTTAACTTATGAATTCTTTATCTTTAATTTTCCATTCAGTATTTCCAGTGTGGTAGATGACAGGTAACAGAATCTGGATATTAAATAGACAAGGAGGGCTACCGGAGGATGTTTTGTTAGAGTAGTCTGTTGTGGGGGTTCAGTTCAGGAACTGTAACGGTGGGTGTGGCAGTGGCAGACTGAGGTCAAAGCGGAGCTTAGGGAAGAGTGACTTAGGAAGTGATGTCATGGGTAGGTGTTTGTGGTCACTGCCAAGGCAAGAGAAGAGTCCTGGCATTTCCCTGTGATTCCAGCTTGAGTGACTGGTTAAATGACTCGCCTCTTATATTGGGAATTTAGGGAGATGACAAAATACTTTTTGGGGAAAACATATCTTGATTAGATTGTGATCTCTGCTTCAGGGACATTTGACCCAGTGGCCCATTAAAAAGAGTTCTGGGCCTAGGAGGATAAATCAGTCAAGTGGTTGCCACAGAAGCATGAGGCCCTAGTCTGGATCATCAGCACCCATCTAAAGAGCCAGTACTGTGCTGTGAGTCTGTAATCCCAACTCTGGGAAGACTTGCAGAAGGATCCCTGGAAGTCTCTGGCAGGCTACCTCAACTAAATTGTTGAGCTCTGGGTTCAGTGACTAAATCTGTCTCACAATTTAAGTGATGAGCAATTGAGAAAGATACTCAACACTGCTCTTTAGCCCTGCATACATGCACATGTCTGCATATACATTCACATGCATACACATATTTCCATATATGGCTCAGCATTTAGAATGAGGCTGGGTTGAGATGGACATCTAATAATAATAAAAAGATTGGGTACATCACCCATGAAAATACACACTGGGAAAGGATACCCTTTCTCAAAAACTATAAAACAAAACAAAATCCAGTGATCCCTGCAAAAAAAAAAAAAAAAAAAAAAAAAAAAAAAAAAAAGGAAGAATGCCTAATCAGGGGTGTTTGACCGTCTCCAGGGCAAGAGGGAATTTTTAGAGGAAGGGAAGAGGAAACGTGCAAAATAATAAGCAGAGGCCAATCTAATGCCTCATACAGCTGTGTTTCCGTCCGCAGTAGTCTGGACAAAAGCCAGGGCTAGACAGTAACTGGGGGGGCTCGTGGTAACAGTATGGACAGTAAGAAAGAAAACCACACTTTTAAGGTATTTGCTTTGAAAAGAAAGCAGATTGTTTTCTGCACAGGACTTAGGTTTCTTTAGCACAGAAAGTTTTCCAAGGGACCATAGAGAAAGATTCATATATGGATGATTTTTGAAATCTTTGCCTGTTAAGTGATGAGCATCATGAACGTATTTTGTATCACAATATACCAGCTATGTTTTACCAGTCCCTTTTGGTTTAATTTTGCTTCTTTACCCACTGTGTCACATTCCTTTCTTTGTCATATTTCAAATGACAAATGACAAATGGTTAATTCTACATTAATTAAAAATGCATGTGATTAATACTTAAAATATAAACTAGACGGATTTCATGATTCTGTAGTATTGAGGTTTTATCATTTAGTTATTTAAAGTATATATTGGTCTTCAGCTATTTACATATTATTTTCAGTACTTTGTTCATTATTACAAATGCTTAGTTTTTAATGCTGAGAATATATACTTTTATTAAACTTGTTTTCCATTCCATTTGCATATGATTTTCTCCTAATATAATCAATGCATACATGATGAGGGAAGCCTAATAACATGGATAAAATTAGCTACAAACCAGAATGGGATTTAAGAGCCAAATTCTTAGATTCCTGAATTAATACACTTGACTTTTTGGAAAGAAATGCTTAGAATTGTAGCACGATTAGTCACTTGCACCTAAAAATAAGTAAATTAAATACATTTTAGTATGTTGCAAAGGCATGCAAACCTTTAATAAATGAGTAAAATTGGAGTGAAGGTGCATGGCCAGGAGCATGAGGTAACCTACCTGAATGGAGGGTAACTGCTCACCATGTGTTTCTGGGGCATGTCCACACACAGCATCCTTGGAGGGTCGGTGTGAGAGCACATGGGCTTCTGAGATGAGAATAAAAAGAAAGAGAATGTGGCAAAAGACTGTGTGGAATGATATGGAGGCTATTAAAACACAGGCGTTCCCACAGAGATCTAGTCTATTTGCAAATTCGGCTTTGAGTAACAACTGACATTTGAACCAGGCGGTTTGAGTAGACCTGTACTTTCTCTTTACAGCTTCAAAGACGCTTCCACTGTGAGTTCTAAAAAGTAACCCCAAACACAGGTACCATTTTAATTCAAGAATACTGTAGACTCATTTCTACTTTAAATGTATCTATCCATACTAATTAACGATAAACACCCTTCTGTTTTATAAAGTAGCATAGAATGCCATGTTCCACAGTGAGATGCTATAGAAAAGAAAGTCTTTCTGTGGGACTTATATTATCAGTGGAATTTAAAATAGGGCTAAAATAATTTGCGATAAAATAAATATATTCCTTAGACTATGTAAATTTTCAGAATTCTAAATTAGCATAGACTTTCTGCCTTTTCTGTTGCTGATATGGAAGCTGCAGTCATATACATTATTCTGCGATGTGGGGTCTTTTTGACTTGGATGCATATATGTCAGAACTGCAATCAGGTGTCCTAAATAGGAAAATTTCAAATCTTTTGCTTAAGGAACAAGTTCTATTTTATTCAGATTTTTATGAATTTATATATTTGGCTTATTGCATGTTCCTATTGCACATGTGTGTTGTATAAAGTAAAACATATCTTCATTAGTGGAACCACAAAGACCTCTATGGACAGGGTCTTTATTTTAAAACAGATGATGGCTTTTACAGTAGAAGCCGAAAAACAGAGCATCAATCAGATGATTCTTTAAACTTCCTCGTCTGTGGGTTTCACTCCGTGTTAAGTCCTTCACCACGTGTACACAGTGCTCTTTAGGAAGAGTAATGGGTGGGGAGAGGGATCTGAGCTGCCATTACTTGCAAGCCTAGAAAACCGCTTTCTAAAACCCGTTGCCAAATGCAGTCTGGCTAGCCATTACTTATGACCAAAAAGCTTCTTTGTAAAACTTTGTCATTCACCAATGCCTGAGCTAATGCTGCGGTTCGACATCTATTAGGATACATGGGTTGGAGTTTCTGCTTCTTGAAAAGACAAACCAAAAGATAGGAAAAATATTTCTGTATGTATGTGCCTGTATTAGTGAGTGCACAGTTGTGTGTATGTGTGCAGTTGTGCATGCATGCTTGTGCACACATTTGTGAGGGTCCGTGACCAACCTTTGATGCCACTCCTCAGGACCTATCTACCTTTGCTTTTGGTTTGTTTGCTTGTTTACTTTAAAGCAGAATCTTCACAGGGTCAGGGGCCTGCCCATAGGGTGAACTGACTGGTCTGTCTTAATAGTTCTCAGTGGTGTAGTTTCTTTTGCTTATAAAGAGCTATACTTGACTCTGCCTGTTGAATGTAAAGATTTTTTTATGGGATGGGTGAAAATTTGTAGAATCTCTAAGTTTTGCAAAATGTTGAATATCTGCACCCTAGGAAAGATAGGAACAAGGCAACCTCAAGCACCGTATTAGTCTTTGTAGTCTGTTTCTTCAGAATATCAACCATCCCAAGTCTCCATTTCTGCTGAAGGAGAAAATTCTCAAGAGAGGACCAGATTGGCTCAGTTTGCTTACACATATATTGTGTTAGATAAATATGCATGCTCGGAGGCATTAACAACATGGCACACATAAGAGCTCTAGGGAATTTAGGCAGTCACATACTCTGTCCTTGTGTACAAAACCAAGGTGTATTTATACAACTTTTCTCTTGTTCAGGGACAAGCAGTCACTTCTCTTGCTGCATGCAGAATCAGCGTCATGGTAGTAATGTTATAATGGCTCTATGTACAGAGTGACATTAAGGGGGATAAATTAAAGAAGAAATAGAAATAAGTTATGTACATATTTTCATGTACTTTGTAATATTTCTTTCTGTCTATATGCATATAAAAATATGATACACCTACACACATTCACATAAAATGTATGCAAGGGAAACATAATTCTGGGACAGTAAGCAAAACCTTGAAAGTAAAGGCAATAGTATTGATTCTGCAAGGGATGCAGAGTCACAGATGTACATGACTTTGAGAACAACTTCAAGGTTACCTTGAATTTTGTTGGTTGCATCATTTATTGAGAGAAAAGGGGTCCTTAAACAAGACACTGTTCCTAAAGTCTCAGTACCTTTGAGAGCTGTGTCAGTGCAGAGTCGCAGTAAGAAAAGCCGGGACCACCAGGTCACATCCCCACTCCTTCCAGTTCTCAGAACTGTGGCACAATTTCGAATTGGTACTAACAAAAACCTGGAGTCCGATATTAGGGTGTGAAAACTGAAAGATCAAAGAAATGGAGCAGTCAGTCACTAGTTCTTACTTCTACAAAATCCTCAACTAAATGGGATATCCTGTCTCTACAAGTCCTCAGGCTGAAAGTTGTCTCGACGAAAACTTCAAAATGAATGCCTAGAGCTCACATCTCCTCCACCATTCCTCTCTCTGCCTAGCCATAGCCTTTCCTGTCTCCACCTTGTCAGTGCTTGGATTAAAGGTGTGTGACTCCCAAGTACTGGGATTAAAGGTGTGAGCTATCATTGCTTGGCTCTGTTTCTCTTTGAGAATGGATCAAGCTAGTGTAGCCCAGGGTGTCTGCCTCTGCCTCCCAAGTGATGGGATTAAAGGTGTGTGCCACCACTGCCTGGCCTCTATGGCTAACTAGTGTGGCTGGATGCACACTCTGATCTTTAGTTTTTGCAGCATAAACAAAATGCCAACACATAGGAATTGAGTCATCCTTCTCTTATTTGGTGAACAGGACTATTACTTTAACAAAGCCCACTTTTCCTTTCTCCTTCCTAGTGAATGAGAATTTCAAAATGACCGAGAGGAATTTTTGGTTGGATAATTTGTCATTCATCATTTCTTGCAGTTATTATCTTTCTTTGAAAATCTCAAAAATGGATAGAATCAAAAATCTAAGATTTCTTCTACCAGGAAAAGAGGGATTGGTGAATAATGGTGATGGTACATGTTTGTGTCTAATCACCATGGCTTATCTCTTTATGAGTTCATTAAGCAACCATCTGGGTCCCTTTGCTATGTAAAGAATCTCCTTAATAAAATACATGACTGATTTCATTAAATCAGAAAATGGCTTTGGTTAGGTCTTCATATGAGACGTAGGGCACAGTTATTTTGAATCTATTTTACCTAAGTCTCTCTGTGATGATCTAAACATTGTTGTTGCCCTTTCCAGAGAACTAAAAGTTAGTTCAAACACAAGCTATCATGCAGGTTTCTTCTGTAATTCCAACCTCAACTTATTAGCCTCCTTAGATAAAGTTAAGTTACCTAAATGGTTGGTCAATTTTACCTTCTCCATTGTTTGTCCTTGTCAGTCTTAAGAGGTATTATCAGTCTAAAGCACTGTAACTGGGGTTTGCACTAGGTTAGTTTATAAAACTATGCACCCAGCTGTGTTAAGGGCTCTTTTACTAACATGGGTTTTTGGTATGAGAAGCTCAGAAATGTGGCTGGTATCCTGTTCCAATTGTTGTGAATAGCGTCCTTTAAATTACTTATTCAAGCGGGAGCATCTTTCAAGCCCAAGGACATAACTACCTTATGTGTAAGGCTGCAGGATAAACCAAACCTTCCAGAACCTACTTTGTGATGGCAGCATAAGTTCAATGTCCATCTAATGTTGCCTGCCCTCTGACTTTGCAACCAAATAGTGAACCAAAACATGATACCCATTTCCAGATGCATCACTTTAACCATAACGCTAGGTGCTATTTTCATATTCTTCTATCAGGTGCTTCTCTAAAGATCACTCATCATATAGGAGCAAGTAGTAGAACCACTTATACTTAAATTTGGGTCAGCTAAAGACCTTCACTTTGCATCTTACTCAACTGTGAGGGCCTTTGAATGACCTAAAAAAGGATAAAAGGAGAACATTCCCAATCTTAGAGCCCATCGCTCTTACTGCCTCAATGGTAAGAATAACCCATTTGAAGATAGCCCAACTTGCTAACTGTTTCTCTTAGTGTGAGACAGAAACTAGCAACACATATTCATGGGTATGTTAGAAATGAAGATATCATATCCTCCAGGCTTATGAAATCAGAACCTATATTTAGTATCTTTAGGGTAGTTATATATACATTGAAGTGTGGAGAGCATAAAAATGGGGAGTTAATCTGCATCCGTGTCCTGTCTTTCAGCTTAGAAGCATATTCACACTGACGAATGGCGATCTTGTAATAAAATATCTTGTTATACTATCTTATAAGAGCATGTAGCCATCACTCTTAGCATTCCCATGAACATAAAACAATATATGGTCATTAACAAAGTCATCAAGAGGTACTACAGATCTCTTGGACTTACAGAGCCCATATCTGGGCCAAGTAAACTCTGTCCCAATATGAAATCAATGTGAAGGGGCTTTACAATAAACTTTTTATTTTATTTCTAAAGTGTATGGAACCTTAAAATTTGTTATAAAATAAAATTGCTTTAACAATTACAATGTCCATATATTTTTCCATGACTGTATACAATATAATATATTTGACTTATATTGTATAAGAGTTAGAAAAATTAGGGAACAAAAGGAATTTTTATTCTCTTTTCACTTATTTTATTGGGAACCAAAATGATTTTAATGTTAAGATGGTAGTATGAAGACAAATTAAGGGAAAAAAGAAACTCTGCAATTTAGAAATAGAAGACAATTAAGAGACCGTTGTTGAAGAAGCGAGTACTGAATGCTCGCTTTTTCCTGCATATTCTGTGGCTACAGAGGCATAGTGTTTATCTTTCATTTCTTGTAGAAGCTCATTTTAGAAGTCCCTCTATAATCATGGAAGAATAATATGTTCTGTGCTTACTACTTAATATGGCCCTTGGTCAGACACACTGTGGTCATTACCTGAGATCCTCCATCATGCAGACTCAGACTGAGTCAGCTTTCTCACTTGAAATAGAAAACATCATTTTGAGTGAGGTAACCCAGACACAGAAAGAAAATTATCACATGTACTCATTCATAAGTGGTTTTTAAACATAAAGCAAAGAAAACCAGCCTACAAACCTCAATCCCAGAGAACTTAGACAACAATGAGAACACTAAGAGAGACTTACATAGATCTAATCTACATGGGAAGTAGAAAAAGACAAGATCTCCTGAGTAAATTGGAAACGTGGGGACCTTGGGGGAGGGTTGAAAGGGGGAGGGGAGAGGCAGGGAGAGGAGCAGAGAAAAGAGTAGAACTCAATCAAAATCAATAAATATACAAATCTGTGTTTGAGAAGCATTTGCTTTGTAACTTGTTTCTTTTTGGACTCACACACCCCATTCCCTCCCTCCCTCCCTCCCTCCCTCCCTCCCTCCCTCCCTCCCTCCCTCCCTATCATCTTTCCTTCTCTTCTTCCTTCCCTCCCTCCTTCTTTTCTTTCTTTCTTCCTTCCTCCCTACCTTCCTCCCTTCCTTCCTCCTTCCTTCTTTCCTTCCATCCATATGATATTTTCCTTACTTATTTGCCCTTCTCAGAACAAATAAGATCTGAAAAAAGAACTTGTAACTATAATAAATAACAAACCATTTCTAATCCTCTCTGTCTTTGAACAAAGACCCTATAATGTTCGGTTTCCTACTGTAAATGTTACCTGGGTAACGAAGACTCAGCGCTAGTTGTTCCTCTTTTCTCCTCTTGTTAGACCAACTACTCAGCTCATTTCAATTCCCAACCCGGCCCTGCTCCTTCATGATGAATTGGTCTTTACCACTGAATTGCCTTTCTAACTGAACCCAGCAATTTACAATTTGCCTCTCTATTCAAGCCAAACTGCTCTTTAAATAGACATTGACCTCCTTTTCCCCCCTCACTGAACCTTTTCAATATATTTGAATAAAATTTAATGTAGCAAAAATAATTTTGACTGTTAAGCCCATTGAGTTCTTTCAAGGAAGCATTGAAACCGTTAAGTAATACTCTATAGTAAGAGTAATTTTGATACCAGCTTTGAGATGTAGGGAGATGAACAGGAAAGTTACAGAACTTTCTTTTTCTCTGGATGTGTTTGGAGACCACTCCAGGAGAATCCAGAACAAAACTTCTCAGTTAATGCTGTCTTCAAGCTGAAACCCATCAGCCAGTCAGCTACCCAAGGTAGTAGCTTTTTAAAAAAAATCCTAGGCAAAGAGAGGTGAGGGTTTGTTTGTTTTTATGAGTGTGAAGACAGTGATGAGCAATCTGGGATGGATGTTTGTTTAGTCTTGATTGTGGAAGAATAAAGGAGCAATGATTCTGTTTAAATGCAGGAGACAGAACGGGGTGGCAGAAAGGCAAGCTGGAAAGGAGGACTTGCTGGAGGGAGTCTTTGTCAAGGTTGTATTTCTTTTTCCACTTCTGTGCTTGTGTGGCTATATGTGCACACTTTTCCATGTGTGTGAGCAGGTACATGCATGTGAGTGTGCATGCATGTGAACTTCCAAGGTTGAGGTGAGAGCCTCTTTTGATTGCTCTTCTGTCTTATTCAATGAGACAGGGTCTCTCAGCCGAAATCATTACTCATCAATGTGGTTAATCTCTTGTTTTGCTGATTCCCCGTCTCCACCTGTAACCTGGATTACAGATAGGCTACCATGTCAATCTGGTATTTATGTGGGTTCCAGGAATCTAAACTCTGGTCCTCGTGCCTCTATAGCAAGCACTTTATCTACTGAACCATCTCCCTAGCCCCAAGGCTGCAGTATTGGATTGTAAAATTTATATCTCTATGTAAGCTGTACATGAGAAAGGAATTATATTATTATATGTGAGAAAAATATATTCAAATAGTCCTTGGATCTATGTACTTAAATTTTTCATGGAAAAATTTATTCTTGAGGCAAGAAGTTTAAATTTTAACTGTTTTCATTGGGAAATCTAATACCTCCCCTTTTCTGTACATCATGTGAACACGTTTTCTTTGTCTCCATAGTTAGCTAATAAAATGGGAATGTTACTACGTGCAATGAGTTCTATGCCAGCCTGGACTACAGTATGAGCAGCTGTTTCAAAAAAAAAATAAAGGAAAGAAGGGAAAAGAGAAGACAGGAAAGGAGGGGAAAGGAGAGAAACAACCAGAAAGAAGAAAAATTGCAAAGATGTCTACCACATCCTAACCTTTCTTCCTTTGCCCTTTTTTCTTGTTGTTATGAATGATTTTTTTTTTTTTTTGGATTTTCGAGACAGGGTTTCTCCATAGCTTTTTGGTTCCTGTCCTGGAACTAGCTCTTGTAGATCAGGCTGGCCTCGAACTCACAGAGATCCGCCTGCCTCTGCCTCCAGAGTGCTGGGATTAAAGGCATGCACCACCACCGCCCCGCCAAATGATTTTGTTTTTTTAACATTCCAAATCTACTGCTGTCTTATTCAAAAAAAGTTGCAGCACTATCCCCCTTTGTTTAACACACATCAGTTTTGACTTGTTACTATCAACATATTAATAAACTGTTGCTTTTCCTATTTCTATACTACCGTAAATCTGCTTGAATATAGTCTCTTTTCCCCTTCATTCTTGAAGTCTAAAGATGTCTTTAAAACTTATCTGCAATTACTGTCCACAATTTCTCCACTCTTACTTTCTGGTGGATCTGCTCCTAGCAACACTTCTGATGCTGTCCACATTGCTTAAGCCAGCACCCAGTTTTCCTCCTTATCTTAAACTCCTCTGTCAGCAAGCAACTGACACGTATTCACTCCTTTAGAAGCTGTTTCTCCTTTGAAACCCAGGACTTGACTTTCATCCTTCCTTTGTCCTCCATTCTCATTAAATGACCACCTTTCTGTGTTGTTCCCCCCTCCCCCACTGGCATTTCCTCTCTTCCAGCCCAAGTTTGAAAGTATGTTCTGGTTTAAATCTTAATTCTCCTTTTCACCCTTTTATACGTGTTTTAAACATTCTGTCACTAAGTCTTACAGCTTTAAAAATCAAATATGATGTGTTTGTCTTAGACTTTTATAGTGAACTGACTGCTCCATTCAACTGTACTCTTGAAATTTTAATAGATGTCTTAAACACCACACTAAGCTCCTACTTTACATCTTAAAAACCTGCTTGTTCAGCACACTCTCTACTATTTCTACGAGTCTTATCTGTGCTCATCCTTGTGGATTCCTGGGAAATTCCCTAGCACCAGTTTCTCCATAACCCTATAATAGTTCTCAAACTGTTATAGAACCTACACCGCGCAATGAATTAAAGCAGGTGAAGAGGTCCACAACCAAGCACTGAATTGAGTTCCTGGCATCCAGTCAAAGAGAGGAGCTGAGGGGAGGGTCAAAATCATGATGGGGAAACTCACAGAAACAGCTGACCCTAGCTAATAGGCACTCAAAGAGTCTGGATTGGCAGCTGGGGAGCCTGCCTGGCACTGAACTAGGCCCTCTGCATGTGGGCAGCAGTTGTATAGCTTGGTATTTTTGTGGGACCCTGGCAGTGGGACCTGAATCTGTCCCTGCTGCATGAGCTGGCTTTTTGAAGTCCATTCCCTATGGTGGGATGCCTTGCTCAGCCTTGATGCAGGGGGGAGGAGCTTGGTCCTGCCTCAGAGGAATGTCTCAAGGTTTGTTGACTCCCTCTGAGAGGGCTTACTCTTTCTGAGGAGTGTATGGAGGGAGATATGTGGGGAGCAGGAGGAAGGGAAGAAAGGGAAAATGAGATTGGTATATAAAGTGAATAATAATAAAAAAGAAACCTATGGAGGAAAAAAAAATAAGCCTGCTTGTTTGAAAGAGCTAACTTGCTACAATGAATGGAAATTTTATCACACTGTGCCTAATATTGTTGTAGGACAGGTTAGACTGTTGAACTAACTCAGTTCGGGAAATAACCAGGCTAACTAAAAGATTGGAAAAATGCTTGCCTAGCATGCAAAGAAGCCATGGGCTTGATCCACAGTACAACATAAAACTGGGCTTGATGGACTTATGTTGCAGTTCTGTACTCTTGAGATGGAGAAAGAAGGATGACACATGAAGGACAAGTGATGTAGGATTTCCCTTTGTCTTCTGTGATTACCATTAATGAACAAAGAAACTGCCTTGGCCTGTTGATAGGGCAGAACTTAGGTAGGCGAGGGGGTGGGGAACTAAGTGGCATGCTGGAGAAAGTAGGCAGCATGGGAGAGAAGCCATGTAGCTCCACTGGAAACCAGACACCGAAACTTTAGCCAGTAAGCCACAGCCACATGGCGATACACAAATGAATAGAAATGGGTTAAATTAATATGTAAGATTTATCCAACAGGAAGCTAGAGCTAATGGGCCAAGCAGTGATTTAATTAATACAGTCTCTGTGTGATTATTTTGGGGCTAAGCAACAGGGATGAACAAGTGGCCCTCCTTCAACAGACAAGGAGTTAGATCTCTGATAGGCAGGCACGCAGGGAGATGGGCCACAGATAGATAATAAAGACTACAAATTTTTATCATGGCAAACTTTTGGCTCCATCCTCATCCTCTAGACCTGAGACAAATGCCTCAAGGCTTAAAACAAAAGCCGTTTCCCTTGCCAGCAAGTGGACTAGTGGCATTCATGTCTTGATAATAACCAGCACTTAGGATGTGCTAGACAAGAGGGAAATCACAGTGATGCTGAGACAAGATTGGGGTGCTCTGTCTCACAAACAAACAAAACAAGTAGACTAGGAAATCTGGGACAGTAAGGCTTGGTAAATATAGTAGCCAAATAATCATTTCTATTTTAAGAAGATCACCCTTTGATAAGTAGAGGATGAATGAAATTTAATAGGAAGCCAATGATGATGAAGAGTCTGCTATATTCTAGGGACATAATGAGCAGAATTTTCACTTAAAGGACATGAAATGAAATGGGAGCAAGGATCATTTTCTGGAGATAGAATTGGGTGCATGTGCATGCTGTGAAGCTTTCCTATGAGCAGTTAGAACACATCAGAGTTGGCTTTGAGTTGACCTTGAATACAAACAGGATTCTTGTTTTCATCTAGTAGTAGGAAGAGAATAATTGGTGTGTTCTTACTGCTTATCCTATTATTAATTCAGTTCATTTTCAGCATGGCTAAATTAACTGGATTGTTGTCCTGATAGGGTCAGTAGATGTGTTTAGATCTTGGAGAGAGCTGAGCAAGGAAGTCAGTGTTAAAACTAAGAACAGTAAGAAGAATGAAAAAGGAGACTACTACATCTTGAGTAAGAGAGCACAAAGCACGAAGGTGTTTTTCTTGTCATCCTCCCAATACTCTTAGTGCTTTGCAGCATCGTCCTTACTCAGTGTCCCCATCGTTAGACTTGCCTTAGCATGTCATTTCAGCAGCTTTTCCGTTACTTATTTTACGCATGTGGTGTACAGTAGCTTAGACTTTTTCCTCTGATCCTGCTTCCCTGCTCAGTCATACGAATGACAATAGCAATGAACCATGTTTATTTTGCTTGCTAGTGCTCTCTCGCTACCTCTTTCCCCCCCATCAGGCTTATCTTTTACATCTTTCAGAGGTCGCGCTAGGGGTTCCCCATCTGCACAGCAGTTTCCTGCCTTCTCTTCAGTCTTATCTTTCCTAGCCCTTCTCTTTAACTTTGATATTTTTACATCCTTGTGTTTATTCATCACCTGTCTATCTATAGAGAGTGGTTATCCATGATAGCAGTCACTAGTTAGGTTTATATTTTGGACTCCTGTTGTCTAGCTGTGCTTCCTGTTTGCTTCCTTGTGTCCTCTTGAGTCATGTCCTCATTGTTCTTTCTGTTCTTATAAGCACAGTTTACTAGCTTGCCCTGTCTATCCGCTGTCAACAGTACTCAGACTTTAGCAATGTCTATTCTAGTTTTACTTCTTGAGAAAGTGATGTATAGTTTAATACTTACTGTTTGTCGCTTTCCAGAGAAAGTAGATCCAAATGGGCAGAAATCTTATTTTGTGCATGACCATGACTGTAGAGTTTACTTATTTAATATTTGATAAGTAATTGGCAGAGTTGGTAGGCAGAAAAATATTTTTTCGTTGGCAAGAACCTTGGTCCATCAACATGACCATTTGATATCTCATATTGGTGATTTTTCTGTATTTGCAATCTGTTTGATACTTACAACATGACAATTTTGAGAGAGATCCCATATAAAGGTAGACGCAGTTAAATTTGAATTTAGGGTAGTAACAAATAATTTCATCATTCCTGGACAAGGGGGAAGGAGGAAAAGTTCCCCAAATCAGGCAACAGAGTCAGAGACAGCCCCTACTCTGTTAGGACTACCACAAGAAGACCAATTCACACCATTGTAAAATATCAAGTATTGAATTTTTATTTAGATATTGTATAGCAGACACATATTTATCCTTTAACATCAACCATCCATCTGTTTTAGTTTAGTACCGTCGGTCTTCAAGTAATTAGAAGTCATACTTGTTTTTTTTTGGGGGGGGGGAAGCTTTCCATCCTATTTTGAATCTTTGTTCAAAGAGATGGCTTAAACAGATAGATTCACAAGGTGAGCCAAAGACAGGGGCCAGTGCTATTTTGTGATATATTTCTCCCTGTTCTGCTTTCTTTCGTCTGGTTTTTATAGAAGGTGACTTTCCTGTCTGGCACGGAAGGTGTGGAAACTTAAGATCATAGTTTCAAGGTCCTCATGAAGTAATTCAGTCAGAACATGATGTTTCAGGTTCACAGGATAAAGCTGTAGCTCTTAATGCTATCACTGTGCCGTCACCCCAACATCACTACTTGAGGCAGGTAACATAATGGAGTGTTTATTGTATAGCATGTGCTGTCTCTTATTTTCATGTTGTCTCATTTAATCTTTGCCTACATTATGTAAATGTTAGTACTATATGCATTTTACAAGTAAGGAAATGACACTTGGGAGGTATATAAAGAAAATCTTGAAGTTGTCAACTGAACCTCTGATGCATTCAGAAGACTAGGCAATCCGGAAGACTTTCACATTCAGCAAGAGCGAAACCAAAATTTTTATGGAAATAAAATTGAAGTTTAAAAAAATGGGAGGGATGAACACAGATTAAAATTAGAAATTACTTACAAAATGATCATATCTGAAATAATTAAATATCTATTCAATTTAAAATAAAATGAGCAAACCAGAAAGAAACAAGGAGGATGTGGAGACAATCCAAACTCACAAACGCAATCACATGGGCATATCTGTATTTGCAGCAAAGCTTATTAAATTATTAGAGGACATGTCTTCAATGCGTGGCTAAGACTTCTAGAAGGAAATGAAGATTACCAAAAATTGGCCTGAAGAAAAGGATAATCAAGAAATATTCCATATGTCCATGATAAAGTTGATTAAGAGGTCTCTTGTTTCTCTAGTTCTGTTCATTCCAAAAGCTGAGTGAATTAAATGACTATGAGGCCTAGCAGAACTTATGAGTGATTTTCTTTCAATTGCCAAGAGAAGGTTACTTGTGATGAGTATTAGAGATCCTGAAACACAGAGATGGGCTTCTAAGCACTATTTATTGTTCAAAAATATGACAGAGAAATTGCTGGTGGGAACACCCAAAATAATTCATTTCCATTCATGCTGATATAAAATATGTATGCAAAGTCAATGCAAAAATATTTTAAGTTACTTCATAATTAGTAGGATTTACTCTGTGAACACCAGGCAAGTTCATTAATGTGAAATGTATTGATGAACTTTCTTACAAGCTAAAGAAACACAGATTAATATTCTTCTCAGTATGTTAGAAAGAGTTCACAGAGTTAACTTTCATTCATGACACTGAGAAGATGGTTTCTTCAATTTTTTACAAGCTCTAAATTTCTGAATTGAGCATAAGCCATAACAAGTATTCTTGGGACCTATGTCTGAGAAAATTTAAAATGTAAAGCATTGCTTTATCAGATTGAAAAATGCATCCATTGTTACCATTGCAAAACATTTTTCTGTAGAGGCAGGATTCATAATTGGACCCATAATCATTATGTAGTCATGATCCTCTAGAAGCAGTATTTAATGACCTTAAATAAATTTATTAGCATTTCTCTTGTCTGAGTGGAGAGTTACTGTTCCAATCATGGCTATACGAAGACACCCATGAAGGTCAGTGCCTGGAGCTACACTGTGCTTGGTGGCGGAACACTTTGAAAGCATGTGCAGAGTCTCAGTTGAGTGTCCAGCACTTTTGCCAAAGCTCATTTTGAAAAGAGAAACTATGACAATTCCCCAAATAGTCTCACGATCTCAAAGCAGCCTTTTGATTGAGCCTTAGCAACCAGTAAGGCTTTCTTTATTCAGTTACAGGGGGACAGTATGTCAATTCACTTGTTTTTTTCTTTGTCAATGGGATGTTTTCTGACGGAAGGAAATACATATTTTTGGGGTAATTTGAGATTGAAGCTTTGCAGAGCTCCCCTGAGTCATACCTTCACTATGACCCCACAATGGAAAGCCAAAGGTAGCAGTGTCTGTATTGCTTTGCTGGAAGCCAGTGCATGAGTTAGTAGCGTATTATAGTCAATGTTTTCTGACTCTCAAGCCCACGTTTTCATTGGGTTTAATTTTCTCTTAGGAGCAAATTGATTACTCCTTGAACATGAGTATTTATATCATTAATTTAGGTAGAACATCATAAATAAAATTCTCAAAAAACTCCAGATGTATTTATGAATGAGAGGAAAATGAAAAATACAGTATAGCAACCGTGTTGTTAGATCTTCACTTTCATCTCCTTTATTTAATGTCCAAAGCTATTCATCTTTTTCTCTTTTCCCCTCTGGGCTTTAGTAATGAGCTTCCCTATTTTATTGTAATATAATTGGCCTTCCCAATGTTTTGTCTTCATCTGCCTCTCCTCATCCTCTTATGGCTAGATATTATAAAAACCTGTGAAGATCTGAAAGCACAGAAGATCTGTAAGCCAGTAAAACTCTCTGAATTTATGGGTAATATAGAAACCAAGTCATCAATAAAGGAATGAGTACAATTTAATTGATATAATGAAGCCAGAATCACTTTTAAAAACTAAGGTGTTAAAATGATATTATGGAAAAATAGCTTTTAAAAATATATTGGAGTGTATTTACAACAAATATGTATGCCTTCTTTACAAGATAGAATGCATTTCTCATGTACAATTTTTACTAATAATTTATATTACTAGATATAATGTCTGAGCATTTTATGCTTATGAAGTCAATAGATATTTGCTTATTTACAGCTATTATCCAAATGATAGTTTAAATGTTATTGTCAGAACAAAACATGCCAAAACTTAAAAGAAAAAAAATGTAAAAGACAAAAAGTTAAAGCGAGCAGTCTAGAGAATACAAATCACACTGTCTCCTAATTCCCACCCTCAATCCAGAGCTGTGCTTGCTATTTTGTGGTTTACATTACCACACCATATGTTCAGCTAGTCTCTGGTGCCCAGATGTTTGGGTAAACACCAGTCTTCTTGTTGCTTTGAAGGTATTTCTTAGGTGTTATTAACATATAAATTGGTAGACTTTGACTAAGGCAGTTTCCCCTCCGTAATGTTGGCTGGCCTTATTTAATTAGCACAGGTCCTTAAGAGCAACAGCATCCTGCCTCCATACGGCATGCAGATTCATGACTTTGGTATCAATCCCTGGAGAAGCTCCAGCTGTGGGTGAAGATTTCAGCTCTCAGGTTTGTCAGCACCTCCAATCAAGTGAGCCAGGTCCTTAAAATAAAGCACTTACTCTACTTAATAGCTTGTTTCTTCCTTTCTGGCAATAATTATTACTTCAGTGAAGATTATTTTTACACACACACACACACACACACACACACACACACACACACACACACGATCTCTGCACTCTGGAATTAGGTATGTAGTTCAGGATTATTTTTTTGCCTCTGTTCCCCAGTGCTGGTATTATAGTTATACATATATTATATGTATGACTTCAGATAGCTTAATTTTAAGCAACAATTGGATAACCTAGGTGCTGGTAGATTCATAGCTAAGAGCACTTAGTCTTTCAGTGGAACGGACTTTGGTTTTCAGCACCTATTTTTGTGGCCCACAACTGCCAGCACCTGGGGATTCAATGTCTTCGGCTACTGCAGTCACCCATATACACATGGCATATACTCACTCAAACATACATACACACGCATACATGTACACATGCACACATGTGCATACATATGCACAAGTAAATCCAAAACAAATGTTTTCTTTTTCTTTTTTGAGTTAATCTAGCCCCCTTTGTGAAATAGGAAAGACCTGCACTTGCTTGATGCCTTGATGTTTCCCACGTTTCCTTCACATGACCAGGAAAAACAAATTTGTTTTGAAACTGGTCGCCAGCTGACACTGTTTCTTAAGAAATGAAGAATTCATAAAAGTTGATATAAAGCACTCTCTACTTACAATGGAAAACACTAGTAGTGTTTGTGTGATTTTTCAGTTTTAGATCTGCTGTATTTCGTATTGCTTTGGGCTGAGGCCTCTAGAGAAGAGTGTGAGAGAAATGGCCTAGGAACACCTCTGCTTCTTCTATGTGTGGACAGCTTAGTTAAAGGGAAATGCCAGCATATAAACCGGAAGAAATACTTCTTTCCTTGGTTAACTTTTATTTCTTACCCATCCAGATTATAGTTTATATATACTTGTGTCTGTTACAATGGCATGGGGCTTAAGAAACAGTGTCACACATAGGTCGAACACCGATTTACTATACACTGTAATTGATATTTGATTTTTTTTATATAGAATAAAACCCACATGTGTAGCATGATGGTTAACATGCTGGATGGTCCCTGATTTCGGTCTCTTTTCATCCCAACCCAGACTAGCTAGTTCATTGTTTACATTTCTTCCCAGGCCTTTCTCAGAGTGAAAGTCAGGAATCGTCTGCTGCTTCAGTCCAAGTGGGACCAAGGAGCACTCAGGCGTAGAGGAGAGATCATACTTCTTCCTTTCCCAGGCCATTTTTTACGAGTGTCTTACACGTAGCAAGAGTGACATAGAAAAATGAATATTTGCTTACTTAAATGTCTGTTCTCATTTTTCCCTGAGAAAGGTCAGACACTTGGAATTACAGGCAAGTCAATTGCATTACTTATCTTTAAAAAAATTCTGTCTTGTATGGCTGATGAAAAAAAGATGGCATTTTACCATTGCTGTCAAATTAAAGTCAGGTATGCAAATGTGGACACTGAAGTTCTGGTAGCCGAGAGCACTGAGTGTCAGAAACATGTTTATTAATATTTATGTACACAAAGTCCTCCTGATTTTGCATCTGTCTTGCACTTCTTGAATGTGTATACCTTGTGTCTATATCCAAAGGAATTGTATAGCTTTCATATAAAAATTAATCTTGCCCACATTTAAAAGGATGTATTTATATCCAAGAATTTCTTTTAGTATTCTCTCAAAAAAAATCCCTTCATATCATCTTGAAGGATTGGTAAATTTTGTAATTGCTATAAGTCTTTAAGAGTATTTGTATGTGAATGTTTTATATATGCTGATGAACTTTAATGCTGTTTGGTAATCCTATGAAAATTATTTATAATATATAATTGAACTATCTATAACTTTTGAAATTAATCAGGTTATATTCAATATTAGCATGAGGAAATAATTGGTTATATTTACCATGAGGAAAATTTAAGCATCTGTAACCAGAAGGTTTTTGATTGATTTGTTGAACAAATGAGCAATTACAAAGCTGCACATGAGTATTCTGTGACTCTTCTACTGTGTGTGTGTGTGTGTGTGTGTGTGTGTGTGTGTGTGTGTGTGTGTGAAGTTCATGCTAGAATCACCCTCCCTTGTCCTACCTTACTCACTGAGGCGAGGGTCTCAGAGTCCAATCCCAATCTTACAGATATGGCTGGCCTGGCCAGCCCTCTTTCTTGGAGGATCTGGTCTCTCCTGTTTGAGAGAGAAGTACAGGTGTGTCGCAATGTTCACCTGGCACTTGCATTAGTTCTGGGAACCCAGACTCTTACCACCATTTTCCGTGTCACCTCAGTTTTCTTTTGCTCTTTCCAGAAAAATGTGTAGCTCTCTGGTTGTTTTCCATTTTACCGCACACATTGTATTTACAAGTTGTCAGACAACAGAGCCTCCAATTAGCAGGTTCCAAGAGGTAATGCTAAATAATATTAACATACTGTCTACAACCCTAATAAGGAGCCCTAACTCATGTCTAGGGTCAGGAGACTTGAGGCACTGAACATTTGCTTCCCACTATTCACAGTGTAAGGCGTGGAGTTCCTGAAGCACGAAGCAGAATTTTCTGCACTGGAAATAATTACCCAAGGATTTGATAGGTTGAGGAAAGAGACGCAGTGTGAGAGTGAGATTCTAAAAATTTCTTCAATTAACATCAAAATGTATGCTGTCCTAAAAATTCTAGTTTAAACAGTCAAAGTATTCTCCTAATTGAGTCATTTAGGAGTGAGCACAAGGAAGAGACAAAAGAAGGGAAGACTTTATTCCATAGTTAGATTCTCTATTGTAGTTTTTAAAAATTTTAACTAAAATTTTATCACTTTCCCCATCCCTTTTCTCTGTCCAACCTCCTTCCCTTTTTATCTCAAGTTGATGACTTCTTGTTCTCTGATTATTTTTACATACAGATATAAGTTCATAAATGTATAAGTATGGAGTCTGTTGAGTGTTGCTTGTGTGACAATTTCCATGGGATAACCATTTATGGGTTTTGTCCCCATACAAGACCACTTTCCCTCTTTTAGTAGTCAGTAGTTGCTCGTAGTTTTGTCTGGAACTGGGGTACAATGAGTTTCCTCCTTTCATAGTTAGCAGAGTTAGCATGTCTGTTGACGTTGGCACTGTGCAGGTATTTAGATAGCTGTATTGTTGAAGCAACATTGTTGAAGCCGCTGTCATTTCTAGAAGACACTATGGCAGTTTGCACAGTCACTGAAAATACGCTGGTCTCATGAACTGGACAGTGAGTGCTAGATACAAGGACTAGAACTGTGAACGCCTGCTTCCCACCAGTGAATGAGTCTGAGGCAACTAGAGCCATGTGTGTTAGCTAGAACCTGAGTATGATTACTGGCCTGTTTAATGCAGCATAGATATATGGGTTCCAAAATATGAAAAATGGAAATCAGAAATGCAAATTTGTCCCAAAAACTCATTAGAGAAAGCTAGATAAGGAAGCATATGACCCAGAATCCTAGAGTTATAGTTTGCCTTTATCATAGCTGTATGTGATTGACAGGAGTTTTGTGTCGCTAAAGAGGACTGCAGATATTTGTCAAACAAGTACACATATCTGTGTCTGTGGAGGTCATGAAACCTGTCACTTTCAAAGGTGTTTTACTTCAATTAATGCTGGCATTCAAAAAATGAATAACACCTGAATTTATTGTTATATTTTAGGGACAAAACAATATTATAATTAATATGCAACAAGGAGAACTCTTTTTCTATAATGGAGTGCATGCTGGCCTTTGTAGAACTTGTTATATTTAACTGATTCCAACTGAATAGAATGTGGCAGTGACCAAGGAAATGAGACATTTGGGTATTTAGATTGTCTTTCCTAAGTGAAAATAAAATTTGAAAACAAAGACTTCATGTAACTGATAATAGCATGGTCAGTCTCTCGTTTCTTAAAAATCCTCACGGTGGGTGCCACTCATTGAAGTCTCTCACTTTGCAGCATTGAAGTCTTCTGGACTCTGTGTATTTAGGGAGCTTTTTTTTGCAGTATTCACTTTTGAGTCTGTGGCTGTTAGGTCTAGAAGATTACCACTGGGAGAAGGCTCTGCATGACAGGCTTCACAGTATCTCTGAGGAATGATTTGCTTTACAAGTTAAATGCAATCGTCACACATTGTATTTAAGTCTTTTGTGATGCAGAAGTTTGCACAGAAATCAAGTACAAGAAGCGATCTATTGTTTTACACTTGGACAGTTTGCAGCTTCCTGGATAGCTACAGTTGTTCGTACAAGTCGTTCTAAAACCTGAAGTGACTTATTATGGAAGTCATTTTGAATGAAGAAAAGATGGTAAAGTTTTTTTTTCTATAAAAATTCTGTTCTAATCTATTGGCTTTCTCTGAGCTAGCAGGAAGAACAGTTATTAGGGGAAAAAAAATCTTCACTTCTAAAACAGAGAAAACAAGCTCCGCCTCAGCATCCACACTGACAGTGGTGACCCTGGGCTTCCTTAGGACCTTCCCTTCCTCTCAGGGAGGAAACAGGCTCTTTCATTTGGTATTAGGTCCACTTGTAAAGCGTGAGCAGGCAGATGTCTAGACTTAGTGCTTACTCAAAGAATAACTTTGTTTATGTTCTTCTCTTTCTCTTTGTTCGGGACACAAAGGTAGCACCTTTGATAGAACTGTGAAGGAGGCTATAAATAGGCACCGGGTGTGAGAGAACTTTAGAGGGGAAATCCATGGCTCTGGGCTTTTCATTTCACCCAGCCTCACTGCACTTTCTCATTTAGTGGTGTGTGTGTGTGTGTGTGTGTGTGTGTGTGTGTTCTTCTACTTTTAGATTGGAAATGTTGACTGTAATACGGTTTCATTCTTTTCCCTGACTCTTTCAGAAAGACCTTTGTGTTAATAGCAAATGTATTATTTGCTGTGCCAGGCTTTCTGTCACTAAAACCTTATTTTTTTTTTTTTTTTTGGTGGCACTCTAGCTCACCTAGATTTTCAAATCTATCCAAGCAAGTATTGCGCATCTGATGACTGAGTATGAGAATTAGACAAGTGATTGTAGGAACCCAGTTAATTCCCTACTTGAAAAAACAGAGGGCAAGATCGAGGGAACTGACACTTATGAAGACTTCAATATGCATTTGACAAAAATCCCGAATATTCACTTTTTACAAGCTATTATTTTAAAGCGCTGATTAAAAAGAGTCAGACTGTAAGTGGTCTCGCCTTTGAAGAGTTTGGCAGTTTTGTGATTCAAATGCACGAGATAGCTCCAAGATCAACCAGCCACATGACTCGAAATAAAGACAAGAATTAAAGAAACCTCTGGTTCAAGATAAGTAAATGAGCCATGTTAGCTAAGCCAAGTACATTGTGGGCTTTGGTCTATACAATTTCTATTGATTAGGAACTTTTCAAAGTATTTCAGATGGAACTTGATGGATCTATTTACATCACGTTTTCACAATCTGTTGTGAATGCTTTATGAACTATTTTATCTATTTTTTTTGTTTTCATCCATTTTTTATTTCGAGTTGATGGAGATACATTCAAAGCTGAAACAAAGACACAGGGTTGAGGATGTAGCTCAGTTGTCAGGGTTTGCCTTGCATGCATAAGGCCCTGGACTTGATTCCTAGCACTGCAGATGGAGCAAGCTGCTAATGTGAATGGATAAGATGCTGTGTGTGCTTAGGCAAAGTGGTCATAGCCTCTGCTCGGTCTCCTGGTGTCACCTCTCCATTGGCATTACATACAAGAACCTTGGTGACCAGTTCCTCATCCAGCAAGTTTTCAAGGAGCAAGCCATTGAGAAGTACTATTGCTTTAATTCCGTTTCTCACAGCTATTTCCAAAACAAAGACTTATCCTCAGAACAAGAAGGTTAGCTCTGGAGAGGATGTGTACTTGGCACTGGTGAAATTATTAGTTAAGGAAAAATGATAAATGATATTCTTCATACAGTGTATCTGAGCTAATGAAAAAGAACAGAAAATAGACATGACTGAACAAATTGATCATTGAGAAGGAGATAACAGTTCACGGGTGGTCAGTTATGAACTGCTGTGAAGAACCCGCGAATTCAGAGTGTGATGTATTGCTTGTTAATATACGTAAGGTAAGAAGATCTGAATATTGAGAGGTAATAAAAATCACATAGACATATTGGAAAGCAGGATTGGAGCCAGTGGCTGTGGGAGCTGCTGAGCTGAGAGAAGCCAGATGATTCCCAAGTTCTTCCAGGTCATTTCATGATTTTCACTTCTCTGTAGGAATGTCACAGAAGAACTGTAGCTGCCATTAACAGCTCTGCTCTCATTATTTTCCATGGGTCAGCTTACATTATTGGAATGAACATGCTCGTTTCATAATTTGGATTTAAAAGTGTCTGAATGCCCATCTGCGGACAAGGATTGGGACTCTGGCCAAGGAGCAAAATAATCTAAGCTTTTGACCTTGTAGAACAAACTGTCCTGGGAAACAGATAATTTGCAACCTTGAAAGTGCAGCCTAGGAGAGCTTACACAGGGGTCTGCTGGAATTAGAAGTGGGTAAACAGCACAGACGGCAAAGAGCATTCTGAGAAAGACCAGCTGAAACAGGCCATGGACACCTTTGCGTGACCTCCATATTTCTTCTCCCATACTTGCACAGCCACTTATTAATTTAGAGATAATTAGGTAGTTGAATCTTTATATGCTTCTAAGCATACAGATTTAGAGCCCTTTAGAACACACTCCTTCCAACTCTGAATCAGACCTTGACATTGGGAGAATACAGTAAAGAAAATGGGGATGGGGCCATTTCACATGAAATACTTTCTGTGCTTTATTGTTTTTAATGAAACAAGTGGCAGTATTTCTGTACAGCTGCTCCCCTCTGAGAATTTGCACTGAAGCACAATAATACAATTATTTTTGTCTGTGTATGTGTGAGAAAAAAATCGTCTGCCCTGCTGAGAAGACAAAGAGGCATTCTCCCCCCGAAGGCCATTATGGATTATATATTGCTCAACTAGCATTGGGATACTTCATGGTTGTGTATTATGATTTAAGCTAAATTAGGTCAGGAAAGACAGAAAGTAATTTTCTATTATTAAATTTGAAAACTTTATTCTTTACGTCGTTCATTAGTTGTAGAAACCCTGTTTGTCCATAATATCCACACATATACATTTCAAAATTTTTATAAATTAATTTTACAGTCACACACATTTTAAATTGTGGTTTTATCTTGGCTACACTTCACCCATTCAAACTCTGACAGCTAAGATTTTCATGCCTTACTTTTCACATCTCTGAAATGGACACTCTGTGATTCTATACTATGAAGCACTTGGAAATGCATTATTCTGCCTTTAAAATTATACATATATGTACTGCTATGGCATTCCATACTGTGATAGTTGGTGTTGCTGAAAGTCTAGGTGCAATAATTAAGTACCACTTTTAAATCTTTTAAATGACTTTATCATGTCATTATGGGAGCAGACTACCATGTATTTGGTGGTGCATGGCTTTAATCCCAGCACTCAGGAGGCATAGGCATGTTGGACATGTCAGTTCAAGGATTTCTTTTCTGCACTGTATAATTTTAGCTTCTTTGTCAAAAATCAGGTGTTCATAGGTGTGTGGATTAATATCTGTGTCTTTGAATCAATTCCATTGCTCAACGTCTCTGTTTTTATGCCAGTACCAAGCTGTTTTCATTACTGTGGCTCTGTAATAGAGCTTGATGTTGGGGATGGTGATGTCTCTGAAAATTCCTTTATTGTATAGGATTGTTTTGGCTATTCTAGGTTTTTGTTTTTCCATATAAAGTTGACTATTGTTCTTTCAAGGTCTGTGAAGAATTGTGTTAGGATTTTGATGGGGATCACATTGAATCTATAGATTGCTTTTGGTAGGATTGCCATTTTTACAATGTTGATCCTACCTATCCAAGAGCATGTGAGATCTTTCCATTTTCTCGTATCTTTTTTCAATTTCTTTCTTCAAAGACATAAAGTTCTTGTCAAATCGGTCTTTCACTTCTTTGGTTAGTGTTACCCCAACGTATTTTATGTTATTTGTGGCTATTGTGAAAGGTGATGTTTCTCTGATTTTCCTCTCAGATTCTTTATTATTTGTGTGTAGAAGTGCTACTGTGTGTTTTTTTTTTTTTTTAGTTGATCTTGTATCCTGCCACATCACTGAAGGTATTTATCAGCTGTAGAAGTTTCCTAGTAGAGTGTTTGAGGCCACTTAGTTATACTATCATATCATCCTCAAATAACAAAAGTTTGATTTTTCCTTTCCAAATTGAATCCCCTTGATCTCCTTTATTGTCTTATTGCTATAGCCAGAACTTCAACAACAATGTTGAAGAGATATGGAGAGAGTATACAGCTTTGTCTTGTTCCTAATTTTAGTGAAATCACTTTGAGTTTCTCCCCACTTAATTTGATGTTGGTTGTTGGCTTGCTGTATATTGCTTTTATTATATTTAAGCATGTTCCTTGTATCTCTGATCTCTCCAAGACCTTTATCATGAAGGGGTGTTGAATTTTGTCAATTGCTTTTTCAGCATCTAATGAGATGATCATGTTTTTTTTTCTTTTATTTATATGATAGATTACATTGATAGATTTTCATATATTGAACCATCCGTTCATCTCTGGAATGAAGCCAACTTGATCATGGTGGATTATTTTTTTGATGTGTTATTTGGTTCGGTTTGCCAGTATTTTATTGAATATTTTTACTTCTATGTTCACGAGTGAGATTGATATATAATTCTCTTTCTTGGTTGAGTATTTATGTGGTTTCAGTATGAGGATAACTGTAGCCTCATAAAAAGAGTTTGGCAATGTTTCTTCTGTCTTTGAGGAGTGTAGGTATTAACTCTTCTTAGAAGTTCTGATAGAATTCTGCACTAAAACCATCTGGCCATGGTTGTTTATTTTGGCGGGGGGAGCTTTTGATGACAGCTTCTATTTCCTTACAGTTTATATGTCTATTTAAATTTGTTCACCTTGTCTTGATTTAACCTTGTTATGTGATATTTATCCAGAAAATTGTCCATTTCTTTTAAGTTTTCCAATTTTGTGGTGTACAGATTTTTGTAGTATGACTTAATGATTCTCTAGATTTCCTCAGTGTCTGTTGTTATATTCCACTTTTTATGTCTGATTTTGCTAACTTGAATGTTCTTTCTGCCTTTTGCTTAGTTTGTATAAGGGTTTGTCTAACTTGCTGATTTTTTGAAAGTACTAGCTCTTTGTTTCATTTATTATTTGTATTGTTTTCTTTGTTATATTTTATTGATTTCAGCCCCTGGTTTGATTATTTCCTGTCTTCTACTCCTCCTGGCTGCATTGGCTTCTTTTTGTTCTAGAGCTTTCAGAACTAATTTACTAATGTGAGCTTTCTCCACTTTCTTTATGTGGGTACTTAGTGCTATGAACTTGACTGTTAGCACTGCTTTCATAATGTCCCATAGGTTTAGGTACATTGTGACTTCATTTTCATCAAATTCTAGGAAGTTTTTAATTTCTTTATTTCTTCCTTTACCCATGTGTGGTTCATTAGTTAACTGTTTAATTTCCATGAGTTTGTAGGCTTTCTAAGAGTATTTTGGTTGTTAAATTCTAACTTTAATCCACGGTGATTCGACAAGATACAGGGGGTTACTCTAGGGCTTTTGTGTGCATGTGTGTGTGTGTGTGTGTGTGTGTCTAGGTTTGCTTTGATACTAAGTATTTGGTCAATTTTAGAGAAGGTTCCATGAAATGCTGAGAAGAAGCTATATTCTTTTGTTTTTGGGTGGAATGTTCTATAGATGTCTGTTAAGTCCATTTGAGTCATGACATCTTTTAGTTCCCTTATTTCTCTATTAAGTTTCTGTCTGGTTCACCTGTCCATTGATGAGAATGGAGTGTTGAAATCTCCCACTATTAGTGTGTGGGGTTTGATGTGTGATATAAGCTTTAGTAATGTTTCTTTTACATATGTGTGTGCTCTTGTTTTATGGGCATATTTGTTCCAGATTGAGACTTCATCTTGCTGGATTGTTTGTGTTATAAGTATGAAATGTCCTCCATCTGTTCTGATTAATGTTAGTTTGAAATCAAATTTGTTAGATATTAGGATAGCTACACCTACTTGTTTCGTAGGTCCATTTGATTGGAAAACTTTTTCCCAACCCTTTACTGTGAGGTAATGCCTGTCTTTGAGGTTGAGGAGTTTACAGCAGAAGGCCGAATCCCGTTTTTGTATCCATCTTTTTTTAGCTTGTGTCTTTTTATAGGTGAATTGTATTCATTGATATTAATGACAAGCGGTTGTTAATTCCTGTTATTTTTCAGTGTTACTGGTTGTGTGTTTCCTTTTATGGAGTTTTGTTGGGGGGGCGCTATCTGTTTCCTGTATTTTTTGTGGGTGTAGTTAGCTTCCAAGTGTTGGGGTTTTCCTTTTAGTACTTTCTGTAGAGCTAGGTTTGTGGATACATATTGTTTCAATCTGGTTTTGACATGGAATATATTGTTTTCTTTATCAATGATGATTGAAAGCTTTGCTGGAAATAGTAGTCTAGACTTGTGTCCATGGTCTCTTCGTGTCTACCCAGGACCTTCTGGCTTTCATGGCTTCCATTGAGAAGCTGGGTATAATTCTGATAGGTCTCCCTTATCCTTTTCCCTTTGTAGCTCTTAATATTCTTTCTTTATCTTGTATGTTTTACATGTTGATTATTATATGGTCAGGGGATTTTTTTTCTTCCAGTTTATTTGTAAGCTTCTTGTACCTTCATAGGGATATTCTTTTTTAGGTTGGGAAAATTTTCTTATATGATTTTATTGAACATATTTTCTGTGCCTTTGATCTGGAGTTCTCCTTCTTCTATTCCTATTATTTTTAGGTTTAGTCTTTTTATGGTGTTTCAGATTTCCTGGATGTTTTGTGTTAAGAATTTGTTGGATTTAATGTTTTCTTTGACCAATGAATAGATTTCCTTCTATAGTATCTTCAGCACCTGAGATTTTTCTCTTCCATCTCTTATATTCTGTTGGATATACTTGCTTCTGTAGTTCCTGTTCATTTTCTTAGATTTCCCATGTCCAGAATTCCCTCAGTTTGTGTTTTCTTTATTGCCTCTATCAGCCTTCAAGTCTTGAAATGCTTGTTTGACCTGTTTCATTGTTTTTTTTTTTTTGAGGGATTTGTTAATTTCTTCTATTTTTTTGTTTTTGTTTTTTTTTCCCTCCATTTCTTTAAGGAAGTTTTTCATTTCCTCTTTAAATGTCTTCATCATCTTCATAAAGTTATGTTTAAATTTTTTTTCTGCTTCTTTCTGGGTTAGGATAAACAAGTCTTCCTTTGTGTAGCCACTGGATTCTGCTGTTAACCATGTTGCTTTTTAGGTTGTTGGATGACTTCTTGCATTGGTGCCTACCCTTCTCTTCCTTCAATTGCTGCAGCAGTGTCTTTGCGTCTTGGTTCAATCCTTGCAGTGGCTGTCTGAGTCTTTGGGAATTGTTCTTGGTCTGCTCTGTACTGTCAATGTCTGTGTCTCAGAAATGTACTGAGTTCCTTCTTAGTCTGCTGTCTTGGTCTTCTCTTCTGGTTCGCTCTCTTGATCCACTCTGTGCAACCACAGCTTGTGCTTTAGAGTTCCTCTCTTGGTCCTCTCAGCCAGAAACTCTCCTGCTGGGTGGCTAGATTAGTTAAGGCAGGTGGGGAGGGGCCCAGGGTTTTGCTCTACTATGGAGGACCTAGAGAGTGGAGTTTCCTGCCAGACTGCAGTTTACTCACCTCTTGGTCCTCTCTCTCTAGTAGCCAGCAGTGTTTCAGAGTTCCACCTAGGTGGCAGGAGTATAGGCAAGTTTGGAGGCAGGATGGGGCTAGTAGCTTGCAGGTTCAAGTGGATGGTGTTGGGTATGAAGAAAACTCTCTTGCTGGCTGAGTTGGCTAGAGAGTGGCCTGGGTTTTGCCCCATTATGGAGGTCCTAGAGGGTGGGGGTGTTCCACCGGGTGGCTACTCACTCACCTCTTGGTCTTCTCTCTATTGTAGCAAGCAGTGTTTCAGAGTTCCACCAAGATTGCAGGAGGATAGGCCATGTTGGTTTAAAATCTATTATTTATTTTTTAAATCATGCTTTATTTTATATTTAGCAGTATAGGTTATATGTAAAATAACATCGTAATAAAATTACTTGATATATTTTTAAATAAAACAAAAAAGGGAAAAAATTTCAAGTTACAATCAAAAACCTCTTTTACATATCTAATACATGTTATTTTTTTGCATCAGTTATTTTGAAAATTTGGCTTTTTTTAAATTTCATTGGCCATTGGTGAAGCAGAAATTAGACATGACTAGTCACTGAGCACATTTGTTGCATTGATCCACTGAGAAAAAGTGAGTTTTTAAAATTAATTTGGAGGGGGAGGGTTTATGTGAGGCAATACATTTCTTATTTAACATATTGTAATATTAGCCTGGTTTCTACCACTGTGTACCTATTTGGGTTTATTATTTCCTTATGTCCTTTGACTTAACATAGATGTCCACAATTTGAGGGCATGAAAAAATGACTATACTCATGCTATAATCATTTGTCATTGAATGATGTAAGCATCCTTCTTGGAGATCATTTAAAATAATGGCATTATTTCAGTAAAGTAGAAGTTAAAGTAGAAAATGAATCCATGGTATCTTTTTCATGGCAGATCTATAGTAGAAGCAAATGACCGCTGTGTATTTACTTTTCAAAGCATGATATTAATTAAAGTTGCAATATAAATCATGAATAATGTAAATCAATGTATAAAATGAAATTATAATGCCCTCAAATGGCATTAACTCATGCTATGTCTAATTGAATATCAAGAACCAATAATTGTTTATATTTAGTGTAAAGTGTAATATAAAGTAAGCAGAAGTCCATTTTAAATTAGTATTAGATGATATGCCATCACTGCTATACATGGTAGTAACTCTGGAACTTAATCTCTCTTAAACTTAGTAGTTTTACAAGCAGCACTTCTGCTATGCTGAGCAATTTTGAGCACCAAATACTTTCTTCAGCCAACTGACAGTTAATTTGTACATAGATTTTTTTTTCCAGTGCCAGACTATTTTTTTTTTTTTGCAAATAGGTCTGAGAATTTAGAGATGAAGTCATTTCTCAGGAAGCTGAGATATTTATATTTTAGAAAGTTTCATTTGATTTCATTGCACAAGGAAGTCAGATAGTTTGGTGAAATTAAAATAAAAATACTATCAATAATGACACTGAACAGATTCAAGAAAATCAGAAGGGACATGAGCCATATCGAATGTTTTAGATTTTGACGTATTGTGGTTGAAAACCATACAGTTGCTTTTATAAAGTGTTTGGTTTGTTACACAAGATTAATGTCAGAGTTCACCTTCCCATCTTGTTGGGGTCAGGGTCTCTTCGCTGTTCATTAACCAGGGCTGCTGGTCCCCAAACTACTGGAGGTTCTCATGTCGCTATGTCCAGCCTCCCTCCCCACAGGGCTGAGCTTCCATTGCAGATGTGCGGGTTCTGAAAATACCAGCACAGGTCATCAGGTTTGCAGGACAAACATTTTGACCACTGAGGTTTCTCGTCAGCCTTTGTTGCTCTCTTCAATGCTCTCATTTTAGAAAGACTCCCACAGTGAGGTTAATTGCCCCAGTGGTATTGTTGACGATTTTTACCTCTATCTTTTATCGCTTTTATAATCTGAACATTCTTCGAAAACCTTAGGAGTCCATGATATGGTTTTGTGTGCTATGGACACAGATTTGTGAATAGCCAGTTCTTTATTTTCTGCCTAACAATGTAAGGAATATTGTACAACACAGATTCTAGCACACAGGATTTTTTTTTTTACTGAGTGTGTGTGTGTATGTGTGTATGCAAGGGGGTTGGTTATGTGTGTTGAATACATGTGTGCACATTTACTTCTCTGTATGAGTGGATGTAGAGACCAGATATGATATTAGATTGTCTTCTCACTCAATTTCTTCTCTGCCCTTCCTTCCTCCCTTCCTCTCTCCATCTTTTCTTCCTTCGTTCCTTTTTTTTTCTTTTGAGACAGATGTCCCTGACAACCCTAGAATTTGCCTTTTCAGATAGACTAGACTAGCCAGGCAAAGAGCCTCCTGTCTCTTCCCTCCCATGACCACCACTATTTGGCTTACAGGTACAAAGGACTGCTTTTGAAATGTGAGTGCGGGAATCTGAATTCACGTCCTCACGTTTGCACAGAAGCACTTCATCGACTGAGCCCTTTCCCTATTTGAACACACATTTTGTTTAACGTCTTTTATCATCTCTGAGCCAGAATTTGTCTTGAAATTGAGGCATTAGATTAAACTTGATGATGCATCATAGTTTATTGGCAGCGTTTTCCCTCTCTAAACAGAACGTAAAATAATGATGAATGTTACAGTTGATGGTAACGTAGAGCCGGTGAAATATCGTACTCCATTTGTGTGACGTGCCAGGCAGATTTAATTGATTTGGATGATAAATATGCAGCAACTGTGGTAATTTTAGTCAGTCTGGGTAAATGACTTTGAAGTAGATAACATTTTCCTATTCCATCTTTGCTTTCATTTTTACAAGGTTAGATGTACATTAAAGTTCAGTTTCAATTCAGCTACCATCACCTGTCTGTCTCATTTTGAAACAGAATATGAAGACAGGAATATGTCCAGGCTTAGAAGGCAGAAATAGCATGCTGCTTGGGTAATTTTCACATCTTTTAACCACGATGGGAACTTTTTGCAAGAAAGAGCAAAGCGGAACATTTACACCTAACTTTGTTTGTTAAAACATAGTACTTGATAAATGTCTATAGAAGTAGACCCAGTGCAACTTGTCTTTAGGAGTCAAAATTAGTCTCCAGTAATTCGATCTGTGGGAAACTGCTGTCAGGGCCTAAAAATGTTTTCTGACTTTGTATTCTTTTGTCAATGAACTTGATGTATGAAGTTTTACAATCTTTAAATAGAGTGTAATTGAATATGAAACCTCAGGTTATTTTAGAAAATTCGACATGAAATGCAAATTTTCCCATATCCTTCATTAAGTAAAAATATGTGCTTCTAATAGCACTGTTTAACAATAATTACACATTCTCATTAAAGGAAACGACTCTTCTGGAAACTACAAAAGGAATGAAACAGTCTCTTAATAATGTGCAGCTGGGACCCGTCGATTTCTGAGAAGAATGAGATTAAAGAGTGTTTACTTAATATAACCTAAGAGATTAGAAATGAATGAAAGTTGCGGTAATAAAGTCCAGTGATATTATCATTTATTATAATAAGCTTTTTATTGTTTCAAGACTTCAGATTTAAATAGAATTTGGAACTAGATATTTCTTAAATATTCATTAAATCTCCCTCTATGTTTAAATTTAATAAAACCTATTTCTTTTTGTTCTAATTGTAAGTCTCTTTTGCCTCTGCATTTCTGTCTATTGAGTAATTATGTAACTACAATAAGACTGGGCTTGCTTGATTACCTCCTAGAGTGGGACAAGTAGCTTGAGATGACAAGAGCTGAGAGCTTTAAGCATTCCCCTCCCTGAGTTTGTGTGGGATGCACACATTAAAAACTGACAATTTGCTCGCCATTAATGAATCTATAAATCTGTGACTATTTCACTAAACCAGTTCTTGCTTTTGAAAACAAGATCTGTTTACTGTTCTTTGTTCAAATGTCTTCCCTGAGTTCAGTGAAGGACTGATGGTCTAAGCTAATCTCATTCCAAGTTCTTTGTATTTTAGTGTCTTAGACGCTCATATCAGAATACACAGTTTAGTTTCCTTAGAAGTTTTCTCTGATGTTGAACTAAAGTCTAACTTACAACAACCTCAGAAATCTTTGAAAACCCTCATTCCCCAAACCCCAGATGATCGACAGTGTCGTCATACCAACACAGTTTTAAGGATCCTCTTTAACAACTTTTAGCCCAATTCCTTCTTTATGTCTTCAAAGGAGAAATAAACCACCATACTTTACCCATGCCAACTTTTTCTTTGTTAGAAGGAAATAGCTAAGAAATTTAGAACTTGGGATTTCTTAAGTTTTCATTAAATCACTCTATGTTTAAATTTAATAAAACGTATTTCCCTTCCCTTCTTGTTTCTTACCTTGAATTATGATTTTGTTCTCAAAGTTATGTTTTTTAGATAATTGTGCATTGACAGCTATAAGAAATAATGCAAACTGAGTTAAAACATATTTCCCTCAGCTTCTTCCAATGAGAGTGTTGTACAACATATAGTTCAGTATCACAAGGAGATTGATGACTTTAATTCAACTAAATATAGAAAGTTAGCATGACCGTAAAGGTGTTTTATAGGCATGTCCATAGTTCTTGACCCTGCTAGCCACTATTTTTCTCCATTTCTCTAATTCTGTCATCTCAAGAATGATACATCAATGATACTGTGTAATATGTCATGATTTGGGATTGACCTGTTTTTCTTTGTAAGCTCCACACAATTTCACTGAGTCATTCCAGTGTGTTGCATGTGTGTATTGTTCATTTCTATTGTTGGGTGACCATCTTATGGGTGTGTAAAACCTCAGGATAGAATAGTTACATTGTGTTCATTATTTTCTGTTAAGATTACACATTCATGAAGCAATTCACATATATGTGCAATTAAGTACAAGCAAAAACATTGGTTTTTGTGTGGGCATAGTTTCATTGCTCTGCTATAAATACAAAGAATGCCATCTCTGACTCATAATGGACTTAGCTGTACAAGAAAATACTGAATTAAAGTGGTTTGAACAGTTCCACTATTTTACATTCTCACCAGTAATGTCTGGCTGACTTCATTCTGAGCATCCTTTCCATCATCTCGAGTGGCTGCAATTTTTCACTGTAGCTCTTCTGACTGGATAAGTACTTACATTCTGAATGTGGCTTTAGTATGCATTTGTCTTGTGGGTAACAGTGCTAACCACTGTTTTGTACTAGTTCCAGCCCTTAGGCACTTAACAGCACAGGTTAGTAGATGGTCACAATTAACCCAAGAACTAAGGAAGAGGCAGCTAGCTTCCTGGAATGCTGCTGCTTCTACATTAGGCGGGAAAACTGAGACCAAGGCCTCAAAACCTGACCTAAGCTACCACAGTAGACTTACACCTTCTCACTCAGAGTCTATACACAAGTCAATTAAAAGACAGAGAACCTCTTGGTTAAAATGTCGTTGTCTGTTTAAAAGAGAATTCTGCAGCATTACTACAAGCATACATCATAATTGTTTCTACAAGCCTCCCTTAAGAAAATCTCCATCAGACTGTCTGTGTAGATCTCTGCTGGGCCCTGCATCAGAGTGCCAGTGCAGAATGGTTGTGGTGCCTCCATAGAGTGCCTATGCAGAACTGTTGTGGTGCCTCCATTAGAGTGCCTATGCAGACGGTGGTTGGTGGACACTGTTCCTCAATGGTTTCTAATTGCCAGAAACCCCAAAAAGTTCTGACTAATTAGTCAAACTAGGAGTGTACTGTAGTGGGAGATAAATGGTGTCTGAGCGTGATGATAACTCGCAGAGGTCCGAGTTTGAACATAGACCCACTTTGTTGTTTCTCATTTTTGCTGAATGTTTAATTTCAAGAAAAAAAAGGATATTTAGAAACTTGCAAAACCACCCAATTAGCACACGGATCCAAGAGATAATGAAATGACTAAGGAGCAACTCACTGAGCATCCCTTACCCAGTACAGTAGCAAACCCGCATCTCTGGGGGATTAGAGACCGATTATGCTATCATCTCAAACTTGTACAAGCTGGAGATGGTACTATCTATCACACCCCCTCAGAGTTTATCTATTTAACCTGTGTAGGATTTATGTGGATCTTAGAAAACACCAGACTCTTTTTAAACTTTATCCATGGTCAGAATAGTTTTGATGCTCTCAGAGGGGATACATTCGTGAGGTGTCACAAGTTAGCATGATCCCTGTTGGGTGTTGTACATTTATTGACTTAGGCTAATGGTTTTTAATGTAGGTAACTTTAAAGTTATAGACAACATATGTGCAATTTGTTTAATGTTATCTACTTTATACCTACTGTAAAACTTTAAAAAATTTTTTGTGGTGGCATAATCCATGTTTACTGAATTGAGTGGGAATTTCAATATATCTAAGTAATACTTCTAAAACAAGATATGCAAATGAAAAAATAAAAAGAACCATACTAAGAAATACATGAATTCACTCTGTGAGAAATAAAGACAAAAGAGATAAAATATCTGATGTTTTTTAGTGAGTATACTATGGAAAGTCATATGTTGATAGAGGAAGCCACCTTTATGGCTGAGGTGAGGGACTTCTCCATACATTCAGCAAGAAAAGTCATTAGCAGAACTCTATTGTTTGCTGAGCAAAGTCTCCACAACTGGCCACCGTTTCTTGCATTTCTTACTGGTTATGAAAAGATTGCTGGAAAGGTAAGCAGTTACATTCTTGGAAATAACCCAGAAATTTCAAGGAGGAACCATCGATACGTAATCCATATTTCCAGGATCAAACTTTTCTATGAACTATTTTAAATGTCAACATGAAGTCTGTAAGTTTGAAAATCTTGCTAGGAAACATATTATTGAGCCTTAGAGTAAAAGTTAGTCTCATATCTAATTGCTCTCCCCTCTGTCTCCCACCTTCATCCTAGGGGCGACCCTTCTGAGGGAAGATTGCACTGTTAATATTAAGCACAAGTGTACTATGTTAATGAAATGACAAATATCGCCTATGCTAGAACTTGTTAATGGGCAGATTGTCATGCCCATATTTGCCCCTGACATATTGATTCCTTCAGTCCCAGGACAAACCTGCAGAATGTGGTCACCCAGGGCACAGCTAGTCTTGTTCCTTTAATTCTCCATAAAGGACTAACACTGTGCGCTTTAAGTGCTTCCACTGTCAGGACTTTAAGTAGCATTCCTGGGACACAGGCGGGCATGAATAATGTAGATAAAGATTTAGCAATCTCAGAGGATAATTGGCAGACATGAATGAATTTTAACTTATTTGCACAGCAATCTCATGAGTGTGTAACTCGGAATAGCACGTGGCAGGATAAATCACCTGCAGAGTGCTTTGTAATCTCTGCCGTCTTAGTGGAGTGGCAGATTTGCTTATAGGTGTCCCTGAGATATGGCTGTAAATAGAGATAAATGATATACTTGGATTTCTTCCCAAAAATGGCCAAAAAGTTCTCAGGCATATTGGCTTTTGTTTAGTCTAAGTGACCTGTGAGTCATCCCAATATGCTACAGTAAATTATAATATCTATAACAAAATACAATTTGAACATCCATATTTTTAAGTAAAAAAAATAACTTAAGACAGCTAAGGGCTTATGTTTTCTATGTTTTGCTTAGTTTTGACTTTTAAACATTGTGTTTCAATAAAAATTGGAATTTACTCTATATATTCTCTGTGACATATATATGTAATTATACATGTAACATATATATGTATATATACATACATGTTATTTTTTATATATAATATGTGACAAAAATGGGGGTAGATGCTTTCATTCTTCAGAGTTCATAATTAAATGGTTGCTGAGTATTAAAAAATGAAGGTTTTTCTTTCTTTCTCCTCTGTGTTCCAAAGCATGTGAGCTTTGCATCTGTGATTGGTTCTCTCATGGTCACAAGACAGCTGCTGCCGCTACTGGTACTTCATTTTCTTACAGCCACAGGTAAAGCAGGGCATGTCAGTTCTTTGTGAGCAGTCCCATTAGAAAAGAGGGAAGCCTGTCCAGTCTCTGTTGATTTCTCTGAAGACCAAAAGGGACACAAAGTGAAGCCTGGCATTTATCTCTCTTTCAAAGCATGGACAAATGCTTGGATGCACATTTCCAGGGAACTTTTTCTTCACCAAACGATGACGAGCCAGTGATCCTGTGTCTAGTGGCAGTGAAGGGAAAGAAACCTCAGGCTTGGAAGGCAGACATTTTTGATCATTATGTTGTTTCTACTTTGTTAGTATTTTCCCAGGTTACACATCAAAGTTCAATGAGTAGTTATGGTGTGCATAACTGTCTTTAACGGGACAGTTAAAGAGGCTTTTTAATTCAGCATTTTTATATTTATGAAATAGAATACAACTTTGCCAATGAAAATTCAACTCTGTCTGTGTGTTTGGAAGTTAGCCCGTTAGCATTTGACTACAAATGTGGTTTCTAGGCACAATTTATTAGTTCAGAGGAAAAGCACAGGTTATATAAGAACAGTCTAAGGAAGGGTATTAACTGAGGAGAAATCCTGTCACAAAAATAAAAACAATGAAAAACAAAAACAAAATAAAAAGATTGTTGATTGCTCTTGGATACATGGAACAAGAGGCTCGCCCTGCCTTTGGCCAAGCTTCTTCTAGATTGGCAGTCTAAAGCCAGAATTCCAGTATCTTTTCCTATCTTTGCATAACCATTTCTTTTAGTGTCTTGTATTTTTTTTTATCATAAGGATACTAGCTGTTGGATTTAAGATTTACAGGGTGTTCTCTTCTCCTAATCTTCATTATGATGGGAAAAATTACTATTTAAATAGGATCACAAATACAGGTTTCACTGGATGGAATGACAGGCACCATTTAGTCTAACATAGGCTCTCAAAATGTGTTAATGAAAATTACAAATTTGTTAGCCACTAAATCTAAAACATTTATGTAAAAACAACGTGAAATAAGGTGTTAAATAGGTAGCTGCAGAGCCATTTCCCAGCAATCTGATTGAATGAACCGAAGTGTCCACAGATGTCTGGAATGCACCATGCATGTTTTTCCATACACCGAGGCACCTTTGAGCCGCGTGCTCTAGAAATAGAAGGGAGCATTCACACAGAACCACACTGGAGAAAAGATGGTGAAGTTTTGATAGTTCCTGATGATTGTGCATGTTACTGCAAACTTTTCAATATGAGAATGTTTTATCCTTGAAAACTGGTGAGTCAACCAAATCGTTACATAAATGCACACACTAAAACACTTAATTTTGAGAGATTTACATAATTAATTGAAGTTTTTTTTCTGATTCCTTCTTGGTTTGCTGCTGTTTAAAGACAGAGACATGCTGGTCTTCATTGCTCTAAGTAGAGCAGACTAGCCTTTAATGTGTAGCGATCCTCCTGCTCCAGCCTTCCTTCTAAGTGCTGGAATCATAGACATTTACCATATGTACAAATACTATTTTTCCTAATTTGTAACTAAGAAATATGAAAACATTTACTGGTTATTGAGGTCTGGCCATATACTACTGTAAGTAGCTCATCTTTAGGTTGGGAAAGTTTTCTTCTATGATTTTGTTGTACATATTTTCTGTGATTTTGAGTTGTACTTTTCCTTCTTTTTAGCACTATTACTCTTAGGTTTTGTCTTTTCATATTTCCTGGATATTTTGTGTTAAATTTTTCTTAGATTTCATGTTTTCTTTGAATGGTATGTCTACTTCTATTGTATCTTCAATATTTGAGATTCTTTCTTCCATCTCTTGTGTTCTGCTGTTTATGCTTGAATTTGTGGTTCCTGATCATTTCCCATATTATCCATTTCCAGAATTTCATTGATTTGTGTTTTCTTTGTTGTCTATTTTGATTTTTAAATCTTGAAATGTTTCTTTCACCTGTTTGATTTCGTTTTTTTTTTTTTTTTTTTTTTNTTTTAGTTTCCTTTAAGGAATTTGTTGATTTCTTCCAATTTTTTTGTTTGTCTTTTCTTCCATTTCTTTGAGAAAATTTATCATTTTCTCTTTAAGGACCTCAAACATTCTCCTAAAGTTAATTTTGGTCATTTTCTTTTGCTCCATCTGTATTGGGATGTTCAAGTCTTGTTGTTTTAGAGCCACTACTTTTTGTTGGTATCAAGTTGATCTTTGTGGTGTTGAGTATGTTCTTACGTTGTCTACCCACAATTTCCTCTGATTTGGTGTAGTTGGGATCATATCTATGGTGGTCACTCTTCCAGGTGGCAGTAGATCCAAGGCTCAGATGGTTGTTCCTCATGGTGGAGTCAGGGCCACTGTTCAAGTCACCCCAGAGATCACTTGCCATTCCCCAATGTTGGTTGGCACTTATGGCAGTAACTCTGCAGTCCTGGAGATCTTTGGGGCATGCACCCATGAAGGTTGCTTGCTTATGCCTGCTCCCATGGAGAGTGCTGATTAGAGGTCACTCCTTAGAGGTCACTTCCTCATAACTGGTCTTCTATCGAGGTTGCTCACTTGGGCTCAGTCCCTTGGAGGTTGCTGGGTTGCTGCTCCAGGCCTACTCTCTCGGAGCTTGCTTCTTTGTAACTGCTCCTGTGAAGGTCGCTGATTCAGGCCTGCTCCTGCAGAAGTCACTGGCCTGTTGCTGCTCCTATGGAGGTCTCTGGCGTGGGCCCGCTCTGGCGGATGTCCCAGATACACACTTATAAACACACAGAGTACACAGAAATATAAAAAAATAAAACACAAAGTATTAGAAGTCCATAAAGTTGTCATCTAAAGCGAGAGCACCATATGTGGTGCCTGTATGTGCCAGGTGGAGAAAACTTGAGTTTAACTTGACATGAAACTACAAGGCTTTCCCTCACCCCTAGCTTAAGTGTTCTGAGGCACAGAAGTGAGGTCATTTGTACAGAATTAGGGGTTTCATTCTGAATGTGTTCTAATAGTTCTGACTGTTTGCAACAGTGCCTGTCAAACCTGCCTGGGCATTTGTGCTCTGTAGATGTATGTTGTCGGTAGTCATTGTAAATGCCTGGATCGAAAGACTAGGAAAGCTGCTAAGGATATAGTTCACTTGCCCAGCAAAGAAAGGCCTTTGGTTTTAATATCCAGCACTCTCCCCTTCAGTTTTGGGTAGAGTTACTCTGGAATCTGGTTTACTCGAGGGCTCTCTAAAACCATCCCTGAGTTCAGGAAGCAGTCTAAAGAAGAAGAGGTATGGACCAACATTTATATTATACTAACAAGAAAATTTTGTACCACAACTATGAATCCTAATTCTAGTCATCCTACAGTCTATAACCTTCCTCTGTTTTACTACCTTGAACTTGTGAATGTTCAAATCAATTTTGTTCTTCTGTCTTGGAAGGAAGCCTAGTAAATTACAGTATAAAATGATCAAATTTTAAGTGTAATCACATTTACTGATGCAGATGGAATGAAAATCCCTCATATAAGAATATGTTTGTTCTGTAAATATGAAGCTTATTGCTAAGTGGCACTCTGAACAGTCTAATATTACCTGTTTGAAGGTAGGTTTCAGAGAAAAGGTGGTTCTAAAAGCCATTTGCAACTGGGAAATAGGGAAGTTGAGAATAGGAGATTGTATGAGAAAATACCCGGGAGCTAACTCAGAATCTTTTTAGTAAGGGGAACACACTGTTTTATGTGCGTGTTAGATTTACCCACTAGTGGAAAACTTTTACTGACTGGCTGTGCAGTGCTAACTCTGTAGCCTACAGCTTTTGTTCCTCCATAATGCTAATTAGCCACTTCTTAAAAAGCCTCTTTGTTGATTTGGGTGAAATAGAAGACATATGAGACAAATTTGTGGCTACATAATGAAAGAGTGGTGACTTTTATATTCTTAATAATTTGAACAATGGGGCTATTTTCCCTTATAGTATAGTTAATAAGTAGCCGAACATTTGAAAAGCTATTTTTATAACATATCAATTATAACTTTAATTCTTTCCATTGCCACATTAGTTTTAGTGCCAAATGGGTTCTATGTGAATAAAGAAAAGAACAAATAGTAAAAAGTATTAAATGATCATTTACTATGTCAATAATCTAATAATTTAGGCAAAGTTTCTTCAATATAAAAACCAATGTCACATAACTACCAAAGACGTACTAAGTAGAAATGTCCTGAATTTTCTCATCAAAAACAGTGTAGGATTATGGGTATTTAGAGATGACGTGAGAGGTTTCAGGCAAATGCTGGTAAAAGGATACAGACTTTCTGACAGATAGGAGGGCTAAGTTAAAAAGATGTTTTGTACACTACTAGCACAGCAATGTATGGCATTTTTTAAAATTGAAAAGTGTGGACAGTGTTGTAATTGCCAAAAATTATGTAATGCAATACATACATCAATTATCTCAATATAGAAATTCTACAAGGCATACATATTTCTAGGTACATGATAGCACACTTCAAATATAATCCATTCTTACCTACTGGAAATTATTATTAATTATTATTAATCAAATATAGACATGATGGGAAGTCATAGGTAGGGAAAAGCAAAAGAAATCTAAAGAAATAAAACAATTTAAAAGGAGGTGGAGAAAAGGAACTTTGTGTCCCTAAGCCTGCCTAGAGAGCATTTGGGAGGAGGCTTTTCAGGTTCAAAAGAGAGAAAGGCTTCAAACACAGGCCTTAGCAGCACCCTGATGACTATGGACGTGTAGGTTGGGGGGAAAGTTATGTGTTACTAGGAGCACTGCACCTTCCAGAGCCGGTGACAGAGGTGAATAGCTAGACCGGGGCAACACATCAGTAGGGCCAAAGCAGAAAGCTCCTTGTGCCCCCTGTCTGGCCACACTCAACTGGAAGCCACAGCTAAAGTATGTTCTAGATGCATTGCATTTATACGCTATTCCTCATGTCATACTCTGCAGGTTTCAGATTCAGCTGAATGGTTACAACTTGAAGCCCTGGTCCATCTGCATTTTCATTGTTTCTGCATGTGAAAAGGCATATTTATACATCTGTCTCCATTCGCATGGATTTTTTTATTCAACCTCATCTTCATTCATCACTTAGGTTTTTTTTTTTTTTTTTTTTTTTTTTTTGGAAGGAGAGTTTACCCTTCAAGCATGTGTTTTCCCTAAAATAATGTGAGGAGATTCTTGTTTCTTGTCTCTCTAGGCACCATATGGAAGCTTCTACTATAAATGCCTGAAGGGTTGGATGACAGGGGATTCCTTTTAGCCACATAGCTGTCAGGTGTGGGTGGTGAGAAAGTGGGTGTCAATCAAGGTTTGGAAATGCGGCTTGTTTTCTCTCTTTGTTTGCTGAAATAATGCAAGTGGAGTTGAGCTCAAGTAGTCAAGATAGTCAGAAAGTTCCACCAAGGAGACCCACACACAGGGTTCTCCCAATCAGCAGTGTCTTGACCATGTTGGAATGGAATTCTCAGGTAAAAGAAAATGCTATAGGATGTATTAAGGACTTTCTCTTTGGTGAGCTGCCAGTGTGTTCTTCTGCATGGTTAATTTCCTTGGTAGTTACATATGCATTCTGTGCAATTGGGTCCTCATTTCGGGTAGACTGTATTTTTTTCTCTTTTTTTTCCACGATGTCTGAAATTCCCAGGCCATGTGTCTATATGCCTTCTTTACTGTCTTGAACTCTTTTGTGGTGAAAGTTGGTTAGAGGGAACAAAGAACGGCAGGTGTTGTGTGTGCTGTGAGCTTCCTCTTCTCAGTGCTTGTCTGTGGGTTTCCTGAAAAGCTGTTGATTTGTGAGGGGGCGGGGACAACTGTCTGCTTTCCTTTCCTCTTGCACAACTTTCTGACACCTGGGATCCACATGCCAGAATACTAGTCATGAATGTGGTAGTTTAAAATACGTACACAAATTCTTTGGCATTCCTTTTTAAAGTACAGGGTCTTGATTTCTTCCCTCTTGAGTTTGAATTGGACTAGGACCTTGTTTATTTAATAAACAGGTAAGCTAAAGTCTCATCAAGTGGCTTTTGTGGAAAGATACTGTCACAGTTTCCTCTTGCATCTTAGGTCACTTAAGATGGGTGTAAACCAGTGGTCCTGTTGTATGGGTGCTCAAACATTCCCTTAAAAGACATTTATATAGAAAGTGTTTGAAAGATGCTGTCCACAGTAGCTAGAGTCAGAAGGCTGTCAACAGTTCTGTGAGCTTCCTACAGAACCAGACTCTTGAGCTTGTGCCAAGACACAACCCTGACCGAAAGACAGCCCTGACCGAAGCCTTAACTGCAAACTCAAGGGACCCTGAGCCTGCCCACATAGCTTACCTGTTCTCATATGCTTGGCCCAAGAAAACTGTGAGATTAATAGCATTTTTTTTACACTGGTAGCTTTTAGGACACCTCTCATTCAGAACTATATTTGTGGCACAGTCTATATTTTTAAATTCCACAGTCACTGTTCTTCTTGTCAGTTCAAATCTTTCTGACATGTAGGAGAGTTATTATTAATGTCTGAAAAGTCTTCCTAAAAGGAAATTTGATTCATATATTGCTATGTTCCCAATGTTAAATACCTATATTTTACAAATGTGATTTTCTTCTTTGTGTAATCTACCTTTTATTTCCTTTATATTTACGTCTACAGTAGTCTTTAATTCATGATGCTTTTCATATTATTTAAATGTCTTTAATATTTTAGATCTACTTTTAAACTGTTTCCTATGTGTAGCTAATTTAATGAATTTTAATTTCAAAATTTTATTCATCAAATCAAAATAGAAAAGTGCTACATTCTGTCTTGCAGTTATTTTAATCTCCAGGCGGTCTTTGGTGATGGTCACACTGTCAGCCCTTGCTTCCTTCAGAGGTCAGAGTGCTCTATGCTAACTTTGGATACCTTCTGGGACTGCCATTTCCTCTCTGCTAAATGATTTGCTCTTCCTAACTAAAACCCGTGTGCTCTTCTTCATCTGCTCGTGGGACGTTCTTGTCACTCTCTCCCTTAGGAGCTGATGTGAATTTGTGCGAGTGCTGTGTAGTTATTGACGCTAACCACTTCCACGCGTGTGCTCTCTTCTCTCAGTTGTGAGATGGCACAGAATTGTGTCCAAGTTATGGCTCAGTTTTTTCATCTATTTCCTGCACAGGACAGAGGGCTGTGTTGCTTCTGGGGGATGCAATTGTGCATCCCATGCATTTGTGATTTTTATGTTCTACTACTTTAAGCTCTTGCAGTTTAGAGTTTGCATTATGAAACTGTTCTGTAACTTTGGGGTGTCTCCAAGTGCATCATAATTAGTAATTTTGAATGTTTTTATACCCTTATTTTTAGGTCCTGACTTTATATTAATTAAGAACTCTAGAATTTTATTGAACACTAATATTTTAATGAATACACTTTTATCATAATTAATCTCAATCCTTAAGATGTTCTTTTAAAACCTCTTCCAATAGAAACTATACTCAATCAAACAGGTTAATATTATTTTGTCATATTAAGGAAAATTGTTGCTTTTTTTGAATGGGGTTTTGGAAGTGTTATGAAGACTGCAGGCAGTTTTTCTATCTGAGATGTAGCCAGAAGTCTGTTCACTGACAAATAAGAGGGTCAAGGTAGGTTAGATCAGCTCATGCTGAGATTAATTAGAAAGTCGCTAACATCACAGGGTTGCCTGAAGATATCTGGGAACTGGCATGTTAATACAGAATTATTAGACCGAAGTCCAGGGGAAGGTAAACCCAGGATGGTGATATTGGCTTAGGGAATCTTCTGCCTGGTGTTCCCAAGCCAGGAAGAGGCACCTGAGGAACTGAAACTCAGGTCGGACTCTTTAATAAGAATAGGAAATGAGACTTAGATGTTAGGAATCAAAAGTAAGTGGGTCAGAGTCCAAATTTCTCTTAAGAATGTACTTAGAAGAATAGAAAAAAGCAAGACAATTTCTCTTTGGGGCAGAGACCATCTATTGGATAATTTCAATTATTTATTTATTTATTTATTTATTTATTTATTTATTTATTTATTTATTTATTTATGTTTTACTGTTCTATTCACAATGTCTACCAGTTGGGCAAACAGGCACAAAAAATTGTCTATACATGCCAGGAAAGCAAAGGTGGAAAGGACATAGACTTCCATGTCTCAGAGAAGATTCACGTCAGCTTTTTATCTTCTAAAGTAACATTTGTAGAGAGAAGAAAAGAATGGGATTTGGGGCAGTATGAGTTTGATTTAATATCCCAAAATAATTTAATGTAATTTGTATACTATAAGTGTCCAACAGGGTGAATATTATAGATCATTTCAGTCTCAACCATCACTACGTGGATGACATGTGCAATGCGTTATGACCAAAACATGGTACCTACTTTAAGATTATTTGACATAGATGGCTGACAAAATGACAATGTCGTTTTTCATAGTAAAATGTTTAAAGCACTGGCTTTTGGATTTGGAAGGAATCAGTGCATACTGACTTTCAGCAAATTCTTTTTAAAAGTGTATTTTATGTGTATGGGTGTTTTTGCCTGCATGTATGCCTGTGTACTATGTATGTGCCTGGTGCCATGTAGGCCAGAAGAAGGTTTTGGATCCCCTGAAACTGGATTTAAACAGTTGTGAAATACTATGTGGGTTCTGGGAATTGTAAGAGTAACCAGTGCTCTTAACCACTTAGCAATCTGCCAGCTCATCAAAACGATCTTATTAGATGTATTAATACAAGTAGGTAAGTAGAAGAAATAAAAATCAACTGTTGTATAATAGTCTGTGTATCCCAACTACCCAAGTTAATTCATGAATTTGTCAATGTCATAAATAAAAGTTCAATAGTCAAAGTCACTTTGATATATCAATACTAAGGATGACAACCCTATAAGCTAAACCTCAAGTATACCAACATTGAAATGAATTACAAAGAGGGATGCCACTAATAAAAAAGAACAAAAATATTGTATACCAAAACCAGTCAGTAGAACTTCTGTGGAAGATAGGCGAATAGTCCTCAGAGAAAGACATCCATAATCTCAAAATAACTCAGCCAAAATTTTTGTCATTTTTTTCTTTTTGGTAGAGATTGCAATTTAGATTCCAAGATTAACAGATCAGTTAAAAGAGACAAAGATAAGCTTAGGAAGTCGTGAAGAGGACAGGATTCCTGTGTGGTTGCTGAAGCTATGAGGTACACTTGATATGTAATATACGGGGGAAGTTGAAGAGAACGTGCGCATAATTTGTCTTTTAGGTCTGCCTAGCAATTCCATCTGTTTAAGCTAGGTTTCTATTGCTGTAATAAAATATCATGACCAAAAGTAACTTGGGGAAGAAAAGGTTCATCAGGCTCACGGTTCCATATCACAGCCCTTTATCAAAGGAAGTCAGGGCAGTCTCTCACAGGGCAGGAGTGTGGCGGCAGGAAAGGAAGCAGAGATCATGGAGAGTTCTGCTTGCTGTTTCCTCATGGCTTGCTCAGCCCAGTGGCTGCACCATCCACAGTGCCTGGGATGCATCCACATCAACCATTGCTCAAGAAAGTCCCTTTTAAAGCTTAGATCATTGCCACATAGTTTACCTTAAGCATGATAGAAGAGCAGTTGTACAGCTTGTAAAGTGTCCATGTTTGTTTGCCCTTATTCATTTTCACATTTATTCAGGTATTCCTTTACATGCAATATTTTTTTTAAAGAAATGTGTATGTGCCATATGTCTGTGGTATAGATACAGTGTGTTTGTGTGTGCACGTGTCTAAGTTCCTTATCATTTAATTAGTTCCTCTGTTAAAGAGAATTTTGGGTAAATACACGACTTTGTGAAGAGTGATGGAAATAAATTTAGATATGTTTTCAAAGTAAAGATTTCAAGGACACACTTGTGTTAAAATGGGACGTATTCGTATTGATACCATTATGTAAAATGATAAATAAAATTTATTTAAGAAATGAACATATGATGCTGTCTGCATAAGAAACTGTCCTCTCCACTGAGCTGTCAAATAAACTGCCTTTCATCCCTCCACATTTACATAGTCATTCAGAAAATATTCTGGAGGACTTCCCTAATCTTTCTGCTTTGGGAAACCTTTGCTCATTTGTATACTGTGTGTTGATGTGTCTTCTCAATTGCATTTACTTTTTGAGATATGATCATTTTATTATGTTTGACATTTAGCTACAGATAGATGCATTTTTTTTTCTAATGGGATTATAGATTCATGAGGCTAGGAAGCACCTTTTCTACATCAAGCAATTCACGATGTGCCCAAGACCTCTTCATAAGCCTGAGCTGCCTCAGTAAGAATGTAAGCTTGCATGAACAAACTGTCATAATTTGGGGCATCCTGTTTATAAGACTTCTCCTACACTGGGTACTTTCCTTGCTCGGCTGCTATTAAAGTAATGAGATTTCTGGTTGAGTACTCATAATGCAGAACCTCACAGTAGGAAGTGATAAAGAAATGCCTTAGACAAGCCTTACATACACACTGCCACAGATCCTCCATGCCGCCTCACACAGAGTGAGTGTATTTAGAGAGCTAAATTGACCCGGGGATGCTAATGGCATTGATGTACCTTTGACTGGTACGGAGAGAGCAGCATTTCATCTACAGGTGCATTGCATTTTCAAAGATTAGATAATTGGAATTATCCACGAGGTACCTGTCTACAGCCCCCAGTAAATAGCTTTAAGCTTCAGATTTGCATGATGTGACCTTTAAAATGAACTTTCAACCTTCCAGGCTGTGCTGCCTAACAGAGCGCAGATGCAGTTTGTGCTGCAGAGGCGGCTATTGGAGAATGGACTTCTGGATTCACAGCATACAGAGGGGAATCCCACATCAGTCAGTCACTCATGTTGGCTTGGTAACCTTGGGAAAGGTTCATAGTCTTTATGCCTTGTCTTTCATCTTTAAGTTGATTTCTTCCCCTTGGCTTTATTCAGTTCTTGGAAGACATCCTGAGGAGTCAGTATAAAGGTGTCTTATAGCTATGTACATTAACAACGTTAAACAGATTCTCCTAGGCTTGAGGTGAGGTTATGTCCCAAGAAATAGTTTAAGTTGTAATATTGGAAATGAAAGGCATTTAATATGGCTTGATTGCCAAACATCACAGCTCAACAAGATGGTGAAATGTAGGGCCCAAGTTGCATGCTCTCCTTGTTGTGACTGATGGGAACACCATCTCACCAACATTGCCCAGAGTTCTGAGACAATATAAATCTACCAATCACCAGCCCAGGAGAGGATCCATATCCAGCTTCCAGGAAATTCCTATTTCTGTCACACCACAAAATATTGGAATGTTATAAACTGGGACCCGGTGTACCTTGGTGTGAATACATAATATGCCACTATTTTATGATTAGACTGACTTGTGTAAATATTCAAACTAGTTCATCTCTGTGAACGAGAAATGGTGCATTTTTTCTTGCTAAGATTTATGACTGGGCATCTGAGGAAAGATCATTAGTAATTGCTTTTCAGTCTTATGCTGTGTTATTTTGGAGTCTAATAATCCATCTGTAATAACTCAAATAAAATCTTTTAAAACTGATATTTTAATTTATGTAATATTAATATAGCTCATTAAATCCATCCATTTTATAGCTTAGATGTACTAAATATATATTGTATCTTTTGTATCCCCTAATACTCTTTTTTTATGTGAGACATGGATACATTTAGAGAGTGAAAAGAATGATTTGATAACTTGAATTATCAAAACACATCAAATAAACATAAATTATTAATATTTCCAATATGGTTAAAAGAATACTTGATTTAGATCTTTATTTTTATTATTAAATTTATCTTAAGGTATTTAAAGTCTAATGATATTTTCAAACTAGTATTCACTATAATGTTTGATTTCTCCCACACTTATTGATAGTCTAAAAATCTAAATAAATGTCATGGATAGCTAGGGCATATGCTTTCCTAGTCTCTTTAATTCAGTTAATATTCATGCTTGTACATATGTATTTGTTTATGCCAAAACTGTAATAACTTAGGAAGCTTCTTTGGTTACTATTTGCATATGTAACAATTTATTCTTTTCATGCTAATACATAAGTAAATTTAGCAATATTTCTCTGTAGTAAAATAATAGCAATATTATTGTAAAAATCATTTTATCTTCCCCAAACATTGAAAGCTTACAATTTTAGTGAGGTTTGTCATCTTATGTGTTATTTATGGTAAGATATGCATTACTAGAGTACTTATAATCATTTAAAAAATCATAAGAAAAACAATAATAATAAATGTAGCTGATAATTTATTTTATTAAAGAAGCATTTAATTCAATTTTAATGAAGCTCAAATAGGATGTTTCCAGAATATTACACATACTCAGAAAATCTCATACTTACGCATACATGGATGCATTTTGAATTCATTAGATACAAAATCTATAAGTACCTCCACATTTTGCTCCAAGCTAGATATCAGAACAAAACTATGAGACAAAGTGCAAATGGTGTGTGGACTTCTCTCTTGACTTGGGAAGCAGTCGTTGAAGTATTTCATCTCATTGGTAACATTTCCTGTTCAGAACCAAACCTCAATTACTTTTCACTGATATTTAAGGTTTTGATATGTTGGCAGTACTAATATTTTTATAATATACTCCAATGGTAGTTAAAGTTCTGTGTGATAGTGTCCTGCACTTTGGTGCGTTTTGTTTTGTCTTTTTGTTTCTCTGTTGCATCTTTTTTTTTTTTTTTTTTTTGCTTACTTTTGAAATTGGGCTGTACGCTTTTGAATGTTCTTGATTCCTGGGTGTAAATTTGAGCAATAAAAATCATTAGGAGCAAGAGGAACGAGATGCTCTCACTAAGTGAACAAACACTCATAGCAAAGCCTTGCTCCCGAGCACTGAGTCACACTGTCAGAGTTGCTCCATTTTACAGGCTTTCATTTTCTCCTTTTGAGCCTGTTTTTACTTTTTTACTCATTTTTCTTTCTTTTCCTTTGATGTCCGTGTGCTAATCACTGGCACACAAACCTTTATTATTTTTAGACTATTAAGTGTCAGCCAGTTAGTTCGTATGACTTCACTTCCCTTGAAGATGAGTAACTATAATCATCCACTCTAGAGGTAGATAACTGGGACCAGACTCTTCTCCCCCTCTTCCTAGTTACAGGATTCACACCTTTTACTGAACTTCACTCAGGGCCTCTGTCATCTCATCTGTAGGATAGAGACAAGAAAATATTCTGAATAGCGTGTTGGGGACATTACAATGCTGGTACATGCAAACTTCTTGGAAGAGTATCTATCTGCTACTTAGAGACTGCTTTGTGTTTGTTCACTGAACACGCATGTTTCCCACAGGTGCATCCTAGTCTGCCTGCCCACCTCAGTAGGAGCAATGTCTCTTCTCCTACACTAGACCTTCATGCTGATCTTATATCATCAATGTCCTTTAACCTCCTCAGGGACCCACCCGCTTTCACAAATGCTTCAGTGATGTGGAATATTTCTTTATTTAAAGAACAGTTTTGTTGAGGTAGAATGGAATATTTGTAATGCAATTATTGAGTATCTAATCTGAAAACATATTTTTACTTTTGAGCATTTTGTATATAGTTTTCCACTTAAAAGCAGAATTGTATTTCCCCTGCTATTTTTCCCAGCTTAAATTGACTCTTTCAAACTCCCTCCAGTTCTTACAGCCAGAGCTTTCTCTGCTGAGTCCACAGCCCTGCTCATATCTGTCACCACATTGACCTACAAATGTTTTCTGTCCTGGGACCCAGAGGACATGCCTTTATTCAAGAGTCATGTGTTCCATTCTATGATCTCAACAGAAATCACTGATATAAAGTACATACTGTGGTTTTCCTTCAATGAATAAATTATTTTTAATATGATTGTTAATCTATCCTATCTTAGTAATATATGTCCTGATCAATAACAAAGTGTTTTCATTCCAACCATGAGCAATGTGGTCATATTTCCTCACTGAGAATTTAAGAAACAAATATTACCTTACAAGGTAGATGACAAGGGCAGCTTTACTTTTGAACAAATTCTGATGTCAAAGCCTCATATTTGTTTATTAGACAATTAACCATCCTGTATCTTAAGATGGTCAAGAACTGAATACATTACATTGTAAAATTTTTGTTCCTAGCTCCATCTAGGAACTAATTTTCTCTTGGAGTTAATGCACATTAGATTTCCTGTCCAGTGGCAGAGGATTAAAAATTATGTCATGCCATCTTATTAGGAAAAAGAAAGTTTGGAAGGAATATGATTAGCTCTTTGACCTCAGCAGTTGGAAAAATGTCAATAGTGTGTTGTTTCAAAAGGAGGATTTTAAATATTCCTGGAGATTTTGTGTATGCAGTTCTGAGATATTGAAAGTATGGTTGGGGATTTCTCTACAAGGAATTATTGCCCCATTGATCTTGGCTATCTCCATTTGCCGTGGGTAGGAAATGGAATTGGCACAATTGTCAATGTAGTTGCGAGCATATTTGAGCTGTGCCTCTCCTTGGGTTTGTATATTTAGCCTTTAAACATTGATCTGTTATTTCGTTGATAAACCTGTCAAGTCCATTCAGTAATTTAGTTTCCGACTACCTTTTGCTCCTTAAATAGTTCAGACGCTTAAGTGAATCTTTGGAACAGATATTTTTCTCCCCCCACCCCCAGTTCTCAAGTAGGATTCTTCTTCACAATAACTAGCCATTTTCTTTCTTTCTTTTTTTAAAATTTTTACTGAGCTCTACATTTTTCTCTGCTACCCTCCATTCCTCTCCCCTCCCCGATTCAACCTTCCCCCACGGTCCCTATAATCCCATTTTACTCAGGAGATCTTGAGTTTTTCTACTTTCTATTTCCCATGTAGATTAGATCGATGCAAGTCTCTCTTAGTGTCCACATCGCTGTCTAAATTCTCTGGGATTGTGGTTTGTAGGCTGGTTTTCTTTGCTTTATGTTTAAAAACCACCTATGAGTGAGCCATTTTAATTTTCAATGTGTGCTTTTAAGACTATAAACACCCTTTAATACTATTACTACCTTAGTTTTTCTTCAATTTGAAGTATTTTGAAATTTTTGCTATAATTTATCTTCTACCCATGAATTGTACGTGGATGTGTTTTAAGGTTCGAATGTGAGAAGTTGTGTCATCAGCTTCCTGTCCTGGGCTTCTCTTGCCCTTGTTTAGCATAGCTGTCTCGTGTAACTATTCTCAGTCTCCTCCGTGTTAGAGAGACTACCTAAGACACTTTCTAAACTCTGGAAAGTGAGTGAATGTGTTCAGTTTAGTTTACACTTCTAACAAGTGAAGCAGAACCCGAGGCCCTCACACATTGGACTTGGTATGGCTCACTCTGCTCTGCTTGACATCAAGAGTCTCAAAGGAGCCCTTCGGGACAGTGCCACTATTAGTCACCGTCCATCCATTCTCTTCCTTGCCATGTTAGCCAGGATGGTGCCCCAACTATTCTCCTGCATTGTTAATGATGCTCATATTGCCAGATCCAAGGGTAATGTCTTGGTCTAATTACTTCCCCACTTTTCTGTCAGTTAGTGAATGCAGGGAATTAAAGTCTCCCACTTTAATTGTGGATAATTTTTCTCTTCTTAATTATATATTTTTTCTCAGTAGTTTGAATTCTGTCATTAGATGCCCTGGCATTAATGATCACAATGACACCTTTTGGAAGTGGCTTTCTTATGCTGATTCTTTTTATTGTTTTTTATTTTGTCTTTAGGACAATGTGTATTTATTATAGACAGTATATAGTTAATTCTTGTATTTTGTCTGAGCTGTTACTATTTTCATCAATTAGTATGTATGCCGGGCAGTGGTGGCGCACGCCTTTAATCCCAGCACTCGGGAGGCAGAGGCAGGCGGATCTCTGTGAGTTCGAGACCAGCCTGGTCTACAGAGCTAGTTCCAGGACAGGCTCCAAAGCCACAGAGAAACCCTGTCTCGAAAAATAAAAAATCAATCAATTAGTATGTATATATTATTCACATGCTATGAGATAAAATATGGTTAGGTTTTAAATGCTTTATCAATCTTAAGATCTTTCTCACTAATTCTGTTCATGCTATATTGGATTTTATTTATTGTTTTTGTTTAATAAATTCGCTGTGTTTCCCTACCTCTTTGCATGTCTGTGTGTTTTTTATTGTTTACAAAAACAACAGACATTGCAAACATTTTGTTATTGAGTATTGTATTTCTTTCTTATGACTGTTCTGATTTGTTTTGGGGAGATCCAGGTAAGTTTGACATTTTGAAGTTCTTCTTTTTACATTTAGGATACTTTAGAGCTTTACTTAGCCTAGGTTAATTATTCTGTATCTTGCAGCAGTATCCTTCTAAGTATGCTATTCAGTGTCGCATGGGTTTCAAGATTTTCCATCATTCATGGTATAAACAGAGGCCCTCTCTGCTCTGAGTGCTGGGTTTTCTGGTAGGATTCTTATGTGAAACTTCCTGGCCTTATTATCTGTATCTGGAATTTAATCAGTGTTCTGCTGAATACTTGGGGAGATTCTCACCTAATCCTCGAGTTCTCTTCTCTGAGCATGTAGCTCCTTTCTTCCCCACTTGCTATCTTGTAGGCTCTAGTTCCTCCAATTTCACCAGACTCAGGCAGTTTCTGCCTAATTCAGTAAAGCTTCCTGACTCTACATGGCTCCTCCTACCAAGCAAGGCCTGCTAGCTGCAAACAAGTGGCTATTGTAAGACTCATCTTTTGGTTTACTTATTTTTTTAAAGAAGGGCATTGCCTAGGTTGAACCACAACTGAGAAAATACCTGCGTAAGATTGCCCAGCAGACACATATATGGGGCATTTGCTTAATTACTGATTGATGTGGGAGGACTCAGTCTATTGTAAGTGGTAGAAGCGCATGGCAGGCAATCCTGGTGTATATATGAAAGCATGGTGAGCAAGCCATGCGGTGCAAGCCCATGTAAGCAGTGTTCCTCTGTGGTCTCTGCTTCGGGTCCTGTTTCCCTCACTTGCCTTGTGTATATGCTTCGACTTTCCTTTGTTGATGGAATACAATATGAAAGTAAAAGCAAAACGAATCCGTCCCTTTCCAAGTTGGTTTTGGTCATGGTGTTTTCTCCTAGCTAAGACCCCCACCTTCACAGCTTCATGAGATGGTTCTTTTGTGCCTTCTTGCATGGAGATAGATGTTGACACATATGCCTTGGCCTTAGCCACCTTCTAGAACTTAACAGAAACCACTACAAACCCCTGACCCTATCTTTTATGGCTGTGAATCCAGCATTTTGTAATGATTGGCACAACCAAGTTGTGCTGCCATCTTGAGAAGTAACCTGGCCTCTTAGCCAACAGTTGCATTGGTCTCTGTTTTCCCTCCAAGCAGAGCCTGAGGAAACATTTCCCTAGGCTGTTGTTATGGGGCAAAGAACTCATCCTTCCTAATTCTCAGTTTAGTCTTCCTCTTAAATGAATTTGGATTTCTGCATGATGGAGCCTCGGGGGTGACAGATTGTCCCCAGGGTGCCTTTACTTGTGCCTCTGGGCAAACGAGTAGATTTCTCTTCAATAGTGCTAATCTCTGTGTTAATTACAGCTGCTTTCTCTGTACTCCTTCATCTACGATCTTAATTGCTCCTCTGCCAAAGGGCTCAATTTTATGACTTTTCCTACACTCGTTCTCACCCAGCATTGACCTGGATAAGAGCCATGAGCGATAACTGTGCTGCAGTCTTGATGCTGGTTTCTCCACCATGAAATAAATTCATTCATCGATTCTGCACCCAGCCTCACTGTAAGTCTCAGTTTTCAGGACACAGGTAAAATATAACCAGTGTTTTGCAAGGGTATAACACAAATAGCCCATGACCTCTTCCCTGTGAGTTATATTTACTTATGAAAACAAATGACCTAAACTTCCACTGTCCACATTTCTCAGTCTCATCTTCCAAATACTACCAACAGTTAATAAGTGCTTATTTTTCTGAGTCCTCAAAAATTAGGCCAAATTGGCTGACTACCAAGCCGTAGAGTTCTCTTATCTCTTCAGTACTACATTACAAGTATGAACTACTATGTACATTTTTTTCTTGGGTTTGGGTTGTGGGTGTTAAACTCAGATCCATAATTTGTGAGGCAAGTGCTTTTCTGAGCAAGCTGTCTTCCCAGTCCCAAATGTAGTTTTTTTCTCTGATAACAAAAGATGATGAATACTTTAAAAATGTAATTGTTAGCCATTTGTACTCATTCGACAGTGCCTGTTTAGCTCACCCATCCATTTATTGATTACGTTGTTTGTTCTTCAGAAATTTTGAGTTCTTTAAATATTCTAGACATTTAAATCCATGCCAGATTAACAACTGGCAAAGATTGTCTCTTTGTCGTCGTCTCTTTTGTTGAACAATAATTTCTGCTTTCAGTTTCCTGTAGTCCCGTTTGTTTTTATGACTTCCATTTTCATGAGAATCCTATTGACAAAGTCATTGAATAGCTCTTGCCCTTACCTTTTCTTCTAGTATCTTCAGAGTTCCAGGTTTTATATGGTGTATTTGATCTATTATTTTATTTTTATTTCTGTATGGGGACCTTGGAATCTAATTTCAGTTTTCTATGTGTGACATCTAATGTTGGCTGTACTAATTGTAAAGAGGCAGTGTTTTTCCATCCTATAGTTTTGTACCTTTGTCAAGAAGCAGATAGTTACAGCTGGGTGAGTGTGCTTCTCAGTTTTCACCCTTTTTGTCCATGCTACTAAGATACCTTTTGAATTTCCATGACTCTGTACTGTAATTTGAAGTCAAATGTTGTCATGGTTCTTGAACAGCTCTTTGTGTTCAACTTCTCTCCATTCACCTTTGTCCAGTCCAGCCAGAAAGTAGTATAATGGAGCTCAAGAAAAAAGAAATGTACAGCTCTTCAAGTCGTATCTACTTTCTGGTTTTCTGCAAGCTTTAAAAAATATAGCCATTTTTTCTTTCTCATTTTTATTAGTTCTTTGAAAACCTCACATATTATCTTTTGATCATATTCATCCCCATCTCTAGTGCCTCTATACTCACTCCCCTTTCCTCCCCAACCAAATTTATGTCCACATTTTTTAAAACTATAAAATGTAATTCGTATGATATATATATATATATATATATAGCATGTGTCTTTCTGGGCAATGGAGTGTGGTTCTTCTATCAGGACATACAGTTTGAAAGAACATCATCTTTTTCTTTTTAAGCAGCTAACAGTTGCCAGTAGCTCTTAACCGAGGGCTGGGATTTTGTGTCAATCTCTCCTCGTCTGCATGTTTTTTCTATGGCAGAGTAGTACTTGAATTTGTCATATTCTTAGTTGATGAAGCAGTTTCTTCTTTCCAGAAATCTTTACATGTCCCTCAGTCTTCTAGGCACCATAAGCATCTGCCCCAGACACACTGGGGGGAGGGTCCTAGTACAAAGATGTGGCACATTGTCTAATTTGGTGTAGCAGTTATTTTAGATAAAGACAAATCATTACCCACAGCAAAGTCCAAAGTAAGAATCCTGTGAGTGTCTTGACTTGCATGCTTCCTTCTTTGCAAGATAATAAGCAATTAACTGAATGATTAGAGTGTAGGAGATAATTTGTAATGACGGATATAATAATGGAATTTAATTAACTTCAAATAAATATTTTAGTGAGGATTCATTTGTGCACCAAGACAGTTATTTATACTATAATAACTTCTTTACTTTTGTCTTTAACCATCGCATCAAAGGCATGCCGCAAAGTGACTGTCAATGTAAAAAGCCATGGTCTACAGCATCATAGCTTTTTAGTGTTGATTTCGATCATGATCAGTATGCAGGCCACAAAGACTGTCACTTCGATGTGATTAATAACTTTGTTTTCCAGTTACTCAACATGTTGCCTATATTCTTTCAGATTGGAATTTATGTGGTAGTAGATTCTGTGAGATACAAAATATGTCTTAATTGATTTCAGGCCATTATTTATAAATTTTGCAATTATTAAGCAAAATAAGCATTTGCTTTGTCTGTTATTTAGTTAAAAACAAAGAGAATATTTAGAGAAGCTTAGAGTTAAGGAAATGTTTTTAAAGCCCTTCAACTTGTATTTGTTTAAATCTACCAACTTACACGGAAACTCCATATTCTCTCTTTGAAAACAGCCACAGTAATACATGCTTAGAAACCTTGAACTTGACTGCATCAGTGGGTGTTTGGTATTTCAAGGAAAACGTTCAATGACTTTCTCCTTGCCAAGGGAATAACGCGTGTTAGAGGAGCTTGCCTTGGCCTCCTCCTGGCATCCAGAGGGCAGCCCTCATTTAGAATAGAGTGAGATCATTCTTTTCTAAGCCAGCTCTCATTCAAACCACCTGACTGGGAGGAAAGACTGCACGTGAAATTCTAAGGTGATCTCTCCTTCTGAAGGAAAACAAATGTCTCATCTTAAGCAGTGACAGTCTGTCCAGCTCACTGAGCATGGGGGATCATTGACTGTCATCTTTAAATTTTCCACCTTTGTCTAATTTTAATGAGCATCAAATATAGAAATCTAGTTTGAGAGATGGCAGAAGCATTCCAAATATTAGAAATGTCCACTGGGATCTGTGATTCTTATATGACCCTGAGGTGTCTTTGTAGGATGCTATGGCTGTGTGACCAAGATATTAACTTATTTTGAGTTTACTAAAAGTTTTTTGTCAAGATTAATTAATTAAACTTATTATGAATTGAATTATAAATGTAGGCTAGTTACCTATGCCTCTTCAATCTGATGTGACAATCTGAAGATACATTTTTTTTTGTAGTAAAATTTGAAGTCAAGTAGAAGGTAGTTATATTTCTCCAGAATAAAATTAAATGTTGGATTTCATGAAAGATGTAGATGTATGGAAATGTCTAATCCATTTTTCATGTATTAAAAGGGCAATGAGGCTGCTAGACTAGATTTCTCTAACCCAGAGCATCATTCAACAAGACAACTGTCCCTTTTGTCTTTCTTATTTTTTTCTTCATCATTTTGGGATGTAAACAGAAGAAGAATGTTAATCAAACTGATTTCAGTTAAACATTTTACCCATTTTGAACATCTACTTTGTGTGCAATGGTTGAGGATAAATATATGGATTCCTTCATGCTGGATATGGCTGAGACACACCAGCACTTCTCTATCAGTTGTCTCTGGGCAAAAGTCACCACAGACCCAACAGTTAGCAGCAGCACATTTACCATCTCAGGTTTTATGGGTCAGGCCTTCAGAGACGGCTTCAGTGAGTGCGCTGCACAGGGCCCCCTCACAGAAGTGTTTCTATGTCCACTGAGCCGTGTTCTCTTCTGGAGGCTTGACCAGGGGAAAATCCACTTTCATGTTCATTGCAGCTGTGAGTGGAATCTGGTTTCTTGGGATTGTAGGACTAGGCCACAGTGTCATGCTCCTTCCTGTCAGCAGGAGGCCACCCCCAGGTTTTAAAAGCTGACCCCTTAGTCCTTGATCTTCAGAGACAAAGCTATTCCTATGCTTTGTATCTATGTCTTTGCCACAGGGACTTGAACTTCTCTGATATAACATCAAATCTCATCAAGCCAGAAGCTAGAGTTAGAGGAAGTTGATCAGGGAAGACAATGGTATGAAGTTTAACTTAATCAGCATGGTGAGAATCTGTTATCACTATTGTGGTTTTGTGTGCTTCTGGCTGTGCAGGTATATTAGCACATTTGTGCTTGTGAGTGGAGGACAGAGGGGTATCTTGGGTGTCAACCCTCGGGTACTATCTACCCCTTTGGTGTCAGCATTGAGGTATTATCTACCCCTTGGGTGTCAACCCTCAGGTACTATCTACCCCTTGTGTGTCAACCCTCAGGTACTATCTACCCCTTGGGTGTCAACCCTCAGGTATTATCTACCCCTTGGGTGTCAGCCTTCAGGTTTACCACTTGGGCTACATGGCTGCTCAGTTAAGGCCAAAGACTGAGTTTCTAACGGCCCTGCATTGGGCCGAAAACTTTGTGCCACCATACCTGTTTTTAATGTCAGTTCTGGATCTCAAACTCAGTTTCTCAGGTTTACAGAGTACGTGTATTTACTCACTAAGATGCCCCACCAGCCCAAGAGTGTTTTAATGCTAACGTGTTTTTATGCTTAGAGCAATTCATAGACACTATCTACACTCAACAGTCTACAGATAGGGATTCTATGCGAGGGTGAGGACTGGGAGGGAGAGCTTATGGAGACCATGTGGGTCTGCTCATCAGAAATGCTTTGTACTTTAACTAGAACGTGTCTGAGTTGAACAATGCTTCTCCAAGTACAGCCTGTCAGAGATGACTAGAATTAAGTATCTTGTCTACAGAATGTCTGCAACACTTTTGTTTAAAAAACTTATTGCAAATTGCAATTGTTTTTCATTTATCTTTTTTTTTTGCAATCGTGTAAATCTTTCTGCACCAGCTACCTGAGAGTGCTATGTATAATAACGGATTTATGTCATATAGAATTAGCCATTAAGCTGATTTAATTGATGCCTTTTCTTTAGCAGAAGGTGGAATGGAGCCTTTCCTTGATGATATCTTGATGATCCCTTGAAAGTCCTTTATTTTAGGCCTTGAAACCTTCTGAGGAAATATTTGATTAACCAAACAGACAACAAATAGAGTGTTCCATCTTACCATACCAAGGGTGACGCTAAGTGGACAGAATGAAGAGTCACAGGCTGCCTTGACATTTGGGGTCTGTTGGCTGTGAATGCCACAGCAATCTGTGCTTAGGTAGGTGCTGGTTGGAGCTTAAATTTAGTGAATCCTAAATTTTTAAAATCAGATTTTGGAATTTGCTGAAATTTTCCTCAAGCAAATGGGATGATTTATTCTTGTCACATAAGCTTTTCCACATGCTGGGAGAAGAGCTTCCACCTGTCTAATGTGCTTTTCCCGCCAAATGGGCAGAAGATGGCAAAGTAAACAAGGGTACCTCCCTCTGTAGCAGCCAGCGGGAGCCTCATGCAATACGCAGCCTATGATACCGTCCATGAATCAATCTTTTGGGATGAAAAGTAAATGCGAAACACCTTTGATTTCTGTTCTATGTCTAAATTTATCCTAAAGTTTTTGGTACGAAGTAGCTTAATTATGTAAATAAAAGTTTCATATCCTGGTTGACTCCAAGATTTATCCTTGGCTTCTGTTAGTGTTGTTTTGTTAATGTGGGTTAGCATGCTTAGGCGCCTTCTTAGATACTGGAAAGGTGCCCTCCAAAGACAAGAGAGACAGCCCACAGTTGATACCTCTTAGCATCTGTAACCTGGGCATGGAATTAATTAAGGAGAGGCTTTTAGTCATTCTCGTGTGGAGGAATTAGAGTCAAAACAGCAGGCTCAGAGTTACAGCTAATGGTGCCTCAGAGTATTTTCTGAGTTTCTAAGTAATGAAAATTCTCAGAGAATTTTTAGTTTAACATACACTGTCCTCAAATAATACATTTATTCTAATGATTTTCATATAGGAAATTTTATATTTTTAATATTATTAAACAAAATTATCTGCTTATATGGCTTCTTAAATGATTTTTTTTCTTAACGAAGTGATAAATCAGGTAACAATTTCTCAAGTAATATGTGTGGGATACTAGGAATAAGGTGGAACATATAATAAGTCCCAAGGGACTCATTAACTATTTAGCAATTATTTATGCAACATCCATTGTGTTTTACGGGCTAGAACTGGAATATACTAGAGAACGAGAGAAGCATGGATTTTCTCAGTAGAGATCAGAAAAGATATTAACTTCTCTAAGAATGATGCTGATCTTAGGTTGTTAACGATGCCCAGTTTTTCTGCAGATAGGTTATTTCAGTTCCTGAGCCATAGTGTGCACTCCCACACTTGTCTCGTCCCTTGTGGGCACCTTGTGACTGCAGCTGCAGCAGGCTCTCCTTCTAATAGGGACAGGCTCTGCTTTCAGAGGGAATACACACACACACACGAAGCAACTGGTACAAGCATGCCTATATTCCTACATTTCCTAGGATATTTCAAGTGGCACAGAGTTACTGAGGCAATAGAAAATGCCATGGTTGAAGAGATGAGGGCAAAAAATCCTCTAGAAGTTGGTCATTGAATAATACCTGGTTTGGTAAATTAAGGCTTAGAAATTCCTAAACTGTGATGGTCTAAGCTGGTTTTAGTGTGTGTTCACTCTCCTTCTTGATCATGGGTGTGGTTAGAGGTAGCTAAACTTAACCTTGCTGGTTAGTATTTGTTAACAAGAACATAAAAATTGCTTAGGGTGATTTAATCAGGATATTAATGAAGAGTCAGATTCAGTATGACAACTTTGTGGACCTGTGCCATTCAGGTATAAATTTTAAGTTTGGACAGTAACCCCTGCTTACTGGGAGGTGTCTCAGTGTCCTATTAGGCTGGGATGATGTGTCTGAGACATCTTGACCGAGTGGAATTCTCTGCGGAAAAGATGCTATTATGAAGACTCTCAGAACCTAACAGGCCATGAAGTCTGTGGCTGATGAGACAGTGAGGTTGAAGACTCTGAAAGTCAGGACTGGTGGGAGGAAGCCACTGTGATCAATGGCTTCTTTTTGACAGCGCTTGGAATAAAGGAATCCAGCAGCAAGCCGGAGAGAGCTGCGAAGTAACCAGAAACAGTCAGAGAGGTACGGATCAAGGATGTTTGTTTGACAACAATGTCCACTTATTGCAAGGATTTCTATCTTGATTTCATCTTTGTTCCTCTGTGCACAAGCCCTGTGTGATAGGTGTCTGTTTTATGTGTGGGTAAAGCCCCGTGGCAGGTCAGCCTTGGGCTAGCCCTTTGAGAGCTCTAATTGACAGTTATTAGTAGGTGGTAGGTTGATTATTATCAGGAGACTGGCTCTTCTCATACATCATGTCACTTGCTGTGTCAAAACAGTGTATGAGAGCGCGATTATAATTTAACTTTGAGCAGATGCAGAATACCGTCCAAGGATGTGCAGAGTGTGGTGTTAGGTCAATTGTGTAACAAGACGAATTAACTCAGTCTGAAGCTACTCAGTCAGTGTTCTTTGCTGAACGACACTAGTCTCCGCACTGTTGCCTCAGCACACATTGTGACAAAATCCACATGTCATTTTATCAGATACTTCTGCCTTATGCTTTGTATATTTGATAAGCCAAAGTCAATTTAAGGTCAGAGTCAAAGTACTTGTTTCATCAATGAAAATACCAAGTGAGCTGTTTTTCGATCTTCTTCCTTTCTGAGTCTCTCGCCCCTCTTATTTAACCATCTCAGTAATATTACCAGTCCACATGCTGATAATTCTAAAATGTGGGTGGCTAAGTAAATCCTCTTCTCCAAACTCCTTTTGCTACTGGATCTGTTGAATCCTCCCGGGAAAACAGAAACTTTCCAGTAAATGGGCATTTTATATAGAAAATCCACTCTGGAAGTATGGAAAGCTGGAAAAGCAGAAGTGAGAGGTTAGGTGGAAGCCAGGAGGTAAACTGAGGTGTTGGAAGCCTGGAGAATGAGAAAAGAACATAGCAGCTGCACTTGTTCCTGTTCATTCAGCTGCAAAGGAAAGAAACAACTTGAATTCCCTAAGGAGGAAAAGGGCACGGTTGGGTCTGAGTGTGAGGGGTGCTACTCAGAGGTGTGGGGCAGAGAAGGAGGATGAAGGAGGAAAAGCGGGACTGAAACTCTTCCTTTGGCACAGATTGTCTCACTGTCTCTCTTCTTCACCATTTCCTCAGTCTCTCTTTTCTCCCACCTTCAGTATTTTTAGGTGGGAGGGAGGGAGATTTTCTACCCACGGAACGCCTTCTCCATTCTTAGGAAGAATCACAGGAAGATTCTCATTGTTTGAGCTAAAGCAGTTGGTAGAAAATAGTTATTATATTCAATAGCTTACATTGAGACATAGCCATGTCCTAAAGCTAGAAATATCTCGAGTACAGTCTGAACAGTCGTGTTGTCAAAGGAATGGTGGTCTGTGAAATGTCCAGGCAGAGTCAAGTGATGACTTGTGAGGTGTTCAGGGGAAGTGATGGAATCATGGGAGTGAGAAGAGATGCAAACCAGTCAAAAACATCACACATGCACACAATACTGTTATTGTGGATATTGTCTGTGGAAAAAAAAAAATCAGGATCCACTACTATATACCATTCCAAATATCCCAATTCTAGTTACATATTAATAACAACAGTTTATTATAAAAACGTTTTTATTGTTCCATATTTTTTCTTTTATATGGTTATATTTTTGGTTATTTACATATTACTTTTAGAGTTCCATATATTTCTTATATCTAAGCTTATATTTTTAGAAATTTTAAGTCTAAAGCTAAAATCTTTACTAGAGCCCATAACTTTGTATGCTCACATGAAACAATTTCTTCCTCTCCATCTTTTTTTATTAAAAGCAATATGTCAAACATAACTCATTTATTAAAAATCCACTGTACCCTCAATCATCTGTATTTTAAATGAAGCATACAGACTCCTTTTGTAGTAATATTGAAAGATATGTCATTGTTATTAACTCTTCATAGCCCCCTTGTTTAGCAGAACACTGTGACCTAGATTAGAATCAGGTGAGGGCGATGTCATGTGTTGTTTTTTGTGACGTAGTAGAAGACTCTGAACAAATCCAGGTGAAGCATCTTATATGCTCCTTTCTTTATGTATATCAGAACTGAGAGATCCTTAAAGCATTCAACTCTGTGTTTTATACCCCAGGGAAACCTTATTTTATTTATTTATTTACATTTATTGGCTCCTTTAGGGGACTAAAGAATTTGTAAGGGTAATGGAGGCATAATTTTTACCAATATGGTAGGACACTTGCCCAGTATGTGAAAGGCCTGAGTTCCATCTCTATCACCATACAAAATAACACCCCTTTCATGTCATATGCAAAACTGTGGAGGTGTCACTTTTTAGTGGGAATTCACTTAGGTTCATCCAGTGTAGTATTCCTATGAAACTGAGGGCTCTTTGGTACCCAAGTCACTGAAGCAGTTTTACCAATGCCACAGCAAAGTTCACTGCCACACTGATGCACTGAGACATGTCCAATTTGTGGCAACCACAGACGAAGTCCACACTGCTGCAAACAGTACCTCCCTCCCCCTCCCCCCAGAATGTTGCATTCGCAGTATATTCTAACAAAGGGCTGCAAATCTTAGAGGGAAGAGATGTGATGAGTGAGGTCATCTTGGAACCTATCCACTTGCACAGCTGAATGTACACATTTGTTATGTGGCCTGAGTATTTTCAGTGAGCTGTATTGTGCCATTGATAGTGATTATTTTCAAGTAAATGAGCATTAGCTGGAGGGGTACTAGCATGCATGATCATCAAGGTTTTCATTTATTATTCAACACTTAATGACAGTGGATTCCTCTTCATAGTGTCATAACAGCAGGAAGAAAGATTATAAAGTACTTATAAAATACTTGCGCATTTGCGGAGTCCAAATTTTATTCTGAAATCCCACACTATAAATCTCATAGAATTCCCGTAAAGCAGTAAGCAAAAGATCCATGACTGCCTGTTGTAACTTATGTGTTTATTTGATTTCAGAAGGGCTGTATTTATTTACTGTATGCTTTTCTCCCATACTCCATTTTAAAGGCATTCTTTAAATGTCAGAACGTTGGGTTCCTGTTATCCTTACAGCATTGATTCAGGGTGCTGATGAGCAAAGAGACAGGCTGCTCAGGAGCAGGCGTCATTATGTTCAAATGTGACAGGACTTCTGTGGCCACGCTGACATCCCATGGGCAGTACCGTAGTGAGGGAGCAGGGCCCCATGTCTGAAATGTTTGTCTTCTGGTTCCTATCATTTCCCACATCACTTTGCTGTAGGATTGACTGTATCCTTTTGTTAACTTCATTTAGATTTTCAGAAACTTACTTCTCTGTGAATTTAAAATTCATATATATATATGAATATATACTGATTAATATATACATATGAATACATACATGTGTGTATTCATATGTATATATAAATATTTACACACATAGTTATTATTAACCTGGAATGCATATGACAAGTGCTATTTTCCAAGTTATGATAACAACAGTTCTCTAGGTATTTCTGCTCCTGCACCATGGTCCCCAGAGTAGTGATGGGGCCTTAGTGTTGGATGTGAGATTCTACTTAAGAGCTTTCCATATGGAGCTGGGTGGATGGCTGAAGTGTTAAGACAGCTATAATTCTGCTCCAAGTTAAAGGGTAAATTTACGCAAGAGATGGAGCTACCGGTTCTACTCTCCAGTAAATGAGGTTTTATAAGTGACAATTTAAGATTTGATTTTTTTTTCTCTCTCTCTAGCCTGTCTGTTAGAAATTACAAGGGAGTCTGGATCTCACTGGGTGGTTATGAAAAACTTGTCAGCGTAGTTAGACTGTTCAATAATATGATGGCATTAGTTAGCTAAATTGCTTCTTTAATGAGGGCATTTGACACTGGCTTTTTAAATGATAGCTGAAGATTTTAGAGATATGTAGATTAGGAGACTCACCAAATGGGAGTTGGTAAGAGAATATGAAAATTCCCTGCCAAGCTGTTATGAAGCATATTGGCTGTGTGAATCTCTTTTAATGCCTGTAAGTGGTCAAGGCTATTAGAATGAAATGGCAACAAGGTTTTGAGCCAAGATAATGTTTACAGTGATAAACATCCACACCCCCATCACCATGGCCAGGTTCTCTGACATCTGTCCCCATGACTAAGTTGCCTGACACCCATCACTGTGCCTGGGTTGGCTGCCACACCGCGCCCAGGCTGCCTGCTGACCGAAATCGCTGCTACCCTCCCTCTGCACTGCTCTGTTTTTATTTTACTGACTACACAGCCGGAGACTGCTGGGTCATTTATGTGGCAAGAAGTCTGCTTAGTTTGACTTTCTCGTACAATTTACAGTTGGAACCCACTCTGTTTGCTTCCTCTGTACCAGTGGTCTCTGAAGATCTAGTCATACTCAATGAGGTGTGTTCAGGTTACTGGAGCTCTGCCAGGGAACACAACAGAGATGTCATGCAATCATTTTGCCTCTAGCTTTCACTTTTAGTTGTGTTTGTTCATAAGTTGGGAACCTTGCTGTCTCATACAGTGGTTGCAAATATTAAATAAGAGATAAATGATGGCTAAGTTTTTTCAAGACACCATTTCTTCTAAGTGGTAAAAGCTTCCTCACATGACTAAAGAGAGATTCTCGCCTATGTTTTTGTCACATAGTTCTATGTACGGTGTATGAAATATGAGTTTGTTGGACTTGACTATTCTGAGATCTGTATTGTACAGGCTTCCTTGCTGAAGCCCCCAAGCAGGATGCTGAGCTTGTTGGGTCCAGGATCATGCAATGGTGGGGGACAGACCACCAAAGTCTATTGAACCAGAAGCAAGCTTTATTCCAGAAATTGTCACAATGGAGGCTGGTTTTGGTCCTCCTCTTATAGTAAAATCAAACACCAGGTGTGGGTCAAAGAGCTTTTACAATCTTGAGGTCAGGTTTAAAGTCACATTGCATTTTAAGTTTTACGACATTTGGTTATAGGACGTTAGAATGTTAACTTGGAGTGTTTGCAAAAGCCTGTGACTGCCATAGCCACTTTTCACTGTTGCTGAAAGAATGCATGGCAGAGAGTAGAGTCTCATAGGGGAACAGTTAAAAATTAAGGGAATACAAGCAGAGGGTCTCCTAGAAGCAATAATTAGAAGCTAACCTTTGTCCCCAGTACCTGCCTAGCTGGGAAACTGGGAGGCAGGAGACAATTGTTAAAAGTTTACCTCTGTACACAGTGGCTGCCAGGATGTCTGCTCTTAAGTCAGAATGTGTTAAAGGTTAACAGTGGCTGCCAGCTTTATTTCTTTTCAAAATGTGTTTGTATTTACAACTTTATATTTCTATATTCCTGGACCAGACCCTTTATTTCTACGTTCTATCCCTGGACTCTTCAAGCCAAAAGTTTTCCATGTCTCAATATTATTTCTCTTTTACTGAATGTATTTCCCCATGACTCAGTAATGAAAGCATTTTGAGAAAAATGTTGATGATTTATTAATTTAAAAAAAAGATTTGTTAATTTTTATTTTATATGTATATGCATTCTTGCCTGCATGTAGGCATATGTACTACATGTTTGCCTGGTTTTTTAAAATTCCAGAAGAGGACATCATAGCATGGTCAAAACGGTCCATGGTTCTCTATAAGAGCAACAAGTGATTCTAACAAGAAGTACTCCTCTAGTTCCAGAATATATCATCAGAAAACATCCATTACCAAATACTTCTTATTCCAATTCTTTATTTATTTATTATTGAAAAAAAATTTCTGCCTCCTCCCAGCCTCCCATTTCCCTCCCCCTCCTCCCACTCCTCTCCCCCTGCCCCACTCCTCTCCCCACTCCCTCTCCAGTCTGAAGAGCAGTCAGGGTTCCCTGCCCTGTGGAAAGTCCAAGGTCCTCCCCCCTCCATCCAGGTCTAGGAAGGTGGACATCCAATTCCTGTTAGAATCAAATGTCTGAAGTAGCGAACTTTGCGACTGTACAAATAGGTTAATCTGAGACTCACATTTAATTATTAATATTCGAAGTTTAGGGAGCCCAAGAAAATGGATTGACATATTTATTACCAGAACAGATATTAGTTGGTCACTCCCACAGCTTTGTGTCACGATAGCACTAGTATATCTTACAGGCAAGGCACTGTTGTAGATCTAAGAGTTTGTAGTCGGGTTGAAATCCTGGTCAGTTCTGTGTCAATGTGACACCAGCTAGTGGTATCGGAGAGGGAGCCTCAGTTGAGGAAAATTTCTCTATAAGATAGTACCGTAGGCAAGTCCATGGGACATTTTCTTAATTAGTGTTTAATGTGGGAGGGCTCAGCCACTGGGTAGAGCTACCCCTCTGCTGGGCTGTTGCTTCTGTCTTCTATAAGAAAGCAGGCTGAACAAGCCTTAGGAATAAGCCAGTGAGCCTCTGCATGAACTCCGACCACTAGGTTCCTGCCATGTTTGACTTCTGTCCTGACTTCCTTCAGTGATGCACAGTGAAATGGAAGGATCAGCCAAGAGAAGAAACCCTTTGCTCCCTGAGTTGCTTTGATCATGGCATTTTAGCACAGACTAGTAGACTTAATTAAGACCATTGGTATTTACGTTTCTCTTTTGCATGCAGAGCACCTACCAAAGGCACTAGAGCATAGGGATGAAGTCTCCTGGAGGCACCAGCTTGACTTCCTCAACGTCAGTGAGCTGTGCAGGTGTTGTCTTCAGCAATGGGGACATTTGATGGAAGTCCCACTCCATGAGATCGAACTCATACATGACACTGTTCAGCTGACCAAGAACCTGAGACTAGATAGCCCAGGGACCTAAGGAAAAGCAAAATGCTACTGACCTTAAAAAATAAAAGGAGCAGTAACATGATTCCTGATGACATTCTGCTGTTTTCATAGATGAGTGCCTTGCTCAGCCACCATCTTTCTGTACCTCATGGAAACAAATAAAGAGACACACAGCCAGACATTGTGTTTAGAATGAGAGATTTGGAACACTCAGCCCTAAGAGGGTGGCTCCATCAAATCCTTCCCCTAAGGACTCACCAAGAATCATGCCAGAGTATAAGAACCAGAGGAAATAGAAGAAACCAAGAAAACAAGGTCCTCTGAATCAGCATGTTCAGAGCACATGTGAACTCAGAGAGACTGTGGCAGCATTCACAGGGAGTGTGTGGGTCTACTGTAGGTATATTATAGCTTCCAGTTCATTGTTTATAATGTGATTCCTGGGTGTGGAGTGAGCAGGACTCTTTCCTGTGCCTTCTCTTTGGTCTCTTTTCCTTTTGTCTGTTTGTTTTTTTTTTCAATTACAAAGTGCTATTATATTATTAAAAAAAGAAATATCACCAAAGTTATGAATTGAATTCTCTAATACAGGTGGGAAAAAATGAACAAACAAGTCTGTAGCATTAATCTCTGAATAAACATATTTGTAAAGGGGTGTAGGTTACCACAAAGGATACTGCCTAAAGCCTGTGAAAGACAGTTTACTTTCTATGACCTTTAAGTGTTGATTGTTAAGCTATGATGGAGCTGAGTACCCTGGCGACTAATTCTTTCATTGGGTTGTCTTAATTTTATAGAATTAGATCTCCAGTGAACTATTTAAAGATAACTCTTCTTCAAGCTAAACAAATCGAGATGCAGTAAAATGAGTAGGGATAGTAGCTATTAGGCTTAGAGACAGAAAATAGGAATGCCTTCCAATACTTTCTACAAAGGAATCTCCAGGGCTGATGAACTATAGGAAAGTCTCAGGAAGCCAAGGATTAAAAATAACACCATTAAATAAAGATTATGTCATTAGGAAAGGCAATTGAGTTTCTATTCTTCTGTGTCTACCTGGTTATTTTGCTGTCCTGTATTCATTAAGGGCTTTTATAGCTTGTAATTTTCTTTGCTAAATTTGTTTATCAGTGTTTTTTTTAAAATGTCAATATCATTTTTAAGCCTTTAAGCTCAACATTTTTGTCAATTCCTGGGTATAAAACTGCACTTGGATTACTGAAAATTACAGATCATATATTTAATTGCTTTTCATTTGAATTTTCATTATTAATACTTTATGAATGCTTAAATAAATTTAAAATATTATCATAGTTTTTAATTTTGACAGCTTTAGGAGACTTCTCTTCCATCTTTTTTGAGCCTCAGGTACAGGAGTTGTGTGGTAAATGGATCAGTAAGGCTGGGGCACCACAGGATCAATGTTTCTTCACATTTTGACCGGTTGGTTTTCTTCTGTTAAAAAGACAACTTTCATTGTTGCAGGGCGATGATTCTACTTATTCATGGTGTAGGAATAAATATTTAGAGTGCAGTTAGGAATTGTTCTGGTTTAAGGTGGCGGTAGCTGTAGGTTCTCCTCTAAAATCCATGATCTCACTAACACTGGGAGGTTGTAGGTTTCCGGGACCAGGTATGATTTCTCTCTTATTGAATAGGACTTAAGTTGAGATATTTTTTAGCCAAGGTATGCCTGATGCTATTGTACCATAAGGATATAGTGCCATGCTCTCTTGTGTTTCATGGGCACCATATCTGGATAGGGTACTGGTTGCTTCCCTAAAATTCCCATGTATCCGTTTACCATGAAAGCTAACCCTCAGGGAGGAGGCATTCAGTTCTGATCAAGCCTGGATCCTCTGGATTCTATGTCTAAAGTGCATGGTGTCTATAGCAATACGGACTGACATCCAACCTCTGGCAGAAAATGAAGGGCAAGAGCAACAGCCTATAACACTTTGGGAGTCTGTTGGACATCTCTGACCAACAACTTGAAAGGACATTTCTTACGTTTGTTATTAGAGTTTTGGTAGTCTGTGGGAAACACTGTAAGCCCAGGATGGAAAATTACATTTATACTGTACATGCATTTTTACACACACACACACACACACACACACACACACACACACACACAGAACAAACAACAACAAAAACGCACCATGGGGCCTGATTTCTGTTGACCCACAACTTCTGATCATGAAATCTGTCCTAGAGTATAGAACTAAGGTGGCCATTGGGGTCTAGTCTGGCATGAGGAAAGTAATGAAGAAAAGGCATTATGAACAAGACATTGCATGATGGATATTACACATTAGTAAAATGTTTATATGAAGCAGATATTCTTGTTGACAACACCTTCATTACTCTATTTTCTTTAGGGTACTTATTTAAATACTCCTAGGTACTCGGAACAAAGAAATTCGCAATCAGGAAAAGTCTTGCCAGCATGGAATTTGCATTATAGACCCAGACTTATATCATAGATCAGTCTGAAAATTGCTTCTGTACATAGCAAGATAGTAACTATTTTGGGCCTTCCAAATCATATAGGTCTTAAATAAATGTACTAAAGTAAAGAAAGTAAAGAAATAGATATAATTTGTTATCAGTAAAACTATGATTACATACTAAAGTTTGAATTTCACATGCTTTGTGTCTTTCTCTTAGCTCAACTATTAAGAAACATAAAGCTCACTCTTTTTTTTTAGAGTCCACATAAAACCATGAAGGCAAGCGTTGGCTCATGGGCTTAATTTTGCTCATCCTTGTTTAAGATGTTTCAAAGCCTTTGCCTCCTTTAGTTAAGTAAACCTAAAAAGTTGCACATTCAGGTGATTTTAAAAATATAGTTTAGCAACCAGTTCATAAAGCAGGGAACTACAGCTGGAGAGACACTGATTACACGGTTTGAGCCATGGAGTCTTAGATAACCATGAGTAAGGGAGTGTGTATCACATGAGTTCTTTTGGACGTTCATGTTTCCTATTCCAGGTCTATATCTATACCCATGGGACAATTCCCTATATAAGTGATTCCTGCTGAATCCTTAGACCAGTTAAAGTTAAGACAGGTCCTTGTCTTTAATATTGGTATTTTAGATTATTCGGTGTGAGTTCAGGCTCTGATTAGACAGAGTCTACTGTGGGATAATGCTTTTGTACCCTGTGGAGATTGTCACTAGTATTGGTTTAGTAAAATGCTGATTGTCCAGTAGCCAGGTAGGAAGTATAGGTAGGGTGACCAGACTAGGAGAATTCTGGGAAGAGGAAAGGCTCAGTCTGGAGTTGGCACCCAGACACAGAGGAAGCAAGATGAAAATGCTGCACTGAAATCCCCATCAAAATCCCATCAAAATTCTTCACAGATCTGGAGAAGACAATAATCAACTTTATATGGAAAAACAAAAAACCCAGGATAGCCAAAACAATTTTATACAATAAAGGAATGTCTGGAGGCATTACCATCCCTGACTTCAAACTCTATTACAGAGCTACAGTATTGAAAACAGCTTGGTATTGGCATAAAAACAGAGAAGTCGACCAATGGAATCGAATAGAAGACCCTGACTTTAACCCACAAACCTATGAACACCTGATTTTCGATAAAGGAGCTAAAAGTATACAATGGAAAAAAGAGAGCATCTTCAACAAATTGTGCTGGCACAACTGGATGTCAATCTGTAGAAGAATGAAAATAGACCCATATCTATCACCATGCACAAAACTCAAGTCCAAGTGGATTAAAGACCTCAATATCAGTCCAAACACTCTGAACCTGATTGAAGAGAAAGTGGGAAGTACTCTACAACACGTGGGCACAGGAGACCACTTCCTACGTATAACCCCAGCAGCACAGACACTAAGGGCCTCAATGAATAAATGGGACCTCCTGAGACTGAGAAGCTTCTGTAAAGCAAAGGACACTGTTGCTAAGACAGAAAGGCAACCCACTGACTGGGAGAAGATCTTCACCAACCCCGCAACTGACAAACGTCTGATCTCCAAAATATATAAAGAACTCAAGAAACTAGACCGTAAAAGGCTAATCAACCCAATTATAAAATGGGGCACTGAGTTGAACAGAGATCTCTCAACAGAAGTTCAAATGGCCAAAAGACACTTAAGGTCATGCTCAACATCCTTAGCGATCAGGGAAATGCAAATCAAGACAACTTTAAGATACCATCTTACACCTGTCAGAATGGCGAAAATCAAAAACACCAATGACAGCCTTTGCTGGAGAGGTTGTGGAGAAAGGGGTACACTCATCCATTGCTGGTGGGAATGCAAACTTGTGCAACCACTCTGGAAAGCAGTGTGGAGGTTTCTCAGGAAATTCGGGATCAATCTACCCATGGACCCAGCAATACCAATCTTGGGAATATACCCAAGAGAGGCCTTATCACACAACAAAAGTATATGCTCTACTATGTTTATAGCAGCATTGTTTGTAATAGCCAGAACCTGGAAACAACCTACATGCCCTTCAATTGAAGAATGGATGAAGAAAGTATGGAATATATACATATTAGAGTACTACTCAGCAGTAAAAAACAAGGAATTCTTGAAGTTTGTAGGCAAATGGATGGAAATAGAAAACACCATCCTGAGTGAGGTTAGCCAAACCCAAAAAGAGGAACATGGGATGTACTCACTCATATTTGGTTTCTAGCCATAAATAAAGGACATTGAGCCTATAATTCAGGTTCTTTGAGAAGCTAAATAAGAAGGAGAACCCAAAGAAAATCATATAGGCTTCCTCCTGAATATTAACCTTCATCAGGCGATGAAAGGAGACAGAGACAGAGACCCACAATGGAGCACCGGACTGAAATCTCAAGGTCCAAATCAGAAGCAGAAGGAGAGAGAGCACAAGCAAGGAACTCAGGACCGCGAGGGGTGCACCCATACACTGAGACAATGGGGATGTTCTATCAGGAACTCACCAAGGCCAACTGGCCTGGGTCTGAAAAAGCCCGGGTTAAAACCGGTCTCGCTGAACATAGTGGACAAGGAGGATTACTGAGACCTCAAGAACAATGGCAATGGGTTTTTGATCCTACTGTACCTATTGGTTTCGTAGGAGCCTAGGCAGTTTCGTGGATGCTCACCTTACTAGACCTGGATGGAGGTGGGTGGTCCTTGGACTTCCCACAGGGCAGGAAACCCTGACTGCTCTTTGGGCTGACGAGGGAGGGAGACTTGATTGGGGGAGGGGGAGGGAAAGGGGAGGCGGCAGTGGGGAAGAGACAGAAATCTTTAATAAATAAATAAATAAAAATTTAAATTAAAAAAAAGAAAAGAAAATGCTGCACTGAGAAATAACAACCAAGAATAACAACAACCAAGATAAGAACTATGAGTTAATTTAAGTTGTGAGAGCTAGTTAATAATAAGCTTCAACTAATAGGCCAAGCAGTTTATAATTTATATAAGCCTCTGTGTGTTTCTTTGGGACTTAACAACTGCAGGACAAGGTGGGACAGAAACTTCTGTCCACAAGGGTCAACTCAAGTGTGATCACTATCCATCTCAGCCTACTCAGGTGAATACAGCTGAGTACCTGTGATTCTCTCAGACGAGGCATGTTACAAATACAGTGGGGAGTTACCAGGCTGCTCCTGGAGTGAAGGGTTGGACGCTCAGACAGCAGTCATCCTTGCCTTGCTCTGCACTATCAGAATTTGCCTTTGTGTGATACAAATCATAATTATTCTTCATATTTACTTTCCATTTCTGGGAAAAGACTTTTATTAGTTCCATGGTTCTTTGTGAAAGTATCATTGTCCCAAACAAATGATCCAGGCATGTGTTAAGGGATGCTACAATTTAATAGAAGAAAAACTTAGTACCTGTGAATGTACACATGTTAAAGTTGTAGCACAGAGAGAATGAGGCACTGATCTTTGAGTAAGTGCATGAAATGTTCCCAATTTGTCTTTATAGGATTTTGCTTCAAAATTTTTCTACAACAGAAGAAAGAGTAGATTTATCCAATATAGTTTGTTTTTCTATCTGCCTTATGCTCAATAGCATATATTTATACATGTACCTTAATATAGTCCTATGTATGCATCTAATATGTAAGATTTCCTTTCAAATTGTATTGATTTTATATATGACCACTGACTCTACAGTCAAGTCCTATATGACTTTTTTTTTTTTTATCTTGGTCTCAATTGTATCATCATTGAGTTAAGAAGCTGTCTTGAAAGGAGTTGTTGGAAGAATTAAGAAGTCAGGTCTAAAGTATGAAGCTTGAGACTGTAGATACCAAATCATTGAGTTTTCCTATGCTTTTATTGCTGCCTTTTGAACCTACTCATGCTTTAACTACTGTCAGATCTCTGTTTTTCTAAAGTCATTCCCATTTTTTTACTTTTATTTTATTTTATATTTATTTATTTATTAAAGATTTCTGTCTCTTCCCCACCGCTGCCTCCCCTTTCCCTCTCCCTCCCCCAACCAAGCCCCCCTCCCTCGTCAGCCCAAAGAGCAATCAGGGTTCCCTGCCCTGTGGGAAGTCCAAGGACCACCCACCTCCATCCAGGTTTGTGAGGTGAGCATCCAAACTGCCTAGGCTCCCACAAAACCAATAGGTGCAGTAGGATCAAAAACCCATTGCCATTGTTCTTGAGGTCTCTGTAGTCCTCATTGTCCGCTATGTTCAGCGAGACCGGTTTTAACCCAGGCTTTTTCAGACCCCGGCCAGCTGGCCTTGGTGAGTTCCCGATAGAACAATCATTCCCATTTTTAATCTCATGCAGAGAAGTATACTGACTATGATGGTGCTGATCTTGAGATTTTACTATTTGTAAATATAGAGCTACCTTAAAGAAAACTATTGGTAAAGTCAGGATAATCTTATTAAAACAATATCAGTGTACAGTCTTGTTTAAGTTTGATTAAACTCTCTTGTCCCAATCTTCGATGTAAGAAGCAGACAATATTTCTCTACTTAACACCATCATGACTCAGTAGCTTTGAGAGTGTTAGGAAATGAGATATGAAGGAAAACAAACAAAAACATACTTGGTCTAATACCAACCTTTTGTTAGGTTGAACATATTTTTTTCTACCTTCTTTAAAAAGCTAGAAGTCACCAAATAGAATCCTATTCTCCTTTCTTGTTTCAAAGCTAAAACTTATTCATCCAATATCAAGTACCTCATTTTCCACATCCTCACTATATCATTGTGTTTCACATGAGATCAACTTGACTTTAGGTTAAATGCCAACGATATGAAGCCTGTAAAAACTCATGTTCCTTTGATTCAGTAACAAGAAGACATATTACAGCTCATGGGAGGAGTTCCAGTGATTCTTTTCAAGCACTATAAGAACAGAAAATCCATTTCCATGGCTGTTTCTGATAGAAGAGAGTGCAATCTTAGACATACTGCAAACTTCTCTTTGTCAGGAAGAAAGAGTATGCCTGATAGTGCTGTTGACTGAGGGTCTTGTGGTGCCAAACCTGTGATCTTTTCACACTTGGTAGTTTACCAACTTATTAAATACTCCACATGATATTCATTTTACTTGAAGAATGGTATCTTACTATGCGGATGTGATTCGGTTCGTCAAACTCCTATTATTTATAATTTTGCCTAAAATCAGTAACACTGTATATTAGTATTAGACATAGTTAGCATATTAGAAAAATAGGATTGAAATAAAAAAGATTATTTTTAAAAAAAGAAAATAAAAAAATCCCCAAAAGAAAACAAGGATTAAAGGTAAACAATCATAAACATAGTTTATATAATATCAATTTTTCATTAGCATGCATGTATTTTACTACCTTCTTTAAAAAACTAGTAATCACCAAAGAGAACAACCAAAATGGACATTACTACTTCAATATATACAATGGCAATATATATGTGTTATTATGTATTCTGTATCATATGAAATATATATTGTATGTATCTCAAATACATATATTAGAAATTAATGGACATTATTACTTCAATATGTACAACATAGACAATACATATATAAGTCTACATTACTACTTCAATATATACAATGGTCATATAATATATCATACAATATATATTACAAATTGTATATATCTCAAACATATATTAGAAATTAATGGACACTATTACTTCAATATATTCAATAATACATAAATGGACATTACTACTTTAATATAAACAATGGTCATATATAATATATATAATATATTATAATATATATTTTGCATATATCTAATATATTTTTATATATATTGGAGAGAGATGGATATACACATACATACCTTTAGGGAGTTTTGGTTTAGGATTTTGATTCCATCCTCATTTACAGTCTTTAGGAATTATTATAAAAGTCTTTAAATGTGGATTGATTCACTAAACATGGAAATATGACAAAAAGATTTAAGTTAAAACTGAAGCCAGAGAGCTGACCTGCTGCACAGCAACCACTGACAGTGCATAAGCACTGTACTTGTCCTGAAATATTTGCATTATTTGGAAAGAACTCAGCCTTGTTCGGTACCAGCTACACATTCTTGAGAGGGGGAGAGCAGGACATGGCTTGTCGTGTCTGTGTCCTCACTTTTGGTTGCTATATTCCTTACCACCCAGCAGTGATTAGAGGCTAGCAGTCATTCTTCCCATGCAGAATCACCCCTCCCCGTGTGACCCCCACCTCCAGCACATGTTGTGGCAATAGGAACTGTGCTTTTCTGCTGTTGCCTGGGTTCTGTTAACTTGTCTATGCTGAAGTAGCTCTTTTCATTTATTGAAATAATCTTTTTTATTTTGCATACAATCCCAGTTCCCTCTCCCTCCCCTTCTTCTGCTCCCCACACCTTTCCCCAACCCCAACCCCCATCCACTCCTCAGAGAGGGTAAGGCTTCCCTTGGGAAGTCACCAGAGTGTGTCTGAGACAGGACCATTGAGGCAGGACCAAGATCCTCCCGCCTTATATATAGGCTGAGCAGGGTGTCTGTTCATAGGGAATGGGCTCCAAAAAGACAGTTCAAGCACTGGGAATAAATCTTGGTCCCACAATCAGTGGCCCCGCAAACTGCCCAAGACATACAACTGTCACCCACATTCAGAGGGCCTATTTTGGTTCTATGCAGGTTCCCCAACTGTCAGTCCAGAGTCAGTGAGCTCCCACTAGCTCAGGTCATCTGTTTCTGTGGGATTCCCCATCATGGTCTTGACTCCTTTGCTCATATTATTGCTCCTCCCTTTTTGACTGGACTCCAGGAGCTGAGCCAAGTGCTTAGCTGTGGATCTCTGCATTTGCTTTCATCAGCTACTGGATGAAGGTCCTATGATGACAATTAAGGTAGCCATCAATTTGATTACAGGGAAAGGCCAGTTCAGGCACCCTCTCCATTATTGCTTTAGACTCTTAATTGGATGTCAACATGTAGAAGAATGCAAATAGATTCATATCTAGCCCCAGTTTCAAAACTCAAGTCTGAATGGATCAATGACATCAATATAAATCCAGTCCCACTGAATCTCATAGAAGAGAAAATTGGAAGTACCCTTGAACACATAAGCACAGGAAACCACTTACTAAACGTAACACCAGTAGCACAGACACTGAGAGCAACAATTAATAAATGGGACCTCCTGAAACTGAGAAGCTTTTGTAAAGCAAAGGACATGGCATTTAAGACAAAACAGCAACCTACAATTTGGGAAAAGATCTTCACCAATCCCATATCTGACACTGGGAAGATCTCCAAAATATATAAAGAACTCTAGTAAGTAAATATCAAAATAATAAATAATCCAATTAAAAAATGGGGTGCCAGCTGGGCGGTGGTGGCGCACGCCTTTTATCCCAGCACTTGGAAGGCAGAGGTAGGCAGATCTCTGTGAGTTCCAGGCCAGCCTGGTTTACAAGAGATAGTTCCAGGACAGGAACCAAAAGCTACGGAGAAACCCTGCTAGAAAATCCAAAAACAGAAAAAAAATAAAAATAATTAAAAATGGGGTGCTGATCTAAACAGAGAATTTTCAACAGAAGAATCTCAAATGGCCAAAAACTACTTAAGAAATTGTTCCACATCCTTAGCTATCAGGGAAATACAGGTCAAAATACCTCTGTGATACCATCTTACACCTGTCAGAATTAAAAACACTGACCCCAGCTTATGCTGGAGAGCTAGCTCTTAAAAAAGACAACACTAAAATTCTCTCATTTCTACTGCCAACTTTTCCCCTTCTCCAAAGTTCATAGCTTTTGCTTCTTGGCATCTCCTCTTTTCCAATTTTCACATCCAAATACTCTGGTGCTGGGATAAATGATATCATCTTTGCCTTTGTATGTGGAGAGGTAGTGATAACTCTTCATGTTTAAGTATGGAAAGTCTGTTCATCGTACGGATACCTTTTAAGTCCAAAACAAAGAGTGGATTTTGTAGAGGAAAACACAGTAATTTTGGTAAAAGAGAAAAGAATCTGATTCTCAAATAGCTGTCTCATATATTATCTGTGAGCTTTGTTAAAGTTACTTACCATTTCTATTCTCCATAACTGTTTATGACTAAGAAAACCAGAAAAGGGAATCTTGTTCCAGACCCCTAGGCAAGAGACTCAGTTGCATAATACCAAAGGACAATGACCAAGATGTTCTGTGTTCCCAACACTCTGGTGCTGAAGTGCCTTCTTTTTCCCGAGTTCCACAGTCATGTAAAGCAAGGAGTGGTCATTTGCAGAGACTAAATGCAGAGAACGGCTACCAATCCTGAAAGTAACAACTGGCACTGAGTGACATGGGGTGGAAAGCAGTCTATTCGAGCTTGGCGTCTTTGCTTAGCATACTAATTTACAGCAAGTTAGTGGAAAACAAACCACTACCCCAAAATGTCCCTGGAATTTAAAGAAAAAAAAATAAAAGAGTAGATGCCGGCAGAATGAAGAGTGAGACTAGACTCAGTAGCTGGGAAGAAGCGTGAGAGCAGGGAGAACCCAAAGAGCAAAACAGTGTTAAGAATGATGAAGAGAGAAAATTTGAAAAGTAGCTTGAGGACCTGTCACATGTGAGTGCTAGGACTTAAACAAAAACAAGTTAAGATGGAAATGGGGCAATAAATAGGTTTTTTTTTTATTGAGCTCTACACTTTTCTCTGCTCCCCTCTCTGTCTCTCCTCTCCCCTTCAACCCTCCTCCAAGGTTTCCATGCTCCCAATTTACTCAGGAGATCTTGTCTTTTTCTACTTCCCATGTAGATTAGATTTATGTAAGTCTCTCTTAGGGTCCTCACTGTTGTCTAAGTTCTCTGGGATTGTGATTTGTAGGCTGCCTTTCTTTACTTCATGTTTAAAAATCCACTTATGAGTGAGTACATGTGATAATTGTCTTTTTGGGTCTGGGTTACCTCACTCAAAATAATGTTTTCTAGCTCCATCCATATGTTTTTAAACAAAGAACTTCAGAGATTAGAGGTGTGAGTATATACAGATTTAAAACTCCTCTGTGTGCTAGGCACTTACCTTAGTAAGTCCTGCTAGAATTTATAAATTTTAAGGAATAAAAGGAACAATCCAGAGTTGTGACTAAATATACTTTCTAAAAATATAAGAATAAAGGAAGCTGCTCTTTGTGTTTGCAATATTGACATTTGCGAAAGTTTGAAGGGCAGCCATTGCTTATTGAGACAGAAGCACCACATTATGGATCCAAGGCCCAGCTAGAATCTAGGCACTTGTTCAGCTAATAGTGTGTACAATATGGCATGCCAAGTGTTCAATGATCTAGATAGTCTATTATCTGTATAGCTAAGGGAGTTTGTTCCTTGAAAATAAACTTAGCAAAGTAATTACCTGCTCAGAAACTCCAAGATAAAGGAAAAGGATGCAAGAGAAAAAAGCAGTACCAACTTGGTGTACATCAATGTCTATGGACCTACCAGTCTGTCTGTCTTTTGTGTTTAAGTGGGCAGTAATCATGTACAATATTATTACAATGAAACAGATCCAATAGAAGTGTAATTTAATATATCAAGGAATTATTTAGATGATTTCAATAAACATAAAATATTAAGAATATATACTTTCAATAAACTATATTCCTTTAAACAGTCACCAAATATTATTAGTTAGTTGTATTCCTGACTGTAAAGGAAAACAGTAAAATTTGTTTAAAAAAGTAAAATTTACTTGGGCAACAGTGGCACTTGCCTATCATCCCAGCACTTGGGAGGCAAAGATAAGTGGATGGATCTCTATGAGTCTGAGCCAGCCTGGTCCACAGAGTGAGTTCTAGGACAGGTTCCAAAGCTATAGAGATACCCTGACTCAAAAAAAAAAAATAAAACATCAACAACAAAGTAAAATTTAATATGTGTGTGCATGCGCACGTGTGTGCGTGTATGTATGTGTACATATCGATGAGTTCCTGCTCTTCTGTGAAATGGTGAATTGTGTAGTCAATTCTCTCTTCCTTTCTCAGTTCTCCAGGCACAGAGGCAAACAATTCTACCAGCTGATGCTTGCTCACCTCACAAATTCCATTCTTCTTAATTTATCAAAAATAAGATTAGTGATAAGACTTGACTTCTTCAATTATTCAAATTAAAAAGCATACTTATAAAATAATTATGAGTCAGTCTTAAATTTGAAATTACATTTAGGAAGACAATTTATCAATTTGAAAACTATTTAGAAACCATAAAGGAAAATAATTTTAAAACCAAATTGCCGCAGTTGAACTCTACTCCGAGAAACAATTTCATTTGGTGATCCATCGAAAGGGAACTTCAAAAAAAATATTAAAAGTTAGTCACAAAGATCAAGATGGGAAGGACTCCTTTTAAGACTTTAATCAAAATGAAGTGGAATATTTTTGGAATATAAAGAAAATGGATAAAAGCTTGTTGATGTGAAGAATTAAGTGGCAGGGTTAGTGTACAAGGCCAGGGAGAACAAAGGCACCAAACTACACAATCATATTCAAACAAGGTGAACAAAGACAAAGAAACTTGGAAGATGCTTAGGAAAACAGCCAATTTCTAAAAAAACTTTTAATGATTCTTTGTGGTTTTCGCATCACGTATTCTGATCCCTCTGCCCTTGCAACCTCCCCCCAAATTAAAACCAAATTTAAAAGAAAAAATAAACAAAACAAAGAAATAAAACAGAGTAATTTTTTTTAGAGAAGACAACATCTTCTGAGTAAATTGGGAGCATGGGGACCTTGGGAGAGGGTTGAAAGGGAGGGAAGAGGTAGAGAGGGGAGAAATATGTAGCTCAGTAGAAACCAATTTTTTTTAAAAAAGGAGAATCTTTTCCTGGAGGCTGTAGTAGGGCCCGTTGAGTCACTTTTCGGCCTTAGTCCATTCAAGTCCTTTACTTGCAAGGGTTCACTGCCACGAGTCATTTGTCTGCTCGAGGCCTCTGGTATAGCCTGTTGTCCTGTGCCATGACAATCCTGTTGTTTTGAATCTGTAGGTTCATTCCCTTCACATGCTCCAACATTTCGTAGGTCCGGCGGATGTTGGGGTCAGCCAGCCAACTCATAGCTCTGCTTCTGGGCCTGGGTGGGAGCTGGGTTGGTCAGCTGCCAACTTTCCCTCATAGTCTCTATGGTGAGCTCTACAGTGCTGCCTTGGTCAGCGCACCCAATGCAACCTGTAGCAAGGAGCAGGGCCATCCTCCTCCTGCTCTCAGGGCGGCTCACCTGACCCCCAGACAACAGGGGAAACTCTAGGGTGCTGCCCATGCGGCTTGCTGTAGCACCTCTCCTATGTGCTGGAGCTGGATGGGGGTAGGACTAGTTCTCTCTCTCTAATGACCACAGAGAGGGCCAGCTCTCTGGCCCTGTAACCTGGAAAATAGCTATACAAAACAAAACTGCAGATCAAGTTATAATCAGGCATAAAACAACAAAAGTAAAAGGAGACCATGAAGAGTCTTCCTTTTGTGAGCAGGCCTCAGAATTTAAAGGCTGCGTGCCCTGGGCTGTTTTCATTGGTCCCATAATAATAAGGGAAAAAAGGTTGGGCAGAGAGGGTGGAAGAGTGAGTAATGGAATAAAGAAGTAAAAGCTTTGTCTTTACAGTGAACCTTTAAAGCAGTTTAAGTGACAGATGGAAGAGAAACCCAGTAGGAACAGATGTAAAATATAAAAAGTTTAATCAAAGTTATTTTTTTAGATCCATTGTTCAGGAAGAATGAACTGGAGACTCCTTTGACAGTCTGTGGTATACTTCTTGTAAGTGCAATTATAATGTAAGCCTGAATGTGTCTTCCCAAAATGATAAAGTTGTCATTGAAAGCATCAGTATATTATCCCATCTAAAGTGTCTTACCTAGTTCGTGAACTTAAAAAGAAACATTTCTCTTTTAATCAATATGAATCTACACCATCAAATTTATGTAGTTTTTTACATACACTCATAGTAAACTTTTAAGATAATAATAGCCTTATTAAATGCATAATATCTAGCCAAAACCAAATAGAATTTAATGTAAAATCAAAGGTTAGCCTGTTTCTTAAGAAGCAATGATTCGTTTCCTAAAAAAGTATCAAAGTGATTTGACTATTTTCCTTTCCCATCTAAAATTGGAAGAATACCTAACTTGTCTTGATGGCAAGGAATCCTCTCAAATCCTGTGCCTCAAGGTCACATGAATGGGAAGACATCTGTTCCAGTGAGCACGATTCAACATCATGTATCAGTTTGACACTGAAAGTCATAAACAGACTTCTGAAGAAATTGTCAGTAGAAATAAAGAAAATGAGCTAGATTGTACATAGATGTTTGCTAACTACCAAATTTTCAAATGAGTTTAGGACTGAGAAAGCTTTTAAATAAAAGACAAATTCTGAAAATATTTAAAAATTACTGATGAAATTATAGTTATATTTCTTTATTACTTCCTTTAGTGACTAAGTCTGAATAAAAAAAAGGCACTCTAATGAAAAACAACTTTGCACAATGTGTATAGTGAAAGGTCATGTGCAGTGAGCCTTGTGAGCCAGGGCTACGCCAGAGGTGTGCTGTGGAGGTTAGGACGGGCATTTTTAGTCACAGATCCCAATGCACATTTTTATATTGAGGTTCAGAATCTACTTTCACCTACTAGGTTTTCTCTCTCCAGTGAGACACAGGTTTGACAGGTTCCTTCATATTCTAGGAGGCAAAAAGTATCTTCCTGCTCCTACATTTGTGTTAAGAATAAAGTACTTGGTCAACTATGTTTATAGCAGCATTATTTGTAATAGCCGGAACCTGGAAACAACTTAGATGCCCCTCAACTGAAGACTGGATAAATAAAATGTGGTACATTTATACAATGGAGTACTACTTAGCTGTAAAAACATAAAATTAAGGGCATCATGAAATTTTCAGGCAAATGAATGGAACTATAAAAAAAAAAAAAATCATCCTGAGTGAGTTAACCCAGACTCAGAAAGGCAAGCACAGTATGTAGTCACTCATAAGTGGCTACTAGATGTAAAGCAAAGGATAATCAGACTACAGTCCACCACTCCTGAGAAGCTAGGTAACAAGGAGGACACTAAGAGGAATGTATGGACTGCCCTGGAAAGGGGAAATAGATGAGATCTCCTGGGTAAACTTGGGGCAGAGGTACAGTAGAGGGGAGGGAATAGGGGATGAGAACATGAGGAAATAAGGTGGTCAAGTTGATAGAGGGGCATAATAGGAGAGCAGTGAAAGAGACATCTTGATAGAGGAAGCCTTTCTAGGGTTAGCTAGAAACCTGGCACTAAGAAAAATCCCAGGAATCCACAATGATGACTACAGCTAAGACTCCTTGCAATGGTAGAGAAAGTGCCTGAACTGGTTTTGCCCTGTATTCAGTTTGGTGATTACCCTAATTGTCATCCCCAAAGCCTTCATTGAGTAACTGATGGAAGCAGATGCAGAGATCCATAGCCAAGCACCAGACTGAGCTCTGGGAGTCCAGTTGAAAAGAGGGAGGAGGGATTATATGAGCTGGGGGGGGGGACAAGATTATGAAGAGAAATCTAAAAATACAGTTGAATCAAACTCGTGGGAATTCACAAACTCTAGATTGACAGCTCTAGGCCCTCTGCATGTGGGTGCAGTTATGTAGCTTGGTCAGATAGAGGGCTTTCTGACAATAAGAACAGTATCTATCCTTGGTTCATGCAGTGGTGTTTGGGAGTCCATTTCCTATGGTGGGATGTCTTACTCAGATTTGTTCTGGTGTAGAGCTAAGTGATTCTGCCTCAACTTAATGTACCAGACGTTGTTGACTCCCTTATGGGAAGCGTTACCCTTTCTCCGGAGTGGATGAAGGGTGGGTTCTAGGGAGGTGTGGGGGAAGTAGGAGGAGGGGTAGGAGGGAAAACTGTGATTGGTATGTAAAATGAATAAAAAATTAAAAAAGAATAAAATGCTCCAGGAAACACATATGAAGATTAAGGAGGATGTTCGTGCTCATTATTAGAGTCTCCTTGATTTCTCTCAAATAACATCATATCAGCTCCAGCTGTTTTATGTCTTGAGAACCCTAGCTTCTATTAAGTTTCCAAAATAGCAGTATATTGCCCCTGTTTGGTTTAATTTTTGGAAGAAAGATTTGTGGAACTACTTAGTGGTTTAGCAAAAGTTGAGAAAATGTGGCTCAACTTTTTCCTGCTTCCATAGTTTTGGCACCAGTTGAACAGCACATAGCATATACTCTGATTTGTTATTTTATAGCCTAAGACTCAGAGAGAGAGAGCTCCGCTAGGAGTAGATGCTGATCCCACAGCCTTGCACTGTTGACCATTTCCAGGGAAAAATAGGTAGACATGCTTAAAATATCAAATTACCTGCTATTAATTTGTTTCTAAAATCCCCAAGGTTAGTAAGCATAAAATACTCTAGTAAAAATACAAAGATTTAAGATCTTAAGTTAAAAATATAAACAGTGGAATTTGTAAAAATCTCCATTTCCAGGGCCCAAAGATTTTGAACTTGTATGTTTTACACCAGCATTTTTCTTCTTGGTGTGGGTAGCAGTAGGAGAAACCAAGACTGAGAAAGAATAAGATGCTGACTGAAGACACACAGTTGACTTGTGGAGGAATTTTCAGATCTTTATTCTAACCTTGACATAAATCAAACTTATACCTGAATTAGAATGAAAATAAGCTATTACTGCCACACCGGAAACCTGGGATTTGCTTGTAAAACAAATCTAATTTAGCACACTCTTCCAATCAAGTGAATTACTCTTGTGTATGGCACGCTCTTTACACTTTTGAGAGTAATAATTATTCTTACCTTCATTATTTCACTTGCGAAATCCTGATGTCTTTCCATGTTTCTACTGGGACTTGAAATGGATCCAGTTTTTTATACCAGTGTTACCAATTATGTGAGCATCATGACAGTTGTTTCACTTAACTAATGTTGAAGAGTCACATAGAAGTAGATTAATCAGTTGGGAAGGGTGTTCCTTTAATAAATGCATATGATTAACTCCAGAGATAAAGGATGGATGTGGGATTCCGCTCTGTATACTGTGATTACCATTGATTAATAAAGAACTGCTTTGAGCCTATGGCAGGGCAGAACAGAACTAGGTGGGGAAAGCTAGGCTGTATGCTGGGAGAAAGAAGGGTGGAATTAGAGAGACTCTCTGGAGCTGCTGCCAGAGACAGATGTGCTGAAACTTTGCTGGTAGGCCACGACCTCGTGGTGATGCAAAGATTAACAGAGATGGGCTAAATTAAGGTGTAAACGTTAGCCATATATAAGCTTAGGCTATTGACCAAACAGTATTGCAAATAATATAGTTTCTGTGTGATTATTTCTGGAGTCTGTCTGGGCAGTTGGAAACAAACAAGCAGCCTCTTACAACAGAGGATGGGTTAGTTACTTTAGTTTTGCTTACACTCACTCTCATCCTGGGGTCACTGACCTTCCTTTCAGTAGCTTCTGGAAATTACACTCGATAATTCCTTATCTTTCCTCATCTCTTCACTGCATCTTCATTTTATCATTGTAGAGAGTGTACTTTGAATGCAATGTGTTTATGTGCACTTGATAAATTTTAGAGTTGTAGAAGGCCTTACAAGAAAGTCAAAATGGAGTATTTTGAGAAGCCAGGAAGTGCATTGACCAGAGAGTTGCATACCCATTAGCAAATGAAGTCAGACTATGGCCTCAAGTTTCCAATTAATATTTCAGAGTTCTGTTTCATATTTAATAGATATAATTCCTGGAAATAATGTCTTATCTTGCTTGTAAAGGTAATGGAAATCCATGCCAAATATTCTAGCAATAGGGAAAAACTAAAAATGAATATATAAACATTGAAATTCCACAATTCCAAGGTGTAATGAACCAACTTCCCTATAACCCTCTTCAGGTTTCTTCTCCCTTTGTTTTTTTAACCTTTCATCTTGGAGAGTTACTCAAATTAATATGACTACCCATACACATTGTTGAAATAGCATCATGATGGTACATTTGTAGAAACACAAAACTACATTTTAACATTTCCTTATGAGTAAGCATATTTTCACCACCAAGATTTTCCTTTATGTGACCTACTTCCTATAAAAATTCATATTTATCTTTCTGTCTTTATAGTTATATTGAACCACAGTGATATATCTTTAAATTTTCTGCAGAGTACTAGAGTGAAAGATGAAGAATAAAATTCCAACTTTATATTCCCCACAAAGGTAGCTAATTGCCTTTTTCTCCTCCACTGACATACTGGTGCCAAATATTCAGAAGTTCATAGTCACAGATAAACTTTAAAATTACTTTGTCATTTCTATATTTTCACCCCCTTGGTACTTGGTTGAATTTACAGATTTTATATAGCAAAAAAAAAAAAAAAAAAAAAAAAAACAACCAAACAAAAAAAACCCCTGACCTTTTTCCAGTATGGCTTTCCTAGTTAGGTTGAAGGCAATATGCCTGCATGTGTGTGTGTGTGTGTGTGTGTGTGTGTGTGTGTGTGTGTGTGTGTGTTCTTTTATCTCCTGTAGTAGGTTTACATTTGTTTCCCTCATTATAGTTTCTGCACATTCTTCTTGCTTATTTCTTAACCTGGTTGTTACTGTTAAATAAATATGATTTACTTATATTTATATTTAGCAGTCATAGCAATTCTGCATACATATTTTTAAGTGTTTGGGATTTTCACATTATACAGTAACATCAAAATAATTATTAGTTAATTATTTAACTATTTATACTTCCGTGTCTTAGACTTTTAATCATACTATCACACCCACATTGCAATGTAAGTGATGTCACTGTTTATAAGCATCTTTAGCTTCTAAGCAGAATAGAAACATGACTCTATCACTTAGTATGATGACTCTTTCAAGCATATATTGAATTCAGTATGTGGCTTATAACTTAGAGAAGCCTTATTTCCATCAAGTCTCATGTAATGTATGTATATGCTTACATGTAGATATAAATTATATTTGTTATGTATGCATTATCTGTATATACAGGTATCATTTATTTTTCTCAAAGAAAATCAAGAGGCCGCTGAATAACTTTTGTCTGTAATTATGGAACACAACCCTAGCTGTTATAATCATGGATAAAACAAGAATAAATGAGAATAATTTGTAGGTTGAATAAGGAGATCTTTTCTACTGTGCCAGCCTCAAATTGGCATGCTATGCTTTGCTGCCGAAGTCCAACTGAGAAGGGCTCACTTAAAATTAATTGATGAATGTGCTTGCAATCAATGACTCCTTCATTAATTCAAATTAATGTGGCAGGTTACTCAAATACTTTGGAGACCAGAGTATAAATTAGAAAATCATCTTGTAATATGTTGTAGAAATGGTGACTGAATGGGTAGGCAAAGGGACAGGAAATCCTCCTACCTAGTATGTCTCCAGACTTCAAATGAAGGAGAGTATCAAAGACTGATAAAAGATTGCTAAAATTGGATTTGAGAATAACAAAGCTCTCTGGCTTCTGAAGTATATTTAATTATCTAAATTTATCTTTAAGTATTTGTTCCTTAAAGGAGCAGAGGACAAATCCATGCTGAAGAGATTCTCAGAGAAGTGGTGGATCTATTTGTTATGCATACTGTCTGTAGGCAAGGTGCACACAGTGGGGGATCCTGCATAAAAGATGGAGGGACTCAGACACCAAACAAATCTGTAATTCTGGAAGAAATAATAAGTGATTCAAATTCAAAGAACTCTCCAACATCACAAAAGACAAAGAACAAAGAAACAACCTTTCTGTTTAGCTTACTTTTCTCAGGAACTTGGTCACAATGATGCTATACATAGGAATTACACTAGACTAAATAGACTGCAACTGAGATTGGTCATCCAAACAACAGCAGTGTTGCAATGCCAACACCAGTTAATATTTTCGTGTCGGACCCGCAAGTTGTCCCCACTCTCAAGGAACTCTTGGTTTGTCCCAGGTAGTCTCCTTGCTATACAAATCACACTTAAGGGCAGGCCACATGGCCAGCTGTACATAGCCAACAGAAAATGAATTAGATAATATTTTTGCCTCATAACCCTTTGTCCAGGCACTTTTGTTTTTACTTTACAGGTCTTTTACTTCTAGATTATGGTTTCCAGTTTTCTGTTTTATAAGATCTCTGTCTGTACAAATGCATGCGTCTTGAGTATCTCTGTGTCCATATGTGTTTCCTGTGCTTTTGGGGGGAACTTGTTATAGATTAACAGCATGTAAGCAAGCAAGATAGTCTTACTGCCAGGCTGTGTTCTGCAGTTACCAAGGACCAATCACTTTATTACTTATCTAGAAAGGTACTCTTATGAAAAATCTTAAAAGGATTACAAATCTAAGCTTTTATATATGAAAAGGAATCAGTCAGCTTTACTTTATATCTTTAGGGTGCCTACCCACCCATCAATAAATCGCTTTTAATATCAGGAGACTGAGAGAAAAATGGCTATAAGGAATTAATCATCACAGCCATACTTATCAAGGAAAGGATAACAGCTAGTTATAAATGGGCTGCTTTTATCCCTCCTTACCTGAACAAGTTCCTCACTCAGTTGTGTGCCTTTCCAAAACTTTAGATTGTCTTCATAGGTTGTTCACCAAAAGCTGTTTGACCAAAAGCATCTTAGTCTAACTTTAAGTTATTTTCAGGGCTTTGTTTCTGCTATGATGCACTCAAAAACCTGTGAACCCATCTCCCATTATAAGAACAAAAGAATTTAAACTAGCTGGGTTACTGAAACTTGATTGTTTTCCTTAATCATTAACTTAAACCATAGTCTATATGGTTCTTCGATAGAAACTCATGTCTTTTATCTGTGTGACAGTTCCTAGTGTTATTTTTTATTATCAAAACTCTATTTAAACTAACATTATTATCAGTTAGACAGTATAGCTTAGGAAGAATCATCATCATAATAATTCAGATGTAAAATTGCCCAGTAGAACGGTATATTTCCATGAAATAAACACACTCCATTACAGGCAGTGGGGGTCTCCCCACATCCCATATACACCAGACCAGATACTAGAGAAAGACAACAGCAGCAAACATGGAAAGACATACAACAGAAGCAAAAGACACTCTGGATCTGTGGTCTCAGGGCCTTGCCTACCGGAGATTCATCCATCTCCTGGTGGGCTGACTTACATCTGAATTTCAGTTGCCATTCACTGCTCTTCTGACATGGCCATTGGCACTTGATAAGGGAATCTTTATTGTATATTCTTTCATGTTTAAGAATAGGGATATTTACAGTTTGTTTTCCATAATATTTACTTTGATAAAAAATTTGAATTTCAACATAATTTCTGTTTTCAGAAAATTAACTCTATATGACACCCAGATATGGCTATCTACTTTTAGATTATAGTTTTTGAAAGGTCTACCTGCTTTATTTTAGTGAAACATTTAAATAAAGAATTAAAAATTATTTTATTACAGCACACACACACATATATATATACATACACATATTCTTAGTGAAAGAAAAAGACCAAACATTGTTTTGAGTATCACTATGAGTTCAGCGAAGTAGACAACCAGATACAGATCCATAGAGGACATCGATTGATTCTTTCCATCCATGTTCATGGCAGAATATATGCATACTGCCAAGTTCATGTTTATGCTTGATGTGTTTGAAAAATAAAGCAGAAGCATCACTTGAAACCAGAACACCATGAGGTGCCGAATTTCTGTGCATGTATCATGCTTTCATGGGGGAAAGCATATGCTAAAGTGGAGAAATAGGAGGCTTTTGTAATTCCTCTTTTCAGCCTGTAAGCATTTTGAAAATGTTTACTGTTTATTTTCATGCCTCATAAATCATTATCCATTGAAATTAAGAGGATATTAAAATACATAAAGAAAACACTCACAAGAGAAATGACATGCTAGAAAGTGCCGTATGTGTGCATGCACAGGTGTGTGTGTGTGTGTGTGTGTGTGTGTGTGTGTGTGTGTGTGTGTGTGTGTGGCTCTGATATTTGTGCATGGCATTCATCTGGCAGGCACATCAAGCATAAATATAATGGAGACCTCTGGATAGATCATCTATGAGAAAGCACACAGTGCTGAAGGTTAACAGGTTCACAGAAAGCAGGATGGGACTCACTGCATTTGACCCTATTATTAAAATTAACATTTCACATGCTTATTTAAAACAAAAGGTTGTCTTTGAATACATTATTTAGCTGACCTTTTTTACTTTGCATTCTGTTTGCAGCCGCAGTGGCACTGCCCCTGTTGACCTTCTGCTGTGGGAAGCTGCCCTAATCAAGGCCCTAGACCTCCAGTTCTCACATACATTACAGCATTTCTGAGGAGGGCACACCTCCCATGGGCTGTCCTTTTGTCAGGATGCACGAAGGTGGCAGGGAGTTAAGTCCAGCCTCTCTTTAAGGAAAGTGGGATTCAATTGACTCCTGACTTTGGCTCTCGGGTGCCCTTACAGCCTCACCTTCTCTTCTTTAACCTGCACAGTGGACCAGTATACTCTCACAACCTTCCGTTCTCTTATGCACACAGATCAGACTCACATAAACAGCCCAGAACTGCCCCAGTTTTTTCCTGACTCTCAGTTTGCTCTTGTTGGCACATCTCATAAAGTATCCTTCTGAGTCAATCTATTATAGTGTCTACTTCTTTGATGGGAGCATCTTCTCGATGACACATAGCTGTAGTGGCTCTGTAAATAGCCACAAGGAAGAATATACATTTGGGATGTTTCAAACCAGTGAGGAGAGCCTATCATCCTGCTCTTTGATTGTGTGTCAGCCAGGAAAATCGCAATGGCCTTAACACTGCTGGGATTGTTTGTGCAAGGAGTGTCTTCGGTGAAGCTTCCTTTAATATTTTATCTACACAGAGATGAGCTGATTTTCTTTGAACTTCTTAGTGAGTGTTTGTACTAGCAGGGCGAATTGTCTACATCAGGCTGTTCCTATTCCACACTTTCTTCCTTCAGCCTTACCATTCATTTATCAAGCATTTATTGAAAATTGATTTTATGTCAGGTTTGATTTTAGAATCTGAAGCCCATTGCAATGTGTTAGACATAAAGATTTATTTGTTAAAGGGGTAGCATAATTTTATCACCCTGTGAAAGCAAAAATGAATATTGCCTTCAGTTGCATTAAATGTTGGACTTTCTTTTATAATGAAGAAATGAAATATCATTGAATGAAATGAAACAAAAGAATAAAATCTATAATAAACTCTGAAATTGCAACTTTGTTATATATTAAACAATGGGAGAGTCAGCTTTATTTCTGTTTCATCCTTCCAAAATTAGGCATTACATTACCATCCATTGGAATGAGAAGATGCAAAAATACTCATGGGAGAAATGACATAATCATGTAGTTTAACATGTGTGAGTGTCTGTGTGTTTCGAAATGTCTATGATGTCATTCTTATATCTAATGACTTCTCTGGTGCCAGACAAAATTTAAAAGGCATCATAAGTTTGTCATCATTTTTATCTTTTGGCTTTGTATTTATAACATGTTTACTGTATGACAGAGAACATAGGCTTACAGAAAAAAATAAATGTGAAGAAGTACTCCATTTTTTTTCTGAATTCTCTTATCGATAACACATTTTCTTTATTTTTCTTTGTCTCTGTCCCAATATGTGTGTGTGTTTTAGTATTAACTGACACTGTGTATCTATCTATACACAGTGAGAAAGAATATTCTAAACTATGTTTTCATATGACTTTCAAATATATTACTTGTCAGTCATATACATCCATCTATCTATGTGTCTGCCTATCGAGAGAGAGAGAGAGAGAGAGAGAGAGAGAGAGAGAGAGAGAGAGAGAGAGAGAGAGAGAGGGGGAGGGAGGGAGAGAGAGAGAGGGAGAGGGGGGGGGAGAGAGATACAAAAACAAGTTGATCAAGTGTGGAGGTGCTGGAGAGAGGCCACTTGGGTGTCATCTGTCCTTTACTACTTTTTTTTTTTTTTTTTTTTTTGGACACAGCCCATTACACGGCCGAGGTGGGCTCCACATCTCAGTAGTTGCAGCAAGTGGCACAGATGCTCCTAATAACTGCACAAGTGTCTTCCTCCACAAAGGAAGTGCTGGGTGTCTGCTTCCGTTGTCCTACTAGTTGGCCCTTCATGCTAAGCACCCAGAAGGATCAGTACCTACCATCAGGATAAGCAACCCCCAGTGCTGTTACTCTGCATTTGGCTGATTTTGTTAATGAGGATGTTCTCTCTCTGTCTTTTGGTTACTTTGGATAAGGGTTTTCTATCTTGTTGATTTTCTCAAAGAACCAACTCTTTTTTTTCCCCCTTGATTCTTTATATTGTTCTCCTTGTTTCTAATTTATTGATTTCTGCCCTCAATTTGATTATTTCCCATTTTCTACTCCTTCTGGATGAGTTTGCTTCTTCTTGTTCTAAAACTCTTATGTGGGTGGTTAAGTTGCTAGTGTGAAATTTGTTCAAATTCTTTTTGTAGGCACTTAGTGCTATGAACTTTCTTCTTAGTTTGCAGGCTTCTTGTAACTTGTTTTGTTGTTGAATTCTAACTTTAAGCCATGGTGATCTGATAATATACAGGAGTTCATTCTATCTTTTATCTGTTGAGATCTGCTTTGTGATGAGGGGCATGGTGTCAGTTTAGAGAAGTTTCCACGAAGTGCCCTTGTGTTTTTTGAATAAATGTTCAAAACTGAGACTTCGTCTTGATGGATTTTTCCTGTGATGAATATGAATATGAAATATGAATATGAATATGAAATGTTCTTCTCCATCTCTTGAGATTAATTTTAGTTTGAAGTCTATTTTGTTAGATAGTAGGATAGCTACACCTGTTTCCTTCTTACGTTTATTTGATTGAAAAACCTATTCACAACCCTTTACTCTGAAGTAATGTCTTATTCTGGAGTTGAGGTATGTTTCCTGTATGCAACTGAAGGCACACTTCTGTTTTTGTATTCATTCTGTTAGCCTGTGTCTTTTTATAGACAAATTGAGTCTATTAATATTGAGGGATATTAATGACCAGTGATTGTTTTTCTTGTTTCCTTTGGAGTACGTTCTCCCATTTTATTTTATTTGTTTTTCAAGACAGTATTTCTCTGTCCTGGAACTCGCTTTGTAGACAAGATGGCTTTGAACTCACTGAGGTATGCCTGCCTTTGCCTCCCAAGTTCTGGGAGTAAAGATATAAACCATCATCACCCAGCTATAAACAGCAATTTTTAATTTCTGCTATTTTTTGGTGTGTGTGTGTGTGTGTGTGTGTGTGTGTGTGTGTGTGTTTCCCTTCTTTGGGATTTACTGGTGTGGGATTATCTATTGCTTATGTTTTCATGGGCCCTGCTAACTTTCTTAGGTTGTAGTTTTTTCTTCTGCTACTTTCAGTAGGACTGAATTTATGGTTTGGTATTGTTTAAATCTGTTTTTTCATGGAATATCTTGTTTTCTCCATCTATGGTGATTGAAAGATTTGTTGGTTATAGTAGTCTGGGGTGGCATCTGTAGTATCTTAGTGTCTGTATACCATCTGTAAGGACCTTCTGGCTTTCAGAATCTCCATTGATAAGTTGGGTGCTATTTGGACGGGTCTCAATTTATAGGTTACTTACGTTTTTTCTTTACACCTTTTCATATTCTTTATTCTATATGGTTAGGTTTTTGATTAATATGTGGCAAGAGGACTTCATTTTTGGTTCCTTCTATTTGATATTGTGTAAGCTTCTTGTACCTTCATACAACATTCTTTAGGTTGGGAAGTGTTCTTTTACCATGTTCTTAAACCCTTTCTATACTTTTAAGCTGGCATTCTTCTTCTATCCATTTTATTCTTTGTTTTGGTCTTCTCATGGTGCTCCAGATTTCCTGGAAGTTTAGTGTTATGACTTCATAGGATTTAACTTTTTCTTTGACTAGTGCATCTATTTCATCTGTCGTATCTTCAATGCCAGAGATTCTCTCTCCCATATCTAGCATATTATGTTGGTTGTGCCTGCATGTGTAGTTCCTGTTTGTTTACTCAGATTTTCCATTTCCAGAATGGCCTCAGTTTGTGTTTTCTTTATTGCCTCTAATTCAATTTTAAAGTTTTAAACTTATTTTTATTGGCTTTCTTTAAGGGATTTATTGATTTCTTCCAATTTTTAGTTAGTCTTTTTTTTGACTTCTTTAAGTGAATTTTTCATTTCTTCTTCAAAGTCCTCTATCATCTTCATAAAGTTATTTTTAAAGTCATTTTTCTTTGCTTCTTTTGCAATGAGATGTTCAGGACTTGCTGTTGTAGAACTACTAGGTTCTGGTGGTGTCATGTTGTTTTTATGTTGTCTAATGTGTTCTTGTACTGGTGCCTACTCATCTCTTCCTCCATTAAGTGCAGGTGATGTTTGTACCTTCCAAGTGGTATTTGTGCTTCTAGGATCCAGTGATGTCAGGGAGAATGGTTAGGTTTGTGGGGCAGAGTAGAAGTTATAGATTACACAGTCCAGTTGGGGGGTAGTGAGCAGCCTTCCAGAAGGAGTCTTTCCTGCTTACTGGCTAAATGGGGCTGCAATGGGGGGGGGGCACAGGGTGAGCTCTTGGGCCTATGGCCTACAGACCACCAGTTCCTCACCTCTTTGTTCAATTGGTGCAGGTGGTGTTTGTGCCTCCAAAGGCCACTAATGCTAGGATGGATCAGACTCTGATTTTCTTATGTCTACATTCCACTCCAAGCTTTTTCACAGACTTCTTTTATAATCCACCTGGCTCATATTCTCCTGATCATCTTAAACACACGATCTAAATTATGTGACTCTTTTCAGCTTTAATAAATCACTAGAAACCTAGTGCTGCCAATTACTATAGTGAATTCTATATAATAAACAAATTTAAATCTTCATTTAAAAATAATTAAAGACTCCCAGGTAGTCATAAATACAGAGCACAGAGTCCAATAAACCAGCTACTCAACTTCTGGTTGATGACACCTTGCATAATGTGGCCTAATAAAAAAGCCAGAGCAATGGGACATGATGTTTTATTGATTTCAGATCTCCGCCAGTTTCCACTAACTTCCTTCTGTACTGATGTGTGAAGCACTTCGTGTGTGCATGCAGTTCAGTGCAGTCTGATCATTAGTTTGGGCTTGTGTTGATACCACCATAACTAAGGCACAGTGCTCTTTGATCATTCCAAGGGAATTTTCAATCCTTCCTTATAGATACCCCTCTCTTTCTTCTGTGCCCCTCTTCTTAACCACCAACCCAGTTTACATCTTTATAGTTTATTTGAAGAAAATAAAACATTTCTGGAGAAGATGAAACATCACTTTAAGAGTTTTACAGATGGACTCCTGTAATATGTAACATTTTGAAATGGACTTTTTCTTTACAAAATACAATCTTTCAGGTTTCTTTAATTTTATCAGTATCATATTTGTGAATATTATTCTATTAGATTTTTGTAACTGTTACAGATGAAACTAGAAAACTGTAAAGAGAAATGTTTCACTTTTACCTGTGGCTGTAGGGGGTCTCAGCCTAGAATGTATGCATCTCCTTACTTCCTCGTGTCCTTTCATTTCCACAGTCAGACAGAACCCATGGCTAGAGAACATAATGACGTGTTCTGTCATGAGCCATGTAGCACAAAGCAAGCAGGTGAGGTTGGGAGCCCCAGTTCCCTTGAGGTCTACACTCCGGTACCCACGCACTTTTCCCTAGGTGCCCCCTCTGAAGGTATAATCAGTCTGCCAGGGGCTCCATTCGGGGACCAGTTTTTTCACATACACACCTTTTGGGGGTACAGTACAAATCCAATCTTTAGAAAACATATTCCAATTAGAGGTAGCTTTCCCTATCTTTTCACCTCTTCTTTTATGTGGTGAAAACAAAACAAAAGGCACACCACAAAGCAGGACAAGATGGTATTTCAAAACTTGGAGGAAAATAAAGTTGCCGGAGAGTCATAAGCACAAGGAAAGTATTTGTTCTTTTATAACTTTTAATTAACACCAATAGAAGCAATTTTAACTTCATCTAAAAGTAAAAGGAGATATTTGCTCCTAGTTAGCTCTAAATTCATATTAGTCTCCAGGGAATGTGAATATAAAAAGAACTTGAAGAATCTGTGAATAGGATTCTCATGTACTTTTTAAATGTAGAAGAATGCAAGTATTTGTTCTCCATTGGAAAATTATTCTATTAATTTTAGTAAAATTATTAAGTCCAGTGATGAAATTGAGAGTCACTTTCAATTACTGTGGTGTTTGCTATCTAGAAATTTTAAGCAGCGACTGTCCATCAAAGTCATTATTAATACCGAGTATATTTCTAACATTGCTGAATATTCAGTAAGTCATTTGATATAAATTCAAGTAATTCAAATGTTGGGCTGAGTTCGCAGTAGTGATTTACATCGGCAGGAGTTTTATGAGTGTGCATTATTAGTTTTCTGACTTCCTTAATATATAAAGGTTATAAAAAGAATGTTTCCCACAGTTATGAATTTTAGCATTTCTTCAGGTAAATATAAATACCCAAAGATTGCATGCAACCTTACGATTTCTGCAGAAATGGTCAAAGAGTGATTCGGCTCCTCAAATTATGGACACTTGTTTTTCATTAAATGATATTTATAGTCTTCTTACATTCTGAATGAAAATGTACCTGCTAGCTATGCCATAGGGTTCTGTAGTCTGGTGAGTGACGTTGGTTTGGAAGCACTGTCCTTCCCCAGTGTACATCTGATAACCTCTATCAGCATTTGAACTTATATGAACTTATATGCTCTGATTTTTAAAGCCATTGATGTATTTCTAACCTCTCTCATTTAAAAAACTTATTAATGTGGGTACTAGTTAGATGGTAAAAGCAGTTTTAGAGAATGACTGTTTTAGTTCATTGTTGTGCAAAAGTATCCAAGAAAGTATACTTATAGAGGAAAAATATTTTACCTATGTTTCAGACTATTTATTTCCATGCCTGCTTGGATTAATTATTTCTGTGCCTCAGTGAGGCAGAACAGCATGGTCATGAACAAATGGTGGCCACGAGAAAAAGGAAAAAGCAGGGCCAGAGCCAAGCAGTGCTTTACAAAGGAACTACCCCAGTGACTGTGCTGCCAAGTTTCGACTGTCAACTGGGCACAGTCTAGAATCACATGGGAAGAGTCTTAGTGGGGGAATTATCTACATCAGGTTGTGTTGAGGGCATGTTTGTGGAGGTTGTCATGATTATTAGTTGATGAAGGAAGCCCAGTCTACTGTGGGTAGTACCATGTTCTAGGCATGGTCCTGAACTGTATTAGTGTAGTGAAACCAAGCTGAGCAAAAACATCAAGCAAGAAAGGATGTTATCATATTCTCTTTGCTCTTGACTGTAGATGTGATGCTACTAGTTGCCTTGACTTCCACTTGTTGAACAATAGATTGAATTAATAAGTCAAATGAACCTTTTTTTCCCTTAAGTTGCTGTTAGTCGGAGAGTATTTCCCCGTTAAGAAGAAATTGCTTGCTCATGTTCTCCCTCCTTCTGCTCCTCATTTGGATCTTAAGACCTTAGTCTGGTGCTCCAACTTGGGTCTCTGTCTCTATCTCGATCCATCGCCAGATGAAGGTTCTAAGGTGATATGCAAGGTATTCATCAGTATGGCTATAAGATAGGGTCATTTCAGGTTCCCTCTCCTCACTCTTCATTCTCGAGAGGGAGGGGGAATGGAGTGGGGGGAGGGGAAGAGGGGGAGGGGAGTTGGGGGAGGGAAATGGGAAACAGGGAGGAGGCGGGAATTATTTTTTCAACAACTAAAAAAAATAAACAAAAAAATAAACAAAAAAAGAAGAGATTGCTTTAACATGCATTTCTATTCTTTCAAATAGACCCTACACCCAGTGATCTATCCCACTATGATTTCATTCAGTTATGAACTTGATGGAGTAATCCCCTGAATAGATTATCAGTCATGATTTTTTTTCACCTGACATTATCTCTACAAGTTTTTAACACAGGAACTTTTTCCAGTGACACTTAAACCATAGCTACAAATGAATTTAGGTGCCCTACCTCTTATATTTGATTCTTAATTTACATGTCAAGGCATAAAAAGTCAACCAGTTTGGAGCCAGACATAAACTTATTCATAAAAATCAGGGTAACATTTTAGTTGTAGTGTTCCAACTATTCTTTTTAAAATATTATGGTTTTTTTTTTTTTTTTTTGGTTACCAGGTAGGATACTGCCCCTCAGGAGCATATAGATGCTTATTTGGCAATGAAGTAAAGTAATTTATTTTTTTTAAGAAGCTGGTTCAGTGACTATGAGAGGGATATAGCTGCTTGACACTACTTCAGAAATTCTTATTTTAATGGCCTTATCTCTTATATTATTGATAGGCTTATCAAGTTTATTCCTATGAACTTAAGGAAAAATAATTTTTTTAAATTGAATAGATTGATGGGCAGAATGTTTTGAAAAACTGACTGTGACCCTATGGGGATAAACAAAATAAATGTATATAGGCAGATGTCTGTAGAAAAGCTAGGAATGGGTGGGCATGTTAACTCCGATGGAGTGGACCCTACTATACAACAGTCTGGAAACTCAACAAGTCTGTGATGGACACACTAGGGAGTCATTCACTGTTACCTGTAAATAGTGTCTGTAGGGGAGCATTCTTATTTTGTCAATGTCTGGAGACGGAAGCTGCAATTAATGCTTTTTATGTTCTATCAGCACTCACACAGACCAGAGGAAGGTTATGTCAGTTCTCTGATCCCGGCCTAGAAACAGTTTGATTAATTCCCATTGAGTCTAAGAAATTGGGGTCTTTGTGAATAATGCTCTCACTCAGGACTTCACCCACTTCCTACATACTCACTGAGGTCTTCCTCAGCTCCCCAAGATAAGTTCTGTGTGATGTGGGATATCCTTCTGTATGCTGTGTATATGGTTTAACCATTGATTAAAGAATAAAGCTGCTTCAGCAAATGGCTTAGCAGAGCAAAACAAGATGGGAAATCCAAATAGAGATACATAGAGAGAGTAGGTAGAGTCAAAGAGATGCCATGTAGCTGCCTAAGGAGTAGATCACGACAGAACCTTTCCAGTAAGCCATAGCCTCATGGTGTATACAGATGGATAGAAATGGGTTAATTTAAGATGTAAGAGCTAGTTAGGAATATTATAAAGTCATTGGTCAAACAGTGTTGCAAACATTACAGTTTCTGTGTGATTATTTGGATCTGAGTGGCTGGGAAACAGAAGAGCAATCTCTGCCTAATCTGTGTTTTTTAGTTACATTCATAATAGCTCAGTCCTACTAGTATTGGTCAAAGAATCCTTTTCCAAGACAATATTTCCCATAAAGGATGAAATATCTATAGATTTAGGTAGTAATACATAAACTCAGCATAATTCTATCAGAAAATAAATTAACACTGCCATGCTGACTTTATGGACAATTCACTTCTTGTTCACATATAGATTTGTTTTATAAAGGAAAACCTTATCTGTATTCTTTGCAAAGGTCTGTCAGTTTGTAAAATTTACTTAATAAGGTCAACTAATTCAGATAATTGATTCTAGAGTAGACACTTTTGCTCCAATTACCCATTCAAATTGACCTTTCTCGTGAAATACTGCTGGAATTGCTCTACGCAGCTTATGTTTAATTACAGTATCTGACTATGTTTAATTATCGAATCTGAGTAATGTTTAATGAGCTCCCATGTTTAATCACTGTATCTGACTAATATAATTACTCTTAAGTAATCTCTGTCATTATCAGCTGAGCTCCCTCAGCTCTGTGGCGTTGTCCTCAGCCTGATTCTCCTGTCTTTACCCAGTGCTCCATGTGTTCTGCATCTGCCCCAGCAGTTTTCTCCAAGCCATCTGTGTGCCCAGCTGTCTGAGCTTTCCCTCTCTCGATGCCCTCCTCCGTGCTTTGATCTTTCCAACTAAGCTCACGACACTTGCTACTGGCAGAACTGTCTTCCTGGTCTTTTGGAATACTTTTGGCTCCTATTCCTGTTACCGTTAGGATCACTATACCATGTGCTCCAGTGTCCTTAAACTGTGACCTCTGGTAATGTAATTCTATACTTTCATATCTAGGAATAGTTGATCATTACATTCAGCATTATTTGATGAATGAACAAATTAATATAAATGAGTGCGTGAGTCCATCTATCAATTATAATTATTTATAGGCATTTGCTTAACAATCCTTTAATACATAGGGGTGATTTTTAAATGCCATTACATTAGGTCAGTGAGAAAAAAGACAAATGCATCTGAAAATCAGTAGATAACAAAGGAGAATCAAAAGGCAGGTGTGAGAGCATGAGGAAGACTTTCAGGACGATAAAGTAACGTTCAGCCCACGGCTTGGCATTCTGAGCGCAGAGTTTTGATATGATGGGTGTCAGTCAATAACAGCACTGCGCTCATAGGTACACTGTGTTAATTCTTAGAATACAGGAGTAGACGTGGCACATAGATACGTGACTTTGGAAGCATTGCATATTGTTTCTTACATGCTATCATATTATGGACCATGCTGTGCTTAAAAATGTTCAACAGTATAGATTCATGAGGTGGATGAGGGAGCTTTGAGGGTAGTCACATCGTGGTGCTGATCTTGCCCAAATATCCTGGCATGAGGAAAGCAGTGTTGTCAATAAATACAAGAGGCTCTCCAGGCCAGATTACCTGACCTTCTCAGAAACTCCCCTATAGAGAGTCTGGTCAGTGAAAGAAAATCTTCAGTATACATTTACTCTAGAGAAACAAGACCTTCAGCTGGTCCCTGAGACATTATGATTTGTTTTGTGAATAGGCAGTTATCACAGTGTGAAGGCAGCAGCTTTGCAGCAGCAATTAAAGAATATTCATCTTACAAAACAAAAGCATTTGCAAGTGCTTGGTTAGCTATTGGTCAAGAAACAGTAGACAAGTTCATTTATACTCTTTCTAAAGATGTAATATTTATTTGAGCACTTTCAAGATATAATACATACAAAATAGGAAAGGAAGGGTTGCAGTATTTTCTTTTAAGTACTCTTGTGTTGAAATGACACAAGCTAGTCTCTCCCAGGAAATGGTAATTTCAGTTGGGACATGGGCTTCCTCAGATTTATTTGCCTGTGAGCATATTTTTGGGGCATTTTAAAAATTACTAATTGGTACACAGTGGGAGTTATCATCCATAATCAGGTAGGGCTGTGCTTTAGGAGGGAAGCTGAATAACCAAAGGGAGCAAACTGATAAGCAACATTCCTCTTTTGTCTTTACTTAAATTTCTGCCTCCAGGTTTCTGCCTGGAGTTCTTCCCTTGCCTTCCCTTGACAGTGGGCTTGAACTACATGATCAAATAGTGTCTTTCCTCACACAAGTTGATTTTGATCACCGTTTTATGATAGCAATAGGAAAGCAAACCACTGAAACATCTAAGTAGAAATTTATACTTAAGATTCCAAGCAGACAGGGCACCATCAGAAAGTCCTGGTTTTCAGAGAGGTGGGGAATGATGTGGTAACTGTCTTTAATGGGCCTTCAATGAGACCAGTTTAGTATTCACAGCCTTGGACTATCACCAGCCATTTTACTGTAGGGTGAATTTATTGACCCAATTCCAAACAAATTAAACTCCTGTACTTTGAGTGTTTAGATTGAGAAAACTACCCAAATGAGAACAAAAATAGGATATTTCATTCAGTGCAAGGAAGGCCGGCCAATATTGCCAATATTTGTCAGTAAACTGCAAGCAGAAGGATGATATCTTGGAAAGGAAAGAAGGGAGTTTTCATGTATGACATTACCGGAGTCTATTGACATGGGACACCATGGATGAACTAACTAAAAATAAATCATTTCATGTATTCGTTAAGAGATTAATCATCCATGGAAAACAGTCATAAAAAGTGGGGGTTGTCGATGACAGATCAAATCTTGTCCATTTGGGGCAGATTACTGCAAAAGCTATGGTTCAGATGCTGTTTCTTGATAGTTGCTGTTAAACTTCCATGACTGGTTTTGAGTTGCAGTTATCAAATATAATCTGGCCATTCTGTATATATTCAATTTCTTTGATGATACCCTTGAGGAAAATACTCATGTAAGTGAGTTCAGGAGTGAATATGCTGGGTTGTCTGAGAGCCACGCCTCAGCTTATATGCACATCCATAACCAGGGAAGTGGTGAGGTGACCACAATCCTGGGGGAGGGATTCTCTAATCACATGTTGTCGATGGTCCTTGGCAGAGCCTTGTCTATTCATTGCCTTTGATTTACAACCTGCAGAAACTGTGGGATGATAAATATACGGGCTTTTGTAAGCCAGAATTTTAGATTCGAAGCTTGAATAAGTTTGTCTAAAATGCATAGGCAATTTCAGTATCTCAGAAGGAATTGTGTCCTGTTGAGATTTATGTATTTTATTTTATTTTAAAAAAGAAAACAAACTGTCTTTTCTCATTTTACATATGAATCCCAGTTCCCACTCCTTCCCCTCTCCCCATTCCCTCCAACTCCTTCTCACCCCACCCTCAACCACTCCTCAGAGAGGGTAAGGTATACTGCTTTGGGGAGGGTGCAAGACCCTACCTACTATATCTAGGCTGAGCAAAGTATCCCTCCACAAAGAATAGGTTCCCCAAAAGCCAGTACAAGCAGTAGGGATTAATCCTGTTGTCACTGCTACTGACCCCACAGTCTGCCCCAGTTAAACAGCTGTCACCTACATACACAGAGTCTAGTTTGGTCCTATGCTTATTCCTTCACTGTCTGACTGGAGTTGGTGAGCTCCCGTTACTTCAGCTAAACTGTTTCAGTGGGTGTACACATAATGGTCTTGACCTCTTTGTTCATATTCTCACTCCTCCCACTCTTAAACTGGACTTTGGGAACTCAGTCCAGTGCTCATCTGTGGGTCACTGCCTCTGTTTCCATCAGATGCTGGATGAAGATTCTATGGTGAGATTTATAATATTCATCAGTCTGACTACAGGTCAAGGCCAGTTTGGGCACCCTCTCCTCTATTGCTTAGGGTCTTAGTTGGGGGTTATCCTTGTGGATTCCTGGGAATTTCTCTAGTGTCAGGTTTCTTGCTGGTCCAATAATGGCTCCCTCAATCAAAATATCTCTTTCCTTGCTCTTATCTCTGTCCTTCCATCTCGATTATCTAGTTTCTTCAAGTTCTTCTTGACCCTCCCCACTTCTTCCACTCTCCCTTCTCTACCCTCCTAAGTGCTCCCAATTTTGTCAGGTGATCTTATCTATTTCCCCTTCCAGTTGGAACTATATATGTTTTTCTTAAGGTTCACCTTGTTACTTAGCTTCTCTTGGGTCATGAACTATAGGTTCATTATCCTTTGCTTTATAGCTAGTATTCACTTATAAGTGTGTGCATACCATGTTCATCTTTCTGGGCCTGGGCTAACTCACTCAGGATGTTTTGTTTGTCTAGTCCCATTCATTTGCATGCAAATTTCAAGGTGTTTTTAATCTATTTGGACTTGAGATTTGTGCACGGGAATAGATATGCATCTATTTTCATTCTTCTACAGGTTGACATCCAGTTATGCCAACATCATTCGTTGAAGATGTTTTCATTTTTCCATTGTATAATTTTAGCTTCTTTGTTAAAAATCAGGTGTTCATAGGTGTGTAGCAAGATTGGACCGCAGTTAGAGCTGTGGCCTAGGGCAATCAGAAACCTCTCACTGGAGATCTTTGGATGAAAATTAAGGCCTCTGTTATATTGGAAGAACCCATCAGGCTGTGGGTTTCCATAAAGTTTAACTTAGGTACAGTTCTCACACTTAGCTGTAGCGGGCTCCCCAAGACATTGTTTTTGTGCTCTTGAATGCACTGACAATTCTGTTTATTGTATAGCCAGGAAAGTAAACTCTTTATTCAGTTTTATATGATAAAAAGTAATGAGGGAAGGCAGTGTATATTACAGATTAGAGGTAATGTCTTATTTGAAATTGGTCTTCTAGAAAGATCGTTGTTGAGCAGGAGATGCTTGCACAAAGATTTGAAAGAGGCTTATCCCTGAAGAGAAGACATTTCTGGAATAACATTTTTACCAGGTAGGATGGCATCCTAAGTCATGAATGTGCAGCCAATGCCTGTAGGATCATAAGGAGACCAGCATTGCTAGATGGTAGTGATGGAAAAGAAGTGAAAGAGGATTTGTCTAGTCCAGTGGTTCTCAACTTTCCCAATACTGGGGCTCTTTATTGCAGTTCTTCAGATGGTAGTGACCCCTAACCATAAAATTATCTTTGTTGCTACTTCATAACTGTGTTTTGCTACTTCTTATGAATCTTAATGTCATTATCTAATTTGCAGGATTTCTGATTTGTGACCCCTGTGACAGGATGGGGTTGTTCAATGCCCTGGCTAAGAGCTTCTGGTCTAGGTATTCATACCATCCTTAGACTTTGAAAATTCTTGTTTTTATTTTAGTAACGTCAATAGCAATGAGAGCTGTAAGCAATGAATCGAGAGGGCCTTATTTTCAGATAGTTTAACTGTGAGCACAGTCTAGACTTGTCAAGAGTAGAAAAGAGGTCCGATGTAGTTACAAGAGGTCTTGGATTCCGACTTATACTGTTTAACCTATGAGACTGAATAAGATAGGAAAGAAAGAACAAACAGAGGAGAACTGAACCTCTGGGCAACCTAAAATGAGAAGAATGGAGGATGATGTGAAAAACAGGGAGACTGAGAATGAATGACCAGTGAGGAAGATAGAAGGAGTCCTAAGAAAGTATAGTGTCCTGGAACAAAAGAAAACACACCAAGGACCACCTCTCAAATACTGCTGACAAATTATACGTGAGAAGGAGTAGAATTCCTCTAAGGGATTCAGAAGCTAATCGAAAGTCACTAGAGAAGTTTCAGAATTAACTGGGTGAATTACTGAGGGAAAAGCCTTAGTAAAGATGAACTCTGTGAGGGAATAGTAATGACAACTGCAGAGAAAAAAAAATTGGTAAATCTTGATTAATTTGTTAATTCTGTTATACAGCATTGCAGAGAATCGTGACAGTAGCTGACAATAAAAGGAAGGATTATTTGTATTTTCCTTGGTGTTTCCCTAATACGTCTCTCTTAAGCCCTGAAGACGTTCGGATATCCAGTTTTGTTCTCTCTTCCATGTTCAACATTTTACACGAGTATCTATATATTCTACTGTCACCATCTTATTGACTTTCATCCTGTTCTTTAGTCTCTCTCACTGGACTGTTACCCCCAGCATCCTTGTACTTTATCATCACCGCATTTCCATTGTGTGGTTCCTGTTGCATCTCCCCACTCCCAGTCATTGCTTTATCACTGCCAGCAAACTGTCTTCAAGACACATTATCTGTGATGTCATTACTCTGCCCACTGTAGAATTTAAATGGCTTCTCAAACTTCACTTGGCTCCAGTCGCTAAGCATGCTGAAATGTCCATAACATGGGAAAAATGATAGGCGAGTCAAAGTTACGAGAGGAGGCCAGGACTGGAGTGTGCTGGAAGGCTGCCAGGGCCTTCGCTAAGATGTTTGCAGAGTTGTGGTGTCATGCCACGGAAAGAAGTGTTCGTAACCCAGATCTTTTAGAAACCATGGCTTGAGTCACCCAGATGGGAATCTGGAGCTGTTGACTGGTGCTTCACAGTGTAGTTTGTCCTGGAAGGCTGAGTACTGAATTCAGAGACACTGATATTTGCAAGGTTCTACTACTGGAGAATAAAAGACTCTCGTTACTTTGTCAGTTTATTTCTTATTGTTTCATTATGGATCAAAAGCCTTCAGAGAAGTGTTCAATGTAATTTGTTATTTTATATAATATCAATTTGAAAATAGGCTAATGTATATGCATGCACAGTATGAATATATTTATATATTTCTGTCCAAATATATGCATATATTATTTTTATTTTTAGTGTTATTTTTTTTCCTGAGATAAGTTTTAAGTTAATTTGACTTGGTTTTACAAAATAGAAAATCACAGATCTGTTTCTTGGGATAATACTGTTGCAATAACATTTTTAACTATTGACTGACTTTGTTTCTAGCACATAGCATGAACTTGGCCCTTATATAATTGCTGCTATTTGGTGGAAACACTTTTAAGAAATTCCATGTCATGAGATTAGACATTACCTTAGGCAACAATATGATGCATCACACAACAATTATACAGTTGTTTGCATTTTCAAAGAAGGTAAATCAATATTGTCGAGTGAATCATACACCACACACATGTGGACACACACACGTGCACACACACACACACACACACACACAGAGAGAGAGAGAGAGAGAGAGAGAGATAATGATGCAGAACAGTAGAACAGTGCTGGACTTACACCTTGTCTTTTGTGTCCCATAGTCCTCTCTATGATTGCCTGCTTGGAATGTATTTCACTGTTCTACTTTGAGTTATATTTTAGTTTCCTTACCTTTCTCAGAAGCAAATTACTATGCACTTTTCCTTTTCCAAGTTTTAAGTGATGGTGTTTCTCTGTATTTATGTCCCGTCTTTAAACAGATCCATTCATTTTATCTACACAAGATCTACATCATTAAACACTTCTCCCACATCTCAGTGAAAATCCAACAAATATTCCATGCTGTGGCACTGAGATGAAGGTCTGTGTGTGTGTTGCTTACAGTTTACAACAATGGAGGAGACAGTCTCCTTAGTGTTTTTTCACCATTCAGATTTTACATTAGCTAGAGATGATGCTAAACTGGGACATTAACCACAGACTTCGGTTATAATTCTTAACCTGTGGATTCTTATGATGGAAATCATGAGGTTTCCCCTGATTGATGTGCATATTCTGAGACTGAGCTGGAAGGTGCCCACTTCATTCTCATATAATACATGCAGTTAATTGGTGTTTTGATTGAACCAGCAAAAGAATAAAAATGCCTATGAATCAAAGGAATTATTCTCATTAGATATGAAACAAAGAAAGCACTGGTTTCAAGAACAAATATTATTCAAAAATATTCTCATTAAAAGAAATTGCTCTCTTTGGTATAATAAAATTCTTCTAAAGAGAAGCATCTGGCAGAATCATATAACTTAGTGTAGCATAACATTTGGGATGAATTAAGTTGCTTCATGCAACAAAATGCTTTCAAGGCTTCTCAATATTTTTTCTTCACTTTAACTTATCTGTGTCTCACAGTTCTACAATTAGGTCATTTTTTTTTATTCCACCTTTTGTTAAAGGTATCCCATTATGAATATTGCATAGAAATTCGAGTTCCTTGAAATCTAGAAGCATTGCTCACTGGAATTAGTTCAAGCTCTTGTGTGGAATGTAAAAGTCTTTCTATGTTCGACACACTTGCACAATTTACCATATTAATAGTTGGTCAAGATGAACTACATGATGATACCATGAGTGAGCTGTGGAAATAAGCACTAATGAAAAGGAAATAATTGTGATTCATGTGCTGGATAACCAACCTACTGCCAACCAACACTTGCGCATGATAGAATTAGTGTATGCCATTGAAATATTGAAATTAGACGTCAATGAATCTCATTACCACTCTGATCAGTTGTTTAATGACTGTTTATATGAACATTACCTTTGTAGAGAAGCCATTTCATCTCCAAGACCTCTTTTGAAAGGAGGCTCACCTGTCTATTTCTGTAACTAGAAAACACTTTCAATCAGTCCTCCATATAGGGGCTTTGCTCAGCATGATTTCCACATATCCTCAAAACATTATTAAGTATTTTGTTCATAGGGACCTTGAAGTACACTGGCCTGGTTGGCACTGGTGCTCAGGTGAGTGTACTTAAGTATACATAGTTATGGGTTTGAGACTTAGTAGGGAGAGAACTTCAACTTCAATGATTATAAGATTTGAGCATTGTTTTGAAAACCAACCTACTGCCAATTTATACATATCAATAATGATTCTGTTCTTATGGTTATTTTTGACAGATTAATCTGCTAATGTAGTTCCATGTCATCAATAGTTTGTATTGTATTGTATACTTATATTGTATATAGCATTTGAGTAATTAGAAAGTTAACCCCATCCAGGGTTGAATCATATTTTTGGGAAGCTGGTGTGGGAAGTCCTTCTGTATATGTGTTGCCTTTTTTTTTTTTTTTTTTTTTGGTTAATGAAGAAAGAAGCTGTTTCAGCCAGTGGCTTAGCAGAATAGAGCTAGACAGGGAAAACTAAACTGAATGCTGAGAGAAAAAAGGCAGAATCAAGGAGATGCCATGTAATTGCCAGAGGGGAAAGATGCAAGCTGCCAGCTATAACCTTGCCAGTAGGGAGCTTGGTGCTAAAATGTAAAATAATAGAAATGGGTTAATTTAATATGTAAGAGCTTGCTAGGAATATGCTATAGTGGTTGACCAAGCAGTGATTTAATTAATACAATTTTTGTGTGGTTATTTTAGGAGTCTGGGAGGCTGAGAAATGAACAAGCAGCCTTCTACTACAAATCCATGCTCCAACATGTGCTAGCCTTTGGTGAGATTGTTTAGGTGCTTGTGATTTAGAGCTGCAGTTGTCAGATTGCAGCGGGAGGATACTCATGGTTATAGGATGGGAAATCATAGTGAGATCTTGTGGTCCACTGGCATCCATTTCCAATGGTTTCCTCCTTGTTTATTGGGCCAAGAGGTAGTTTATTCTGGAACCAAATATGAGCCATCATTGGCTAGGGAACAAGATTCAAGAAGTTTAAAGTTTCAATGTGGTAACAATTGCATGAAGCTTTTATACTAACATAACAAAACTATGAATCAAGGAAAATTTTAAATATGTAAGCATATTGACTTAAAGCAGGATAATATACTACAGGCTTCAGGTACTGAGGACACTCGTTGCCATCTGGTTGGTAGACGCTAATAGTCTGTTAATGTATTTCAAAGAGTTATTTGTTGTTGGGGTTCCTGTTCTGCCCAGTTCCCACAGTTGTTAAGTCCCAAAGAAATCACATAGAGGTCTACATTAATCATAAATTGATTGGCCCATTAGCTCAGGCTTCTTATTAACTCTTACAACTTACATTATCCCATTATTCTTATCTGTGTTAACCACATGGCTCAGTACCTTTAGCAGTGCAGCCACATCTTGTTTCTTCTGTGACTGGACAGGACTGCAGAGGGAGCTTCCCTGTTGTAGGACGAGCGGCTGGTGAGCTTTGTCCCGCTGGCCAGCTAGCTTACTCCCCAAAATGACCACACAGAAATTGTATTAATTAAAACACTGCCTGGCCCATTATCTCCAGCCTCTTGTTGGCTAATTCTCACATCTTGATTCAACCGATTTCTAATAATCTATGCCAACACGAGGTCATGGCTTACCAGGAGAGATTCTAACCTATATCTGTCTCATGCCAGGATTCATGGCATCTGCCACACTTCCCTTCTTCCCAGCATTTTGTTCTGTCTAGTCTGCCCACTTAAGAGCTGCCCTATCAAAAGGCTAAGGCAGTCTCTTTATTCAACCAATGAAAGCAATACACAAACAGAAGAACCTCCTACACTTCCCTCTTCCCAGAACTCTCCTGTTCTTATTGACCCTCCTCTACTTCCTATCTGGATGTCTTGCCTATACTTCCTGCCTGGTTACTGGCCAATCAGCATTTATTTAAAATATAATTGATAGAAATAGACAATTGTCCTGCACCAGTTATTACCTGTTAACCAGCAGATATTAGTTGAGACATGAATATATTAAGAATGCTTATTATGATGAAGCAAAGATAGCCTAAGATAAATTGTAATTAGGCTCTGGACCTGCAACAATCCAACTCTTCTACAATTAGTGAATGTTCCAGCAGTTAATCCACCTTACAGAAGACAGTGGAAGTGAACGCTTCTGTGCAGAACCTCCTTGCACACCTTCATCTGTGTCTAATGTGACAGTGCTATATCTCAGAGGATTTCAGTTTGTGAAAATCAGCTCATGGCATCTCATCCTAAGGTTCTCTAGCATCAGATCCATCTCTGGATCAGTAGAGATCTACTAGTATGTCTCTAGTGTATCTCTTAAAGGAGCAGGACACATGTTTAGTAGGTCTGTGACTTTAGGTTGCTCTTAAGTGCTGCAAATCTACTCTGCAAGAGAACTCAAGCCCTGATACTCAGATAACTATATCTTAAGCCCTGGATAAGGCACAGAAAACTATTACAGTGAAAGCCACTGTATTCAAGGCTGTGGAATTCATACTATAATTCTACTCAATTGCTTCATCAAATGAATTTTGATGGTTCCCACCTTTTACTGAAGATAAGAATAGAAAAATCTGTTATTTAGATTTTAGGCCTATCAGCCTAGGTCCACTGGATCAGGATTCAGGCTTTTATTCCTTTCTGAATAGTTCCAAATCTGCTGTCATGCTCTGTCATTTGAGTCACATCACATGCTGTGTGCAATAGTGCAGCTAGAGCAGTGCACATGTGTTGTGTGCAGTAGTGCATCTAGAGTGGTGCATACATGTATGTTGAGTACAATAGTGCAGCTGGAGTGGTGCACACATGCATACTGAGGAGTACAGCCATGCACACAGTGAAGAGGAGAGGCTCCTTCCTCCTCGGGCTTTTCTCAGATGCTTGGGTAACACATGCATCAGCATGCGCCTTCTCTGTTTCATAGAGAGGTGACCTAAATGGCAGTAGCCCACAGCATTGAAATGACGTGAAAGCTCAGAAACCATTCCCCCTCATTGGCTTGTGTTCTCACTAAGTAAATGGATTTCAACACTGCCTTCCCATTCCAGAGTCTCCAATGCATATAACAGTTACCAGAGCATCTGCATTAGTTTTTATTGTATTTATCATTTGGTAGTCTCATTTTAGAGTAACTTAATACTTCCACATGTTTCTTGTCTTGCTTCACTTTTGGCACATTTCTCAAAAAGCAAAAGGTAGTGGAATGTCAGGACAATGAAATGTTCTTGTCAGAAATAAAAAATAATTGCAGACTATAAGCAATGATTTAAAAGTCAAGTTGGCTCTGGCTGATATTAATATTCTGGTTATGGGAAAACCCATTGACACCCTGACAATTCCAAACCTAAGCAATAAAACAGGAAGTATTTATGAAGAATACCCTAATCATTGTTCTCTATCTTTGCAAACGAACGAAGTGATAGCAGTGGCAATTTCTAACAAGGAGGATTCAACTAATCCATTCTTATAAAGTGAAAATAGGCATCAGGGTAGAATATTGTCCATTGATTAACTACTTAATAAGTCATTGGCTTTACAAGGCCCAACAGAGGAGTGCTTCCAAATGACAGTGCTTAGATAAAAACAAACCTGCAATTCTGAGTGGTAATTACAAATGCATTAGGAAAACTGTGCTTAGAATGCACTAGAGAAGACGGTGAAATATGATCCAGGATCATCATTAGAATGCTGGCCGCAGACAGGAGGCTTTGTTGCACAGCCAGTGATAGTCATACATTGGTAGTTCAGAAATTGTGCATCACAATACCCTGTTAGGAACAGGAAGACAAAAGCATGGGTCTTTTGGAGTATAGCAAACCGGTTCTGAATAAATTAGCAATTAGAAAGAATACAGTAATCCTGAATGTGATTTTTGATTCCTAGCTTATCAGAAAGAAACACCATGCATGCAATAGAGTTGCGAAGGTGCAGGTATAACTCAGTGGTTCTAAACACACACTGATTCAAACTGGGACATTTGGCTAAAATAAAGATCTTAGGATTTTAGTACCATTCTTCTTAGTTAACATATCTCCAATTGACTTCCTTTCTTTTCCTTTTAAAAGATGAATTCTCTCTCTCTCTCTCTCTCTCTCTCTTTCTCTCTCTCTCTCTCTCTCTCTCTCTCTCTCTCTCTCTCTCTCTCTCTCTCTCTGACTCTGTCTTTCCTTCATGTGTGTAGATATATCTGGTAGAGTTCAGAAAACCAGATTTAGAATCCATATCCTTTAGAGCTAAGGTTACAAGCAGTAAGAGAGGTGGGCTCTATTTTGGTTTGTGGTTTAAGTCTATCACAGCAGATAGACATGTTTCTGTTTGGGGATCAAAGAAGCTACGGCTCCAGCATCATTTCTACCTGCCTGCTGCCACCATGCTCCCAATGTGATAGTCATGGGCACATCCTCTGAAACTGTAAAGTCCAAATTATTTTCTTTTATAAGTTGCCTTGGTCATGGTGTTTTCATTACAGCAATAGAAAGTAACTAAGGCACTCTAATTCCAATTTTATGAGTAATTCTTCTTCAACCTTCCTTTCTAAGATCTTCTAGTATCATGTACACCGTTTTCATGGACGTTGAAGGGATACAGAATAAAACAAGCCTCATTGGAGAATAGGCTGGAATAGGCTCATAAGAACTGAGATATCAGCAGGATTGTCAGGACAGGGAAAGTTTTATCAGTGAGACTAGAATCATATAGTGGAACTGAATGGAAAGTGTAATGGGAGGTCTAGACAAAAACCTTTAAGTCAGCCTACTACTGTGGTCTGTCCTCTGACAATAAAGACTCATTCTATGCTGTGAGGAGTGAATATATGCTAACAGTATTTGATAACCATAGATTAATACTCTTGGGATGAGAATTTGAAGACTAATACAATATTGAGTATGCTGAAATATTATATATGTGAATGTATAGTCTATATTGGTAGCTATAGTATAATATAATAAATCTGAACAAATTATATGATATGACAGATAAGACTCAAAGACAATTTTAATGTTAGTGGGGCTATACAAGTGCAGGAGATAAATAACAAAAATGTAGCTCATTTTTGAAAATTAAATCAGTGCATAACTTACATCATTCTACTAGGATTTAAAAAGACCAATCATTGATTTTAATTAAAAATTGAAATCTGTAGTAAATCCAGTGACCTATCACCAATTATTGTGTTTCGTCCTCTCATTCGTACCAGTCAATAATTTTGACAGCTCTTGCTGAGGTGAAGAGTGTGACATAAACTGTCTAGTACAAATATGGAATATAAAATAATTCCTCAGATTGCTCTTCAATTACTGGGCACAGTTCCATCCTGATTATCCCAGACTGTAGACAATTTCAAAAAATGAACTAGCTTGGCATGAAATTGCCAAAATATTTTCTCCTGTAAAGAAAGTGATAGGATGTTTCTAAAGAGAGAAAAGACAAAAAGCCCTGTACACTTCCCTTCCTTTCCTGGAGTCAAAGCATCCAGAAGAACATCTTGAACCCTAGGGTTCATGCCATTTGGTATTACTCTCTCTGTCTGACACTGGTAAGCAATTAAATCTCAGGAGGTGATCACAAAGGATAATTAGATTTATTTTAGACATCTCAATGAGCTCTGCTTTTGATATGTGGGCGTAATTAGTGCATTGAAAGCATGTTAGCCCTAATTAAGTTGATTAATTTTGGCAATATTTGCTTTGGTTAATATAATTAATAAAAGCCCAGGGATATATTTAATATCTCCCCATTCACAGTCAACTTCAGTGATATGTTTTGCAGTTGTGTTAGGTGATGGGAATAGTCTAGAAACGTGAGTGACATCATGTTTTTAGCTATGTTTTAGCATCTTAATCAAAAGGAAATCCTCATGTTTTCATACTTTTTCCTCTCAAAGATTTAAATTTTTACATTTTTTTTCAGTGACTAATTGTTATCAGGTGACTGATTAGCTGTCTTGAACTTCTGCACTACAGAATTCCTCAAATAAATACCCACTGTTACCTGTGTTCTCCTCGGATTGAGTTACAATTTCAATTGTAGTTCCTTTCCCTGTTGTTGTGATAGAATACAGTTCAAAGAACAGTCCATCTAGATGATGAAGTTACGGCAGGTGGAACTTGGAGCAGCTGATAACACTGCATCCATAGTCTAGGCATGGACAATACCTAGTTAATGCTCACCTAGTTCTCCCAACTGATTTAGTCAAGGAAACGGTACTACTCACAGTGAAGCTGGGCCTTCCCACATCAATTAACACAACTGAGAGCATCTCCCCAGTCATGGTCCTATAGATTATTGTCTCCCAAGAATTTCTAGATTGTTTTAATTTGACAACATAACCATCTCAGTCCTTTGTGGGAAACCATAATAGAAATTACCTCCTAGGGAATCTGAATTATTTAACTGTTCTTATAGAAAAAAAGGTGTAGAAAGAAGTTTCTTCTTGGTGTGCTTTTTCCAGCATAGTTGTACAAGTATCCCTTTATATTACACTACTACTAAAAACAATGCCACTCCTCCCAGACATTGATTTATCATCTATTTTTTATACATTCATATGTTTTTACTTTTATGTCTTCCCATAAACATGAAATCTTTGATCTAAGAAGGCTTAGCACCTGGCTTTCCTAGGTCCCCGGGGGCAATTGTTGACTAAAGACAGAAGCAAGTTCTGATCCTCTGGACAAACAGAAGAAATCTAACAGCATCATTGCACTAGTGACTATTTGTTCTGTTGTCTTTTGCCTCTTGCATTGTTCCAGAATTAACAAAAGAGAGTTTCTAAACTCACTAGATTTCTGATATTAATGTGAGAATGGTGATTTCAGTTAATTAGTTTAAGTGTTAACAATTTAATTTTGAAACAGAAACCATATGTATGCCATTGAACTTTAGCCATAAGAAAGGGCAATTGGGTCTTCTTATGTATTTCCAAATACTGGATGTTATGAAGTTATAATGGTTAATTTTATGTGTCTAATGGATTGGCTACAGGGTGCTGTAAACAGAGTTGGAGCTTTTCTTTTGTTCTGACAGCCCAGTCCAAAATAAACACACAAAACCTTATATTAATTACAGAATGCTTAGCCTATAGCTCACACTTATTACTAACTATTCTTTTCTAATTAAATTAACCCATTTCTATTCATCTTTATTTTGCCACAGGGCTCATGCATTACCTGTCCTCTAGCATCTGTCCCAGTAACTGACTCATCTCTTTCTTGACTCTACACTTCTTCCTCTCTGTATTTCCAGTTTGGCTTTCCTGATTAGTTTTATTCTGCCTTGTTATAGGCCAAATAAGCTTTGTTATTAACCAATAAGAACAATACATATTCACAGCGTATAGAAGTATTAACCCATCGCAGTGTACCTAGGCATTTTGTTGAACACTATTACTGGGGTTGTTTTTTTATGGGGATGTTTCTGAATGAGACTAAAATTTTGATCACGAAAATGATTACCATAGTTTGCCTTTGCTAATATAGGTGAGTTTCAATAAATCTTTGAAGGCTCAATTAGAAATAAAGCTGAATAAGACATGTTGCGCACCACGCCCCTGTGTGTGTGCTCTGTGCGCTGGCACCCAGTTTGCAAGCTTCGGGCAAGGGGACTAGAGGTTAAAACATACAGACACACACAGACAGAGAGACAGCGACACGGGTCATCCTTGAATTCCCCAAGAATGTCCCCTTTATTGTGTTCAGGGGAAGATTATATAGAAATAGCCATGCCCCAGCCAAACCCATCAGAAACCACTCTCCTGCCATCAGGAACTCCTGAAGGTCTTGTGCTCAGAGCAGCTGTAGGCACTCAGATCAGGGGATTACAAGAATTTCAGGATCTGAGTCTCACTGCTCCCAACAAAGACAGAATTATTTCTTTCTGTGTGATTATATTTGGATGTTTACTATATATAGTGTGTATATATTCATGCATGTATATGGTTGTATTTTGTACATGTATGGCTATGTGAAATGCTAAGCTCATGTGGGTAGGAAAGCAACATTAGGACAGAGGAAAAGTAAGTTATTTGGGGAGTGATTCTGGAAGAGGTGATCTGTGAAGTGTTTGAGAGTTGTGTGTGAGTCAGGGTGGAGAGTTTCCCATGCCAGAAAGGAATTGTGTTGAGGAAGGCTCAAGGGTTTACAACAACAGAAAGGAATTGTGTGTGAGTCAGGGTTGAGAGTTCACCACATCAGAAGAGTTGTGTGTGAGGAAGAATCAAGGGTTTGCCACACAAGAAGAGAGTATAATCAGAGTTATGCTTGCTAGAGACAAATAGAGGGAACCAATGAGGAGTTAGAATTTTTAATAGATATGCTAAATAACAGAAAGATTATTGAATCATTTCATTGGCAGTTAAATCTAATACGACAGGTTGGCACTGGATCATAGTTGACATCACAGCACTGGAGGGGCTAAAGTAGAGGGATTATACCTTTGTCCAGTATGAGCTACATTATGTAACACAGAATGGCCTGTGTTTTATCGGGCAGCCCTGTTACATAAAAACAAAACTAAAAACAGTATCAGAGTCAACATATAAAAAGCAAGTAATGCCAAACTTAATTGAAATGTCAAAACAATACAAAATAATCAATAAGAACACAGGCAGTTCTGAACTGAGCTGAAAAAAATAGCAAAAGAACCCACACAATTTTCTTTTTTTCCTTTGCTATTTTGATTATCTTTTGGAGTAAAGAAAATAAAATATTAAAATATTTCCAAATCAAATCTTTCCGCAGTTCCTCTGTTCTTCAGAATCACTAAAGCAGAGAGAGATTTGACTTCAGTTAGGCAACTGGAAATAGGGGAATTATGGCAAAGATGGGTGATTAATGGGAAAACACCAGTGAAACCCCTGATATGTGTAGGTGTATCAGTGACCTCTTTTGGGGACACCTTGGCATGTACTCTCAAGAGTTTCACAGCTGAGTGAAGAGTTTACCCAAACATAGTCCTCATTCAAAGTGAAAGAACAGAGATTATTCTGTGCCAAATACAAGTGATTCAAGTGACCATGGTGCAGTAACATGGAATTAGCATGACCAAGTAACAAGTTCATTATAAAATCAATTAGCTGGGTGTCTTAGTTTGGCTTTTTATTGTTGTGAAGAGACACCATGACCATGACAACTCTTACAAAGGAAACATTTAATTGAGGGGTCCTCATTTGCCATTAGATGGATCCTTTAAGGATACACTAAGATGCATCCTTACCTTTCACTTCTACTCTGGGGCCTAGGGATGTGACAGTGAGGTGGCTATTGTTTGGGCTTACTTGACCTCCTGGTTTCATTTAGAACCATTCAGCGGCTCTCTCACAGTTTTAGAGGTTCAGTCCATTCTCCCCGTGTGGGAAGCATGGTAGCATGCATGCATATGTGATATTGGAAGAACAGCTAAGAGTCCTATATCTTGTAGGCAATAGGAAGTAGGTTGAGAGTCAAACTGAGGGTCACTTGAGTAAAAGAGACTTTAAAGCCTGTCCCCACAGTGACATACATTCTCGAACAAGTCCACACCTCCTAATAGTGCCACTCCCTTTCAAGACCATTTTCTTCCAAACCACCACAGCAGACCTTTTATAGTCACTGAATGGAAGAAAATCATAAATAATGGTGTTTACTAGATATACTTTCTGGTGGGTATCAGAAAAGCAGAGTGGAGAAAAGTCAGTTATAGTTTATATGTTTTAGTTTATAATAATTTTTAATTTTTGAAATTATAATTACTTCATTTACTCTTGTTCTTTCTCTCACTCCAACTCTTCCCCCACACCTACTTTGCTATCTCTCAAATTCACGTTCTCATTCTTTTTTTTTTTTTTTTTTGTTGGAGTAGAAGGACTAGTTGATAAAGAAATTAAAAACATTCCATATTGGGTGACAGTGTTAAAATATCTAATATTACAGTTTGTATCTAAAATTCTAATAACTATCTTATTAGCATTATGCCTGTGATATTTATAAGTATAAATGCTTTTTATATAAATCAAAGAGGAAAGAAAATTTGATATAAGTATTCTTGAGAATCTTTTATTCTTTTTGTATTAAGAAAGACTAGCATTTTATAGACATTGACTGGGGTCCTTTAAAATATGGTTACCTGACCTATCCATAATATCAACCCTATGAGGTATACACAGTCCTTTTTACTTCCTTATCAAGATAGAGGAGCTACAGAGAAAAGTTAAATATCTTGCCCAAAGTTCAGGAGGTTAGTAGAATTTTGGAAGTGGACACAGGGCTGTGGAATCCTGACAGTGAACTCTCTGCCCATCGCTTACGTGTGACTTTGATCTTCTACCTTCTAACTGAATAAAAAGCTCAGTCCACCGTTCTATGTATTCCAGGGAATGCATGTCCACGTCACTACTTTGTTCTCTAGCAGATTCCCATTCCTGCTGTCACATGAAGTTTGTCTGCTGCCACCCTTCTGCAGACACCTCTCCTGAGCTTACTTGATGAGGGAACGGAAATTTTTGTTCTTCAGACCTACCTGCAAACCCATTCAGTATGTGTGTATGAAAGAGCTTTGGTGAACGTTTGGAGATAGCATAGCTAGTGGTATGGTAGCAAAACACACACTTCTGTCTCTAAGATATTTAAAAGTTATTCTTGTCACTCCAAGTAAATGCCCCCTCCCGGGGGGGGCTCTCTTGATATCTTGATATTTTGTTGTAATTACTTCCACTCTGGGCACTTGAGGGTGGTACATTCACCTGTAGCATCTTACTTGTCAAGCCATCTGAGCCGAGAAGAGCCCAATAAACTTTTCATGTATTTTTAATCACCTTTAGATTGCCTCTAAGACTTTGTGATGGGTAACCACTGTAAGAATTGTTTAGGGGGTCACTGACAAGGAAAATGCCTGCACGTGCTCATTACAGCAAGGTTTTTCAAAAATATTTCTATGCACAGTTCTTAGAATACATGGTTTTGGAATTCATCAAGTTTAAGGGTCACTGGGATGATGATGGATCATCATGCAAAGCCCCCTGCAGAAGAGGTCATTTGCTCATAGTGACAGGCATGAAGGCTCTGTGCAGAGAAGTGGTGAAGAAACACTGGGAATAATGGGTAAAGACTTGACAACAGCAGCACAATCCCACCTGACTGTGACTGCGACAGCAGCTATATGCGGTATCGTTGAAAGAGTAGAAATAGAGAGAGATAAGAGGAAAAGGGGGAAGTGCGGAAAAGAGGCCGGAAAAATGACTTAGATTCTACCCAACAAAGAAACCCGTGAATCCCTTTTGGAGTCTAGAGTTCTAGAATCAGCAGATACCAGAGCTCCAAATGCTTGAAGAAAGGAAGATTTATGCATCTCACCCAAAGGACGCTGATCATGAATGCCTTGATGTGGTTCAAAACCTTTAAAGTCAATTGTGGCCATTAGGATTTAAGAGATTTGGCTATAGGTAGTTGGGTCTTTGACAGTTTTAATGTTACGTAATGTTTGGTCATATTTGGCACCATAAGTTATCTTCTATAATGTATATGGTAGATGTATTTAGAAACATTATAAAAAATATTTTTATTGTACCCTGAAATGAGGGTGGCATCCTGTGTTGTAGCACCTGAGTGGTTTAGCTACATGAGAATTTATATGCCTGTTGAAATTCTATTGGTAAAACTTTGCCAGGTTTTTTTTTTCCTTTGACTCTCTCCCTAAAAAAAAAATCCTCTTTGAATAACTTAATAACACTGAACACTACAATGGACTTCATGAACTGAGGATAACTAAAGATTTTACTGGCTGTATTATAGCCTTTGGAAGCACTACTACAAGCTTTTTGTGGCTACAGGAGGCTGCAGCTTCATCCAGGAGAACATGTAGATTGGAGAACCTGTGTTATTGAACAGGACAGAGCAGGAAGTGAGTTAGCCCTCAGTTTCCCAAAGTCTTGGTGGGTCAGGCACAAAGACTACAAGTGTAGTAGATCGAAAGGCACAATCTAGGTCTGTCATGCATGTGGGTGAGTTAATATGGCTGTGTTGTGTAGAAGACAAATTCATACGAAAATTGAGACAAAAATCACAGCTAAATGCAACTATAACAAATAAAGTCTTTTACTACAAACAGCGGGGAGAGACAAGATGTCTACACAATTAATGCTTGCAATGGTGGCCAAGAGCACTGTAAAAGCTGCATAAGATGCACCATGGGTCATTCTCTCAAAAAAAACCCAAAACAAACAAACAAACAAACAAACAAACAAACAAAACCTCTAGTGATAGTGAAGTCATGGTTCTTGGAAGAGAACCTACAACCATCACTTTGCTAAACCACATAATCCCTAACTACCATCTAAACAATTGTCCACATATTCACAGATAAGTGCATTTCTCACCTCTGATCTTGAAAACTTCTCTTTGCAGCAGCAGGAGATCATTAAAGACAACACCATCAATCAAAATGCAGAGTTGTGGAGCTCACTTCCAAAAGACACTTCCATAATGGAACTCCTCCTGCACCTAACATTCTGGGGGTCAGGGTGGAAGGTGGGATTGAAAGGTCAGAGCAGCAGAGAACTTGCTATGCACTTGTGTCTTCTAGTAACATAATGAGCTACATCCGTAATATACTAAAAACTGCTCAAATGTGAGCCAAACAACACAAACACCAAGAAGACATGCCAAGTGGACTTAAGTAAGCCCTGGAAGCCTTGACCACAGACAAAGAATTATAGAAAACTAAGGAATGCTGAAATGAGGAAAAATAGCCTTCCCCAGGGTAGAGCACACCAATGTGGTATGGACAATTGTCTGTATTCTGTCAATTATGTTTTAAATAAACACGGATTGGCCAGTAGTCAGGCAGAAGTAAAAGCGGGACAAGAAGACAGGAAGTAGAGACAGGTCAATGAGAACAGGAGAATTCTGGGAAGGAGAAAGCTCTCTCTGCAGTTGTGAGCCTGCCACAGAAGAAGCAAGATGTGACCTACCCTGCTTAAAAAGATACTAAACCATGTGGCTAGCATATACTAGAATAATGGGCTAATATAAGTTATAAGAGTTAATAAGAACCCTGAGCTAATGGGCCAATCAGCTTATAGTTAATGTAGACCTCTGTGTGATTTCTTTGGGACTTAATGATTGCGGGAACCGTACAGGACAGAAACCTGAGACAACACCAATGTTTTATACCAAACTTAACAGTCAGTCTTGAAAGCATCCATTGGTTATATTTAAGAATATATATTTAAGAATATATATGTACATATGAAAAAGAGGCCATGAATTTGAAAATGAAGATAAAGGGTATATTTGAGGATTTGGAGAGAGGAAATGCACACACAGTGAGATTATCTTTCATTCCAGGTGTATGGAATTTGGTATGTTAGTTACATAATCACTGTGATTGAGCTGCACTAAACATGGCATAATGGCACTGAGAATCATTTATTCTCAGTGTAATAGAATGGAGACCAGAGTTCCTGGGCTGGGGGTGAGGGCTTTGGTGTACTGCATTCTCGTATCCTTCAAGTTCTTTTCTTTTCCTACACTGACACTGGAAACACTTTGTCCTTTCTGTGTAAGGCAGTATCTTTTCCACTCTTATTTTAAAACCCAGTGAAAATGAAGGCAGTTTCTTTAGTACTGACACACACACATCTTCTTTATTTCATACATTTGAATTCACATTTATTTAAAATTTAGATTAATAAAACCTAATACCTTTGAAGTATATTTTTTCAATTTATAACTCAGACTGGTGAGAAGCATCTGTGGATAAGGCTACTTGCTGCCAAGTCTGAACACCATGAGTTAGCTCTTCAGAGCCTACAAAGCAGAAAAAAGAATAGAAGACTTCAGTAAGTCCTCCTCAGACCTCCAGATGTGGCCATGGCACATGATTGTACATGCATAAGCACATGTACACAAACATACACAAACTCTATGCATTAAAATGTTTAAATAATAAAATAAAATTTACATTTCTAGTGAATTTAGAAAGAAGCTACACAGAGAAACCCCATCAAAAAAAAATGAAAAAAGAAGAAGAATTTCCCCCAGCCTAGCCCTAATCTCATAATTGTAACACTCTGTTCTTTATACTTTTGACTGTGCTATTGGTGGAGTACTTTGTGGTAATAGTTATGACAGCAGAAATGCATTCTGTAGTGAAACGGACTCCTCCTGGTCTGATTGATTTTGTGCTTTATAACCCATTTCAGTTATCAGAAAGCATTGCAATTTTTCCTCCTGCTATTTGGAAAGAATGTAATAGTCTAAAAGATTGCCTGGCTTCTGCAGGAGTTTCTCCTGTCAGGTAGTCACAGTATATTTATTAAACTGCCTGGAACTCAGTAGTGGATACTTTCAATTCTTTCTCTATTTGCTGGCCTGTAAGTTAGAAAGCACTCTAATGGACTCTTGGCAATGTGACCTAGTAGATCTGTGGGGTTATGGTCAAGAACTATGAAAATCACCAATCCAGATCGCAATTTAGAGTACTTTCCAAAGTTACTGTACATGAGGCATGTGATTGCTAGAACTCATCAATACTGAGGTTCCGTGTATTCAGAGTAATTTTCATATGACTTAGACTTTCATATGGCTTTTTGTGTTGTGCACTTAACGTTATAGCTTAACCAAAAAAGACAGATGTGGTTTTTAACATTACCCTGTAAGGAATTTTTCAATAACCATGACATGACCACAAGGAAGATATAAGATTCTATGATGCACACTAATAAAATGCTTTTGGGAAAAATACCAGCAGACTTTTCTAACACTAAGAAGCACATATAAATTAATGATAATTCTTCAAATGGTAGATATGAGTGATAATGCGTATGAGTATCTAAAATAAGTATGGTAATTGTTGACAAAGATTTCTGTCCTGCCCAGTCCCACAGCCATTAAGTCCCAAAGAAATACACAGAGGCTTATGTTATTTATAAACTGGTTGGCCTATTAGATCAGACTTTCTTATTAATAGTTCTTACATCTTACATTAACCCATAATTCTTGTCTGTGTTAGGCATGTGTCTTTCTCAGTGAGGCATTCTCATCTTGCTTGCTCTGTGGCTGAGTGACAACTACAGACTGAGCCTTGCCTCTTCCCAGAATTCTCCTATTCTTATGGCCCCGCCTATACTTCCTGCCTAGCTACTGGCCAATCAGCATTTACTAAACCAGTACAATTGACAAATCTTTTCAGAGTACATGACCATTGTCTCACAGGAGTGACTAAAAAAAATTAAACAGTGTAATTAGGAGAAGACAGTAGGAGTATGTAAGAAGAAACTATCCTTTTGTGCATCTGTTGAATGTTAGTGTAAAAAGAAAGATGAGTTTTATGTAGCAGGAAGGCCTATGTCAATCTAGTTCACATCAGTTTAGACTGTCATGTGTTATACAATGCCATCTTTCCTAGCATCCATCTGTCCTTTCAGGTATGTTTTGACAATCCCGCAATGCACTTGAAATTCTCTTGATTGTCTCAGGTTTATCAGGATTAGATATGGTCCTAGAGTAAACCTGCACTTGAATACATGGGGAGAGCTAAGAAAAAATAGAATTTTAGTACTGGGGTGAGGAAAAGTTGGCTGAATGAGAAGTAGGAACACTTAAGGAAGTTAAAAAGGGCATTTACTGATGACAAGATAATTGTTGGAAACCAAAGTTAAAGAATGATACCTATGTGAAAATAAGGCTTCCCCCAAAGTGTGGAGGCTCTGAAGGAGGGTAGTTGGCCAATGAGAAAGACAGTCCAAATTGTTGCATTAGACTTTGAAAGTAATTAGATCTCAAGTGAAGATGCAAGTCTCAGAGAAAAGTCTCAAAGTCTGATGCAATGAAGCGACACATGACCATGGCAACTCTTACAAAGGAAAATATCTAGTTGGTGTTAGCTTAATGTTTTAGAGCCTTAGTACAGTATTGTCATGAGAAGCATGGCAGCATGCAGGCAGACATGGTGCTAGAGAAGGAGCTGAGAGTTCTTACATCTTGACTCACCAGCAACAGGAAATGATCTGAGACTGGGTGTGGCTTGAGCATATATAAGACCTCAAAGCCTACCTCCACTGTGACATGCTTCTTCCAATGAAGTCATGTTTACTCCAACAAAGCCACACCTCCTAATAATGCCATTCCATTTGGGGGTCATTTTCTTTCAAACCACCATATAGAGTTTTAAAAATCCAATTTCCTTTGACATTATCCCCTTGAACCAAGAAATACTATTCATTTTGATAACTATACACCTTCTGGACCGCAAACATATTTTTCACTACTGAAGTGATAAAATGCAAAAGATACATAAAGCATATCTGTTATCTGCATGTCAAACATAATGAATATCTCAATAAAGACCACTTTTGCAGTTAAGATAAACTTGAAATTTTAAATAAAAGATACATTTTCCCGTGAGAACGACTTTTTCATACTTATAATGTGGCAAACTGTCAGCCTTAGAGAAGTCTTACATAACCTGAGTACCAACATTTTTCTAATATCAGTACATGACAGATTTTATCATGAATAATGGAACAATTTATAAAGCAAAAGCAATGGATTTTAATTAATAGAGTAAAGAAATCCCATTCCTAGAATTTCGTATTTGCAACTAACCTTGGACAAACGTCTAACACTCTTGTTTTGATGTAAAACAAGATAGTGTTAACAACAGTCTTAAATAATGCTAAATATCTGTGTGATGTTGAACTTATTTTTCATATTTATTAAGCAAAACTACCTACTGTTAGATATTGCATCAACTGTCTCTCATTAAGCCAGACATTGCAGGAATTTGCAATGATGTAAAACAATGACAGTTTTCTCACTAAAGTTTTCTTTTTTCTTTATGCACATGTAGACATTTTCCTTCATAAAATCAATAATCTATTTGGTAGCATTTGAATTTGCCATGTTCCCCTCCCCAGGCTCATTTGAACCTTTGTGATATCTGGACTAGTTGTTAAAAGTAGGTCTCAAAAAGCTGGCTTTTGATAGCTACCACCTGCTCTTTGCTTTCTGTTCCATGGTAGTGTTAAAAGTCTCTGACCCAGGCTTCTGCCATCATAAACTCTACCACATTTTCTCCACCTTCACCGTCAAGTTGATTAGTCATTCATTATGCTGATAGAGATTTAAAAAATACCTACTTATACTTCCTAAAGCAATTTTACTTTTTGTTTCCTTTTTAGATTGAATAAATATTTAAGTCACATGTACACACACACACACACACACACACACACACTGGTTAGTTTTTAGTTTCAACTTGGCACAACATAGATTCCCCTGGAAAGAGTCTCTAAGAATTATTTAGATTAGATTAGCTTCTGGGTATGTCTGTGGGGGACTGTTTCAATTGTTAGGCAACACAGCCTACAGTAGGCACATCCATTTCTCTCTGTTCTTGTCTGTGGATGGGATAAGACTAGCTTCTTGGATTCATGATTTAATTTCCATCAAACAAACACACACTCAGACAATATTCAAAACCTTATTCAAACAAGAAATATTCAAAACCCTGAAAAAACAACCCACCAACGCCAAACAAAAACAATAAACCCAAAACCAAATGACAACAACACCAAAAGCTGCTTTATTTCATAAAGCTGCCTTTGGTCAGGGTATTTACCGTAACAATAGAAATGAAACTGGAAATATATGCATATTTATATGACTACATATGTACATATAAATACATCTCACTGGGACAAAAGGACTCCAGGCTTCTTAATAAGCTCTGAAAAAGAGGTCTGAGATAAAAAGAAAATGCAGAAATATTGAGCTACATTTGTAGATGAAGAAGTCAGCAATTGGTAGTGTCATTTGACATAAATGGTGTCTGTCTTAGTTACTTTTCTGGTGCTGTGATAGCATGACCAAGGCTACTTACTGAAGAAAGACTCTACTGGAGACATGTTGCGTCAAACATTTGAGTTCATTATCACTCTGGTGGAGAGCAAGGCACCAGGCAGATAGGCCCAAGGGCCAGAGCAATCGCTGACAGCTTGTATCTTGCTCTACAAGCATGAGGCAAAGAGGGCAATATACTGGGAATAGTGTGAGTCAGTGAGACCTCAAAGTCTGCCCGCAGTGCAATTACCTTTTGCAATAACACCATGCTTCTTAATCTTATGCCCAAAGTCTACTAACTATAGATTAATATTCAAATATATAAGCCTATGGTAGTCATTCTCAAACCATAACAATTCCTCAGTAGGTAAAGGAGCTGTGTGAAGCCTGGTGATCTAAGGAGGATTTCCAGAACCTATGTAAATGTGAAAGGAGAGAGCCAGCTATTCAAAATTGCTCTTTGATTTCCACACACATGATGTGGCATGTCTCCCACACACATTATGCACTAACAGCCTCACAATATTAAACACAATATTTTTTTTAAAGTGGTGCTATATTTTAAAGAAGATGATATATTTCCAAGACTACTGCTTTTAAATGTTGGCTAAGGAAAGAAATAAATGTTTCATGATTACAGAATGTAGTAAGATCATTGGCTTTGAATTTAAAGGCTAGAGGAAATAGGGGAATCTGAGTTTTCAAGAAGTATATATTTCATTTGGTAAGAAAGACTTCCAGAAATCTCTTGAACCAGTTCCATGGCTGAACACATTACTGGATTCTCTTTCCATTTACTTGTCTTGCTATCAGTCTTGGCAACTTGCACACCTAAGAAATGCCAAATGTTTGGATTTCTCATGAGTGTCCAGCGGGATTACATCTTTTAGCTTATTCACATGATTTCTGTTTTGATCCCATCTCTACTACTTAGTCATCAGTTTATCTATGGAAGAGATGTAGGAATATTGACCCTTCTCAGAAAAACAAAGTCTTTGACTATGGCTTCCCATTCAATGTCTGCTTTTGTTCTATGATTCCACAGCAAGCATTTGCTGGAAGCATCTGTACATGACCTCAGTTCGTGCTCTGTTGTGTAGAACATTATTTTAGGATATGTTATTCTTGTTTATGCGGTGGAACATGTGTTTAATGATGCAAAGATGTGTTGCATTCTTTTAGGTTGCATTTGTTTAACTCTGTGAAGCTGTGTTACTTTGCCTGTCTACAACACTTGATGATCTAATAAAGAGCTGATGGCCAATAGCAAGGCAGGAGAATGGATAGGGAGAGCCAGCATGCAGAGAGAATAAAAAGAAGAAGAAATCTGAAAGGAAGAAATCAGAAATCAAAGAACAAAAATAGGAGGAGCTCATCAGGGACCAGCCACCCAACTACACTGCAAGCCATGGTGTAAGAAGAAAGGTGTATAAAATAGAGAAAGATAAGAATCTAGCGGTAATAATTAGATGGGATAATTTAAGAAAACTGGCTAGAAATAAGCCAAGCTAAGGCCGGGCATTCATAAGAAAGAATAAGACTCCACACATATTTATTTGGAGCTGGGTGGTGGGTCCCTCAAAGAGCAAAGAGTCAAAAAGTTAAAGAAACAAAGCAAAACATAAAACAACCAACAACACTGCTCTCTTTCTTTGGTTCTTTCTTCTGGGGAAGCTTTTACAAGAGCCATCCTCTTGTCAGCTCAGTTGCCAACAGTTGGCTTTCCTCATCTCAATTCTCCTTGTGGTATTTGACATGAGATATGGAAGAAAACTTTCCTGCCCTTGACTCCAAGGATACTCTCCTCTCTCTGTTTTTTTGTTTGCTATAATTCACCCACATACTACTGTAATCCATTAAGACACAAAGATGGCATTTTGCTCTTCTGTAGAAAGTTCTCTGGTAGCTTCGCATTGCTCATCTATGGTCTTTACCCTTCATAATGGGATTTCAGCCACTCTGTGATCACTCTCATGTTGCAAACCAACACACACACACACACACACACACACACACACACACAGAGGGGGGGGAGGGAAGTAGGGGTGTTCATTTGGCCCTGATTTTAACTATTATATAAGTGCTCTATTAAGTATGTTTTTTAAAATTAAAATCTAAATTAACTTTCAGGACATAAATGAATGCAGAACTATGTTAGAAGTAAGGGTAATGCACTGTAATGACCAAATTTTTTTAAAAAAAAATTAAAGGAAGAAAAGTTGAGAAAGAATTTTTGCATGCTGTGCTTGTCTTAGTTGCATAGATTAATGACCAATATGCTAATTCATAGTGATGCAGATTAATATCCCAGTCACTGTTTATTTATACAGATGACTAATTTCTGAAGAATTATATTACAAATCATAATGCAGAGCATTTAAATGTCATTAAATCAATATTCCAGAGAACAGTTATTACACATTCTACTTTCCTGAAAACTTCAAGAAATATGAGAATGGAAGAACAGATTCATCATAAACATTTCCAAGCTGGGAAAATAAGTATTTGCTGTGGTTTTATGTGAGTTTGTGTCATAAGCCACATGTTGGGATGACATCCGTCAATGTCCAGCATTGAAGAGTTCATGCATTCCAGGGTAGGGCCATGTGGATTAGGAATGTTAGTCATGAAAGTTTTGTTTCAGTTACATATTCTGTGACTTGAGAACTCTGATGTGCAAAAAAAAAAAAAAAAAAAAAAAAAAGTTGCTCTGAAAATCCCTCTTCGCCATAAATGTACCTGCTAAGCCTCTGCTGCTTAACCATGGCTGATGTGGTTTTATTTCTTCCCATGTCTCGTTGCTCTAGCTGGGGATAGCTGCAGTCTTACCATGGACATAGCACGTCATAGTTTGTTGTTTAACATGTTTATAGACTTAAAAAAGTAATATGTAATAAGACCGAGAAATTGCCTCTTCATGTCCTGCTGGAGAGGTTGTTAAAACTATTGTTTCATGATTGTTACCGATGGAGTCAATTTATCATTGAAATAATAACAGCACCGTGGAGATAACATTTCTCCTGCTGCCAAAAGCCACTCGCACATGAGTCTTTATTGACTTTTCAGTTTGTTAAATTTAATTTTTTTATCAATAGCACCTGACTTTATTTTTAGTTATTAACTTGAATTCAAATCCTTAATTTACATATCAGCAATCATTTGCTTGTAGGATAAAATACCTTTGATGGGCATGGGGATTGGAAGCCTGAAGTAAAGTCTCTGTATTTATGCTTTGCCATGCAGTTATCACAGAATGCTAATGCCAAAAATTGAAATAGGTGCTCATGAACTTCAGACATTCAAATACACGTCTCTGTGAGATTATACACAAATGGTTTTATGTCTGGATAACTGATTTTTTTTTCATAAATCTAGGAGACATTATATTTTCAATCAAACTATAATCTGATTAATACCTTTGCTTCTTTCCACCACTTGACATTAACATGATTTTGGCCTCCTAGATTACATCATAATATCACTGGAAGGAGATGCCTACTGAAATAACTGAACAGCAAACACAAAGAGAGGAAGGGTTTGGGATAATTTATTCACTGAGTTGTAGTTGGTTTTTATTTTCACTCTTTGGGCTCCCGCCACCCAACTCTCAAATAAATTCACCGAGACTTATTCTGACTTCTAAATGCCAGAGCCTACTTGGGTTGTTTCTAGCCAGCTTTTTTAAAGATTATCCAGTCTACATTTTGCCTTTGGGTTTTTAAGTTTTCATTATTCTATATACCATTCTCTCCATCTTTCCTTCTTTTTTCCCCTCTCTCCCTCTTCTCTTATCCTTCCATTTATTGTCTTTGCCTGCAAGCCCCACCTTTTTCTCTCTCCTGCCTTGCTATTGACCAATCAGCACTTTACTAGACCAATCAGGTGTTTTAAATTGGCACAGTTACACAGCTTCAGAGTTAAGCAAATGCAATGTAAAAGAATGCAACACATCTTTAAGTAATAGTTCAGAAGCCTAAGCTCTTTAAGCAAATGGGGGCTAATATATATTTAATTTTTCATGGATCATTCCAATGGATAGCACCAGGATGGAAAGATATAGCTTGCATGGCATCAGTGGGGATTTCTCACATGAATTAAATTTTGTAATATGACATGAACCTTATTCTTCACAATGAAGTCACTAGACAAATTATTCAGCACCTAATCCACCTTCTGTTCACACTGAGGCAAATTCTTCTACAGGACAGCAAATGCTTTGTTACATGTCAGTTACGTTTAAAGTTAAAAGTCTTGCTAATACCAATGTCAATTCTAAGTGGAAAGTGTTAAGACCAACTGATAAAAATCACGATTTTGTAAATTCAAAGTTAATAAACAGAACTAATTTGTATAGCCTCATCTCAAGTTTACCCAACTTTTAAAAAAATGACAAAAATCATAGAAGGGGTTGGGTTTTTAAGGTGTTTTGTTTTGAGACAGGATTTCCTGTATAACTCAAAGGGCCTGGGGCTTGGCATTTAGAAAAGACCAGCTTCAAACTCATGATCCGCCTCTCTGAGGCCTTGTTTACTGGGTTTTTAAGTGCCAGCATATTCAGCTGAGGCTTTTTAATTTTTATATATTTTTATAGTTTAAACTGTTTGGAGACTTTGCTAAAGTCACAAAATGTGTTTATCCCAATGGCTTTAAATATTGGATGTAACACAAGCAAATCAAAATAAGTCCCTATGTTGTGTGACAAACTAATTCAAAAACAACTTCAAAATTCCATTTTGCTCAGACATTTAGAAAATAATAATCAGATAAAAGGAAACCCATACTAACATAAAATGCAATCAGGATTGTGTGCTCTCTTGATAGATTTATTTTTTAATTGCACTCTCAAATGGTAGTCGAAGTTAGTTTGTTGTCAATAGTACAGAGTTAATTCAGTAAAGAAATAATATTTGGATGCACTACACTTACCATAATGCTCTAATAAATACATTCTATTTAATGTTTTCATAAAGTAAGTTAATGTACAAAATATATAGTTATGAATATCCACCAGTAAATTTTATACAGTCTTAATTCACTAGCTATAAATGGATAATGTTAGAATTTGTAAAGAAACAGTTCATAATATTTTTACTTCTGGCTACTAAAAACAGTCACATACCTGAGCATCATTTAGAGTTGTCAGAAAAAGAACAGGGCATTTGTATTGACAGGATTAACAGTGTTCAAATGCCATTCAACTGAGAGTCTTATGGCTGGTGTCAGTTACCTGAATACATTCATAGCTTACCTTAAAAATTATGTGTGTAAAGTATATTGGAATACATGTGAGATCGGGGTGTCTTTTTATCTAGTCTCATTTATTTTAAAAACCAATTAACTTGTAATCATCGGTGTTTATATACTAATGGAGTATATGACTGCTTGTGACTTATGTCATAATTATTTTCCACACACAAGCAACTGAATAACGAGGACCAATGCTATCAAGGAAGGGGCAAACTTAGATGTTTTTTTTTTTCTAGTTCGAGCCCCGAGTTCAGTGCGGCTGTCACAGTTATTCCGTGGCTCTTGGAAAGCAGTGTCCTGGTTGAGATGCGGCTGGAGGGGTGAGCTGTCCTCCTGGGCCACTTGCTGACCCTTTCTAAGAGCAGAGAGGGCATGTTATCCTTATTGGCCATTGCAGTGTATGGCCATGTAGGAATCACCTGAGCTGCATGATACATATAGATTGCTGGACTAAGACAGATCTCTGAAGTGGTCCTACAGCCTGCATTTGCCTTCATATAGACCAGTGATTTGGTCAGTTGTGGAACTGGGCATTAATGGTAACTCCCAACCCACTTTCATTCTCTCTCATTACTGAGTTGCTAGAATATATTTGATATCTGGCCTCATTAGCAATCTAAAGCTTGTCGTCATCTGACCGGGGAAACACAGAGGGGCAGTGCCCTTTGAAAGCGGTTATCCTTGATTGCAGGGTAGACATAGCCTGATATTTCACACTGAGGTCCGGAATGCAATGTCAGCCAGTCTCAGGGAAATTCAGAATACACTTCACTGTAATCTTTTCTCTAGAAGACACTGCTGTGTAGTTGTGGTTCTGCTTTTGTGGTCACTCCTTGTCTGTTTGCTTTTCGTGATTTCCTTTTTACTTTTTCTCCATCTCTTTTATAGGATACTCAAGCAGCGATTTGATTACTGAATTATGACTGTGGCCTTTTACAACCTAATTAAAAGTAACTATGAGGTTGTTGCTATGGGAGATAATTTTATTGAATATGTTTTATAATTAATTATATATCGATATAGTCAAGTGTCATTAATTAGTCTAATTTTAGGATGTAATTACTAGAATAGTCGTGGTGGTTTACTGCTGTCTAATAGCCAGGGTTTGGAATCTCGTTTGATCTCAATGATTACTCCAATCCCTTTCCTTTTACATTATTCTCCCATTCTTAGCTGATATATTAGATTTGTTTTGCTGGTTCTAGAGCATCAGCTACTTAGCTAACAAATAAAATATCCCCAAGACAGCCTTTTGAAGCGAAGATGAGTAACAACAAAATATAATGGATAAGAGGGTTCCAACTTACTGTCTTCAGGTAGCATTGCTTATGCCTCTCACTGCTTAACAAGGCATGACAATTTACATAGAGCATAGTAGTGGCATATTTTAACTATGTTTAAGTTTGAAAATATTAAAAGATCTATGGACTATCAGGCTGCTTTTTGGGGGATCTACCTGCTTTAGGTGTAAGTAATATGTAACTTACAAACTTTCATTTTGAAAATAAAAGTAGGATGGAAAAACTATGAGAATACAGTAGGCAGGAAATAAGTATTAAATGTTGTCATGTTTATAAGTATTGATTCAGATAGGAAAGAAAATTAACTTCTGATCAGTAGGTTATGAATAGCTATATAATAAAATTTGTCAGACATTACGCCTCTGTATAACTATCCTTTGGTTTCTGCACTGTTTAGCTGGCTTAGACACTAGGAAATGCATTTCTAGAAAATGTATGTGTTGTGTCTATTGGCAATATCACACAGCCATTCTCCTTGGAAATCAGTTTGGCAGACTGTGTGCATCAGAGTTTATCTTGGACTAATTATGATGTACTACGCTCATTTTTACATGTGGCAGATGGACAGATGTCTTGATGTGAGTACTAAGTCTTTTGCTTTACCTTCACTGTGTTACAGAGACCCTGGAAACCCTCATCCGGCAAGCAGAGAATTACACCAGCATCCTTTTCTGCAACACCTACAGGAACATGGCCTTGGAGGCTGCCGCTTCCATTCAGGAGTTTTTCACTGATGTAGGGCTCTATTTATTTGGCGCAGATGTTAATCCTGAAGAATTTGTAAACAGATTTTTTGACAGTCTTTTCCCTCTAGTCTACAACCATCTCATAAACCCTGGTGTGACTGACAGTTCTCCCCAATACTCCGAATGCATCCGAATGGCCCGCCAGAATGTTAGTCCCTTTGGCAATATCCCCAAAAGAGTCATGGGACAGATGGGGAGGTCCTTGTTGCCCAGCCGCACGTTTCTTCAGGCCCTTAATCTGGGCATTGAAGTCATTAACACCACGGACCATATGCACTTCTCCAAGGAATGCAGTCGAGCCCTCCTGAGGATGCAGTATTGCCCGCACTGCCAGAGCCTCATGCTCAGTAAGCCCTGTATGGGGTACTGCCTCAATGTCGTCAGGGGCTGCCTGGCCCACATGACAGAGCTCAATCCACACTGGCATGCTTACATCCGGTCCTTGGAAGAGCTCTCAAATGCAATGCATGGGACCTACGACGTTGAGCACGTGCTCCTGAACTTCCACCTGCTTGTGAATGATGCTGTGTTACAGGCGCACCTCAACGGGCAGAAGATACTGGACCAGGTGAGATGCCTCTCTGTGCCTCCCAGTTCGTTTCCTTGAATGCAAAGACTAGGCAGGTTGCACCCCAAATTTTGTGACATTTCATTTTCATGTTCTTGACATTCTTATCAGCATAGTGAATCCATTCTCTAAGAAATAGTAGAAAGATGAGTGGACAGACATCCTATCTATTTACGCCAAAACTTTGAACAGCTAAAACAACTAAAACCCACTAAAGTAGACAGTTTTTCGAATGGTTCGGTGATTCTGTGAGAGCTCACGTTTAAATCAGGAACAACATCGATTTGAGTTAGAATGCAAAATTAATTAGCAACGTGAAACGAAGTGAGAGTTTTAAGTCTCTGGGTCCCTAACATCCTCCTTGCTAAGAAGACAGCGCTGCAGATGTCTCCCGCAGCATTCCGTTTTGAGAAGGCATTATTTATGCAAACTGTCTGTCGAGCGCCTGTATATAAAAAGACAGGCTGCCGTCGTTGGACTGCTGCTGATAAGAGGTTTGTGGTTTCCTAGCTTTAGAATGGGAACTGCTTTTGCATCCGTGAAGTTAAGGCTTGATACCTGGGTGTGCAGAAGCGTTTCTTAGGGTTTCGACAAGTGGTGGAGTGGCAGCTTGTGAAAACCTGAGCTGGGCCCTCTCTTGTTTTATTTCTAGCAAAATACGGATCTTTTGCGACAAAACCATCAAGCAAGGGATGCTAGAGTTTTCTCTCTGTCCAGCTTCCTGCAGAGCTCTTTAAAAATATTCTCAGGCTCCTTCTGTAAAGCTGCTTATGTTTCATAGAGTGAAGTGGGGTATGCTGTGAATGTTTCTCCTACATCACTTCTCCCGAAATAAAACGAATACTCTCCAGTACCAAGACAATCCATCTTCCTGCAGTGACATTGATTTACTGACTTAACAAATATTCTCATCACGAGGTCTGTATGTCAGCTCTTCATTTCTGGTAGAGGGTGGGCATGAAAATGTTTGGGTTTAACGACTACCTTCCAGTTCTTTCCCTGTGGCCTTTGTGAACCGCTCCGGGGCCTTTAGAAAAATTAGAAATCGCGCCCTCTGGTGGCTGCGACGTAAGCATGTGGCATTCACTGGATTTCAACCCTCAGACTGTGGTCTGCAGAATGTCCCTATAAAAGGACACTTTTATTTTGCCATTTTAGAACTAGTGTTCAAAACAATAGGTTTCATTGTGACATTTTCTTGTATCTATAATTTTTTTTTCTATATTCACCTTCTAATGGCTTCCCTCTTTATCTGCTCTCAATTTGATATAAATAAACCTCATTTCTTGGTCTTTTCTCCTCAGGTTATGTAAATCAAATAGACTTCTAAAAGAACTTAACACATAAAAAAGAATTAATAGTTTTAAAATTTAAACAGGAAATATAATATCCATATTATGATGATGAGTGTGCACAGAGGGAATATATGTACTATTACCTGAGGTCAACTCTACAATTAGTTTTTTTTTTCAGTTTTTTCTTTCTGTTTTAAAATTTTTTATCGATTTTATCGAGTTATACATTTTCCTCTGCTACCCTTCCTTTTCTCCCCTTCTATTTTATTTTTGTGTATCTGAGTGTTTGCTTGAACATATGTATGTAGTAAGAATGTGACTGATGTCCGCAGAATTCAGAAGAGGTCCTAGTGAGCCCGCCATGTGGGTCCTGAGATGAGAGCCCAGTTCTCCAAGTGCTCTTCACCTCTGAGTCATCCCTCCAGGCCTCAGAGTTTAATTTTGGTTTGTGGTATGCTAGTTAAAATCTTGGGCCAGGGATTTCTGATGTGTGTAAGAGAATTGATGCTTCAGGACCCCTGTGCTATGCATTTTTGAGAGCCAGAGTACCTTTTTGTGTCCTTAAAATCCATCACCTAGGAATTTATCTATTTTCCCTCTTTCAATGGCTGAAATAATACAGGACTCCGGTGGACACACAGGCATGATTTTAAACCCAACATTGTCTACCCGTAGCCTAGGCAAACTGTTCACAGTGCTGTATCTGAATGTGGCTTGTATGGCAAGGATGGTAGGGCTGGATTAGGTGGGACAACATTGGCCAGTCACTGGAGGTGGATTCGTGGCCACCTGCTATTTTCTTTTCCTATTCCAAGGTCATCTCTGATCAAATCTTGGTTAAACTGTTTACTTCTGTGTTTCAAATTATTAGTATAATGTTTGTGTTCTAAGAATCCATTTTAAAGAAAGCTTTCATCCCATGAAATCCCCAGGGAACATTACAGAAAAGAGAATGAGAAGTATAGGCAAGTCGGAGAACCGGGCCAAGAGCTGCAAAGGACATTGAAGTCATGAACTCACAACTGTGATTCCCTGCACTGGGGCTTGTAGGATTTGCCTTGTCCACAATTACAACCCCCCCCCCATGTTTCTCTCGTTCATCCCCTTTAATCTGTTTAGTAATTAAGTCTGACAATTTCACACAGTAAGGAATACTGAGCATTCTTACCACTGTCTTCACTCGTCTCTCTCCTATTCTGCCTGCTCTTCCTTCCTAGAAATCTTTCCCACTTTCATATCTGTTTTATGAATCACTGAGTTCACCCAGGGCCTTCGGTATGACCATGGGTTTGGAGCTATTTGTTGGAACATCAATAGACCATGACTCCCTTCGTCCCAGAACCTCTCAGTAGCCAGTGGTTCAGTCATAAAGAGTAGGGTTCTGTGTGCCTGTCTCCTTTCCATGACTCGGTCAGTGCTGTGCTGGCTTCAGGAAGGTAATTATGGTTCTACGCTCATGGTTGGAACAGTTGTATTGGTGTTGGAGGACAGCGTTTCACAGCTCCTCCTCCTAATCACCTGACTCTTAGATATACCCTGTCTTCTCTTCCACAGTGTTCCCTGGATATTAGAAGCGGCGTTGGTAGCATAAATGTGTAAATGTGTTGTAGGGTTGGGGGCTGGGCTCCCACTTGTTTTCAGTGTCTCACTTTCGCTGTCGTTCACTGAAAGATGAACCTTTGTGATTAAGGTGGAGAGCGAGTTTATTCTTGTTTTGTTGTGTGTGTGTGTGTGTGTGAGAGAGAGAGAGAGAGAGAGAGAAAGAGAGAGAGAGAGAGAGAGAGAGAGAGAGAGAGAGAGAGAAACATAGGTATGTAGAAGTCCTATAGATGCTGTGTTTTATTTAAACAGCAGTGGTAAGTTCCCTCTTGAGTTTCTAACTCTCCAGGCATGGGTTGTTGTTAACTACACGGACAGTGTCAGGTATGGGCTCCCTCCTATGGATTGGGCTTCAGATAAAATTATAAGGCTGTTGGTTACCCCCCTCCCCAACCAGCAGTTGTACCACTATCGCCTACGTGAGTACAGCTTTTTTGGGCAGGTTGGTTTTTGTTATATAATTCTCACACGCGTAAAACCATTGCTAACATCTTTACTACTGTAGTACATGTGTTATCTTCTGTCATCTGAAAGCAAGCCAACAGGTGCTTAGTTTCAGCTAAGCACCAGCTTCCTCTATACCCCACAACGAGGTATGTGGTGTTGTCAACAATAGGGTCTGAGCCTGTAGTGATTGTCAGTAAAGAGGACTGACAGGAGATTTCTGTTTCAGGAACCAAAAAAAAAAGTCTTATTTTAGAAAATAAAATGATCTGATACGTATTTAAAGGAACATAATTATTAGTAACAAACTATGGATTCTTTTTCAAATAAAGCAACAGAGATCCTCACTTTCATTTATTTGGAAAGAAGAAGAAACTGACTTTAAGTTCCTTGTAAATGGACTCACTAATATTTATTTGTGCCAGCTTCAAAGTGATTTATAAACTGTTTATCAAGTTTGATAACCAGTTCACATATCAATGATTTCAACAAATTCAAAATAAATTGTTAGAGAGTAGCAAATAATGCCTCTTTCACGTTCCCAAAGCAATCTGTGAACTCAAGCACTTCTTCATGTATTCTTCAATAAATATGCATTTACTCTTAAAGGGATCCATAGAGGAGCTGATGTATCATGCTCTGTTGGAGGGATTTCAGCCTGAAATAAAAATAAATCCTTAATTTATTGACAAAATCGTAAGCATTGCACAGACACACACAGAGAGACACACAGACACACACACACACACCTGCCAGCAACAGAAACATGTTTAGAAACACTATTCTTTAAATCCTATAGTTTTTTTTTCTGTAGATTAGCTCAGAATTTAACATAAATTACAGAAGCAGACCCAGAAAGACTGGGATTAAAAACACAGGCAGTTGTGTGAAGCTGAATCATGCACCTGCCTGCATCATCTTCGATTACAGGTAGTTTTCAATCTTTTTAATACAATTCCTCATGTTGTGGTGACCCCCAACCATAAAATTATTTCAGTTGCTACTTCATAACTCTAATTTTGCTACTGTTATGAATCAAAATGTAAATATTGGATATACAGGATATGTGATACGCAATCCCTGTCAGAAGGTTGTTTGAACCCCAAACAGATAGCAGTCATCAAGTTGAAAAACACTTGTCTAGTAGTAGACTGAACATTTCCTTGCTAATTTAGTTTGCTCTCAGGTTAAATGTGGCCGTAACAGCCCCATATCTAGAGCATCAGGAAGCCTATGACGAGCACTCCTGCTTAGTGTTTGCTACAAGGAGAGTTTTTGTCAAGCTACCTGTGCAGTATAATTAGTGATTTGTCTGGTTGCATCCATATTACCTTAGAATCAGTATATGATTCACTTTTGAATTACCAATCACTTCAAAATTGCAATTAGGATTGATTGTGCAAAATCATGTAGCTTAATTAGCTGGTAAGAGAACAATTATCTCATTCCTCCTATATACACTAAAATTTACCTAGTTCTGAAAAAGGACAGTAACGTCTTATGCTCCTAAGTATGTCAACCATACCCTTGTATAAAAATTGAAAGTAAACATTGAAATGGTAACTTGGATTAATAGGAATATCTGCTCCTTTCCTCTAGTATGTGGCACTCACTTTTCTATAATCTTATTGTCCATGAGGCTGTTTAAGTTGGTGCAAAGGATAAAGAAAGAAAGAGCAAACTAGAAAACAGTCGATACCACGATTACTTAAACAAAGCAGAATGTAGATGCCTTAAATTAGGTATCTAAATACAAACATGGCACTTCATTTGATACCCATCCCCAATGTTTGCTCAGGGGCAGTTGATGTGGTGGAGGATGGTGGGTTTCATGAAAAGGCAGATAAGCACATGTTTGGGGTGTAGCATATTCACTAACCGACTGTGGATTATTTTTCAAGTAAAACATCACATGTAATGGAAGGATATTAAAGTTTCTTCTTAAAAGGTCAGAAACTACAGGGCAAAGACCTACAGGTAAAACATAGATATCCTTATATTTAAGATAACTCATGACGTTTCCAAGATTTTGGTTATAGAGTTTTATTAAAGAGAGTTTAAACATGTCTTTCATTTTGTAGTTTACTTGGATATGTGGTGTGCCATTTTGAACATGACACAAGAATTTATATAGTTCTCACAGAGGGGAGCTCAGAATAAGAATTCTGGAGTTGCTTTACGCATTTCTAGAATATATAAAAAATTGACAAGGGCAGTTAAATGACTCAATTGGTAAAAGCAGTCGACTTTAAACAAGACTCCTTGAGTTCCATCCCCACGTCCCACATGTTAGAAAGAGAAAAATGGCTAGTGAAAGTTGACCTCTGACAATCCTAAGTATGTAATGTCATGTATGTACTCTTCAAGAATAATGTAAAAGACATTGTTGACAAGAAGAGCTTTCACTCATGTACATGCTGAACTTTGCCGCCAAGGAGTGGAAGGTGGTAATCAGAAGTTCTGTTTCAGCTACCTCACAGCTATGAAATTCATTCATACTATTTGGAGGATATAACTTTTACCTTTGTTTACCTTTTGTTCAGCTTCTATGGCTGGTTGATACTGGGTTTGTGGCTTAAATAGGGCTTCAATTTTCTGTAAGATGGCACAGTACCTGGGCAGAAGAGAAACAAGACATGAGAATTTAAGTCAGTAACTGTTGTAGAGCAGAAGTCTAGGCTTCTAGGGCAAGGAACAGCTTTGGAGAGAAGCATACTAAGTGGATTGAGCAGTAATAGAGAATTCTACTCCAATAAAGAGGAACAGGAAACCTCCAACTTACAGAAAACTCATACAATACTGCTCACAGTTCCATAAAGATTATTTAGAAAGGGTTCAGCCACTGACATCTTGGCAGTCAGTGATGCTGGGGAGTTTGTTCAACAGTACCTCCATCGAGCATGAGGCCATAATTAGTAGTTTTTAGTTTCAATGGTAGGGTTATAATATCCTTCTCTAATGCAGAGGAAGAATTTAAGGTAAGTCTAAGTGTACAATTCACCATTGATTTTCTGTTCAATAAATGTTACAGCTTAGAGGAACTTCTAGAACAATGGTTCTCAACCTTCCAAATTTTGTGACTCTCTAATACAGTTCCTCATGTTGTGGTGGCCCCCATCCATAAAATTATTTTTCTTGCTACATCATAACTGTAATTTTGCTACTGTTATGAATGATAGTGTAAACATCTGTGTTTTCTGATGGTCTTAGGCAACCTCTGTGAAAAGGTCATCTGACCTCCAAAAGGATTGCAACCTGCATGTTGATAACCAGTGTTCTAGTATGTTTCCACGCTTTGGTGATGGGTTTTCTTCATAATTGCACACATATTCCTCACCTAGGAAAGATTTCTCATCTGCACATGGATGCGAAGGCTGATGGGAATGGGTGCATTCAGTTTGATACTTCTGTTGATACTTTTTGAGATTAGGTCTTATATAGCCCTGGATAGTCCAGAACTCAATATATAGCCAAGGAAAACCCTGAACTCTGCTCTTTCTATGCAGTACTGGAGTTACGAGACAAACAGCTTAACATTAAACATTCATTTTGACCATTTGGTAATTTTCTAAAGGCTGAGATGATTGATAGTGAAGTCTAGCCAATACTCAAGTTCCTCAGTTGTAAAATTTTAAATTCTTTAGAAAAGTCATCAGAAAATGAGCTTGAATAATTTTTGAATATATATTCCAGAAGAAATTGAACTTGTGTGGTTAATTTTTGAATTAGTCTTTTTGAAGAACAATGTGACATAAATTTCTTTAAAATCAGTAATGAGAGTCATGAGATTTTACTTTTGTCTGATTTCCTAAGAAAAGAAATATAATTAATGTTTTTGTGAATACTCTCAGGTCTGTATAGCTGTCAAAATTCAGAAAAGTAATCTTCCATGTTTGTGAGCAGTAACAAATGCTATGAAATTCTATGTATATGTTAACTGACATCTATGATACATTGGAATATAAAACTTGAAGACAAAAGGAACTCATGATCACCTTCCTCTTCTAGTATTTGAGGGCCAATCTTCACTTTCTTCTCAGGCACCATCTTCCCTGACAGTGTGGTTCAATTTCATTTTAAATACAGCAGGGGAAAATCACTTATATCCTTCCCAATTAATTTCAATATCATTTGTTTATTTTCATTAAGTTATAGAGGGTTCTCTGAGATATGCAAGTTTTATGATCCTTTGTTTTAGTTCAAAGACTTATTTATTGCTATCGCTTTTGTGTGGATTGATTTTATCAGTGTTGTGATTACATACCCGACAGAACACTAAGTGAAGGAAGCACTAATTTTGGCTCACTGCTTTGGAGGGGGCGAGATCATTTGGTCTCATATTGCTGGATGTAAAACTCATGTTATTAGTAGTGTGTGGCACAGGCAGCTGATGGAAGGAAGAGAAGTCAGGATTCAGACAGGAATAATACGATGGCGAGAATCTGTCCATAGTGACCACACCCAAGTGGGCTCCAACTTCCAGGAAACAAAAAACATTTAAAAAGTGAGATACAAAAACAGGCATACAGCTAGGATCAAGTTTTCAAATCAGGAGTATATGTGAGATATTTTATTTTCCAACTATAACAGGTATGTGTTTGTTGTTCAAAATAACATATTTAATGCCTTTCGATCAAATCTATTGCCCATCCCTTTCCTCCCAATTCAGCTTCATGTGCTCTATCTATTTCTTTAAAAATTTTAAAGAATCACTGAGTCTGTTAATATATATAATATATATCCATATATATTATATTAGATATATTCATATATTCACTTTCATAAGTTCCATGCCACTATTGCAGCACTGTGTGTGTGTGTGTGTGTGTGTGTGTCAGCAGTCTAGTTATCATTGTGGTTCATGGTATTCTTGTCACACAGATAAAACTTTCCTTTCCTTTCTTCCCCCAGTGGTATACATAGAGCACCTACAAGGAAAAGCCAGAGGTGATGAAATTTTCTGGTCAGTACCAACTTGATTTCTGCATAATCAGGCATGCAGTAATTCAGGGTCTTATTAACTCTTAAATGATAACTGAGAAAATTGGCAGTATCCCATACCATTTGGGAGGTCTATTGAAACTTACTGACCAATTATTTGAAAAGCATTAACCAAACCTTGCACTGCTGTTTTATTGGCTATTCTGTGGTGTTTAGAGAAAGCATTGTCTCCCATTGTGGTGTAATTCAGTTTAGACCCCTTTAATATATGTATATGTTTATATTTTTGGAAGCGTCAACAGTGGTAAGTGTTTTTTTTTTTCTTTTTTTGATTTTTCGAGACAGGGTTTTTCTGTAGCTTTGGAGCCTGTCCTGGCATTAGCTCTGTAGACCAGGCTGGTCTCGAACTCACAGAGATCCGCCTGCCTCTGCCTCCCGAGTGCTGGGATTAAAGGCGTGCGCCACCACCGCCCAGCTGGTAAGTTTCTATATTGCAATATTTAAAGTTATTTTTCAAAATTAGCTTACTAGCTAGTGGATTTCCGATAAGCAATTTTATACTTCTTTAGTTAGGGATAACCAACAATACAACCCTTTCTCCCATCCCCACAAATTTTATCTATCTATCTATCTATCTATCTATCTATCTATCTATCTATCTATCTATCTATCTATCTATCTATCTATCCATCCATCCATCCATCCATCCATCCATCCATCCATCTTAGCTTTCTATCTTGTATGTGTGTAGGAGTAGATGAAGAGTTTATTGAGAGTAGTTGTAGGCAGAGGCCAATGGAAGACAGCAGATCCCCTTGGAGCTGCAGTTACAGACACTGTGTTTACCATGTGTATTGGAGCCTAGATTTTTACCTCTGCAAGAAAAGGACATGCTTTTAGCCACTGGATTTCTCCAGCCACTGGTGACGACCTTGGGAACACTTTTAAGATTATCATTAAAACATTATAGATTCTTGTTCAAAAGGTTTGTAGTTTTACAGAAAAAATATTTATCACAAAATTCAAACACACTGTTTTAAGGCTGCTCTAGTAAATGTTGGTTTGAGCTTGAAGATTCACAGTAAGGTGGGCATCTTCGGGGTTGCTAACTTACACTGAGTAGTGTTGGTAACATGACGGATCCTCTAGAAACAAACTGTGCCATCACTATCCCTGCGTCATTGTGGAATTTAAATTCAGGTACAGTGCCTGTCATCTCTCCAGGTTCCCACTGTACAAAGTGAATGAATGTATACCTTTTGTATTCCTGCCACCAACCTGCGCTGAAACTTCAAGGTCTATGGTAGTCGTCTGAAAACTCCAAAACAGTAAAAGTCAGCAATGTTAATTTTTGGAGGAAGTTTTGAGAACTGATCTCCATTTTTAAAAATCATACATTAAATAAATATATCACAGAAATGTGACTGAAACTCAGCACCACAGAGGTTACAATTGTAGTATGCCAAAAGGGAAATAAATTTATACATATAAAATAGAATTTCTATCATTTTCAAGCAGAAAAAGGAGAAGACATACTGGAAAAGGCTTTTATATTCAAAAACTTAGATGGTGGGGGACTAGTTTCTTATATAAGATATCACAAACAGTGTTAAAATACAAAAATGATTGAAAATACTAATTTTTTTTATTTAAATTTTTTTGTTCTCTGTGTAATGTTTCACTTTATGACCTCTGTTACTTACTAAGTGTTCTTCTACATCATATAAAAGAAAAAGCCTCCTACGCTCTGGTCCATTCCTCTGGTTCCAGGCCATGGCACCTGTCTGCGTCATCTACTGATGTTTTAAATTGGCATTCTTGTTGCAGGGCACACTGTATGTTCTCTGATGAAAGCTTCTGTGTCAACTGAGAATTGGATAGAGTGCTACCAGAGAATAAAGGGAGGGCAAAGATTAAAATAAGAAAAACACTGAAGATGCATAATTTATAAATGTAAAGAATACAGTCCACAAGTACTGCTCATAATTTGCCAAATAGTCATAAAATGTGCCTAATAATAAATTAAGATAAAATGTGGAAATAAATACAGCGATGGGAAGTAAAATTAGTAGAAAAGGCAACTTTGAAAACGCAATCCTAAAATATAGTGGAATTATTGGAAGAAACATTTTTTTTCAAAATCATCTTTTTTATATCACATACTAGAAGTTAATGTTTACATGGATCTACTGATATACAATTATACAATTGTAATACAATTACTAAGTCACTACAACTCCCCATGAGAAAAAAAATTAGAAGAGATAAATAAGTATCCTCTAACAAAGGTTTATAAGGAGCCAGTGAGCTACATGGAATAAGTTTAGCATCTTTACTCATTGGTGACCAGGCAATAATGAGATATTGTTTAACACTCTGTAGGACGGCTGTCATGGAGATATAGAAAGAATATAGAAGAAAGTGTTAGTGCAGCTGTGGAGAACTTGGAACACTGAAACATTGCTGGAGAAATAAATGATGCACGATATTCCGACAACTGTGAGGTGCCTCTTTAAAGAGTTAAATGGAGTTACTATATTACTCAGGAATTTCATACTGAATGCATGTATATGTAATACGTATACATATGCATACATCATAGAATAATTAAATATATGTCCCACAAAATGCATATTTATGACAACTGTATTTATCAACAAAAGTTGAGAAAATGAAACTACCTGAATTGTCATCAGGAGATAAATGGGTAAACACGGTGTCTTTCATGCACATCGGATCTTCCCTAGTAGAAGGAAGGAAGATGCAGGAGACGCGCCGCTGTGCTGCAGGACATTGGACGGCTGAAAAGATGCAGGAGACGCACCGCTGTGCTGCAGGACATTGGACGGCTGAAAAGCGGGGCAGGCAGTTGAGGATGTCAAAGAAGTTATGTGGACCAGAAACTCCAGCCTGTGTGCAACTCAGTTTCCAATGAAGGATTTGAAAGAGGAAACAGACACGACAGACACTTTTCACGGAAGTTAGACAGTGAAACATTTTAATGATTAAGATAAAGCAATGGCCTTTGTTGTTAGCTGGGTGTTTCTGATTGGCTAAGTTTGAAGTTTGTTTTTGTGGGATAGGAATTCAATCAGTTCAGGTTGTTTGTTTACACAGGAACTGAGAAGGCTGGTCTTAGGCCAATCCCCCCCCCCCCCCCCCCCCCCCCCCCCCCCCCCCCCCCCCCCCCCCCCCCCACCCCCCCCCCCCCCCCCGCAATTAACTACTATTTGAAGTAAGTCAGTCACCAAGGACCCCGCGTTACCTGTTAACTACGAACATGAAAAGCCAGAGGAGCCAGTCCACTGAGACAGAACAGCTTGGTGGTTCCTTGGGCCTGAAAGGTGGACAGGAGAATGGGAAATTACTGCTTACACAAAACGAGATTTGAAGGAGTTGGAAGTGAAATCATAAAATGTGATAATGTAGTGTTGTACACTTGTAAATATAGTAACATTCACATTTCAAATGTGAGTTTTATGAAGCATAAATCATATAATGCAAAGCTTATAAAATCATTGAAGTTCATAGTAAGTTATAAGAAAGTGACAGTCTGAATTTGAAATTAGATTCATAGAAATGGAAAACCACAGCAGCACAGTGAGATATTTCCATGTTGGGGTTTGTTCTTTTGTACTTTGTGTTGGCATGTGTCCTGGAAGCTGTGTGAGCTCTTTTCATACATGGTGACACATTAAACATATTTTTAGAAGCATCCTGTTCTTAGTGATTTAAAGTCCCTTAGAGCAAGCATCTTGTTGTATAGTGAAGGTTTTGTTTTTACATAAGCAATAAACCTAAAAACCTTGGAAAATGGCTTTTATTGCTTCAAAAATGTAGGGGTGGGATTCAGTGGGAGAATGCTTCCCATTCACTGTAGCAACTAGTGAAACTCTATGTCAGGCTGTTACAGAAGGATGCCCAGTGAGACCCTGGATGTCTACCACCTGGATGGTGTAGCTGCAGAGCCGGAACTCAGGAGCATCTATTCTAAATGGAAGTAAGAATGCTCTCTCTGAAATATAAAAAGGAATCATGACTAAAACCGTTCAGTGCCTCTCCATTGACCTTACAATAGAATCTAAAACTTTATGTTGGCTTTCAGAGCTCAGCCTGCTCCGGGCTCTCTTCCCACCCTACCCTCATCAGAAGGACTCAGTGCTCTCCCCGGCCATGCTGGAGTGCTGGAGGCCCCTTTGACAATTGGTCTTCTGTCCATGCTCACTGCTTATAGTGAATGAAGCAGGCTCTCCTCTGGTTGTCTGCCTTTAGCCTCTTTAACAGATGTTAATGCCTCTTCTCACTTTCGGGTTCATCCTTCAACTCAACGAATGTGGGAGCCTTCCTTATCTTTAGAAGAAAAGGGTGGGTAGCCCTCTAATTAATACACACTAATAACATGTTCCTCTCCTTATGCCTTGCAGTTATTATTTATTTCTATTTTATGTTTAATTGTAGATACCTCGAGGATAGAGATTCTTGCTTGTACTTAGTGCTCTATGCCTAGAGTCTAGGTTTTGCAATTTGTGTTTTTTGGTGAATTTCTATTGGCCAACTGAATAAATATGACCTTTCTAATCTGTTTCCTCAACAAGGGCACGCCTTTCCAAATTCATCTATGTCTCCACCTTAGCCTTTCTTGTGTCTGTATGAAAACTCTGAACTCCTTGGCATGGACTACAGTCCTCTGAGTGGTGGTGACATCACTCACTGTCATCTGCTTCTCCTGTGTGCTTTCCCCCCACCTGTTAAAATGCCCATGCTTCATCCATGACTCCTTACTGTCTCCATACCACTTGATAAGGTAACATCTCAGAGAATTCATGTCATCCTTTTTATCTTTATTTCCAGTGCGTATTAAAATGTTTGACAATATTTGTTGAACTGAAATGACTTCAAATTTGATAGTAGAAACATTTTGGTTTAATGCACTAGCTGGATTTAATTACATTTGTTTACAGTTTTTCTCCGAAACTCAAATTACTAACATTACTGTCTCCCATGAGAGCATATCCAGAGAACAGTTATAATTTGTGATTATTATAACGAATACACAAAGTATGTGACATTAAACGTTTACACAGATACCTGGTGTTGTTGATATCATATGTGCATCTTGTGTAAGCCGTGTTATATATCTCATCTATCAGGTTATGTTTTTGGAAATAAGGGCAAGATAAAATTAATGAGCAGTAAAACACATAATAATGGTCCATGTGATTTTTTGTCAATAGTTCTAGGTTCAGGTTTATGTCAGTCTTCTACCTTCTACTTCTCAGCCCAGGAATGACAGAAATAGGCATTTAGCTCCCCATGCTATGGGCTACACAGTTTTCCAGGCAGACAACAATTCTGGGCTGGAGAAAGACTGAGTCTCTACTGTCAGAATAAGCATCTGTTAGATGCTGTGAGCTTATCCTCATGTACAGAATTCTTAGAACTTTGTTCTTGGAAGTTCACTGATGTTTTTAGATGCTAGGAGCTAGTCTTTAAATCCATATAATCTTGATTCTTGAAAAAGCTGGGTTCAGTAGCCATCTTCACAAATCACGAAATGTTGTCCATACAGGTTGTTTGTCAAAAACTCTGGTCAATATCTGTTTAAAAATGCTGTTAATTATGTTATTTGAACCCTAAAACCTAGTTTTAACTGGGTACTCCATTTTATCTCGAAAACGATTTAAAAAGTGCTCTTTTGAGGTATTTTGTGATTTTTATATTGAGAAAAGTTAATGGACTTATAGTTGGGTTTCTAGACATAACTTCAAGTTCAGCATATTGGGAAAGAGACTTTTAAATTTTCTATGGAGTATATCCTGGAAGCTGACTTCCTAGGAACCTGTCCTATGCATTTATGTGAACTACATTTTTCCTAGGCAAAACATTATGAAAACAGAAGACTTAACATGGCAACCTTTTACAGATTTCCTGTTTTCCTGGAGCTAGACATGAGCGTAGAGGAGGCACACCCCCTCCCTGAAAGCCACTGTTCCACGTTCACAATCCCCATTCTCATTTTTATTTGATTAGTTTTTCATAAAGAGTGAAAGTTATGATATTCACAGTGTGTATTTGGGACATTTCTCAAATATCTTAAACAATAAGCATTAGCATGTGGTGTTGCATGGGGGGTCAGCCTCCAGTAGCACAGGGCTTAAAGGGAATCCACAGAGTCAGTGTGTACTATGATGTTTTTTTTAAACGGAGGGGATTAGAAAAAAAGACATACACTCTCTTGATGGTTTCCTTCTTTTTCCTTCTGCATTCTTCATTCTGTGGTCTATATTCTCTTTTCTTAATTATATCAAAAATGTTCTTTCTTTCTTGATGATTTCCTTCACCTTCTAACTCTCTTGATGTTCTCCTAATTTTCTCATTCTTAATGTTTTCCTTCTAACTCATGAATTCCATCTGTCTTCACTCTTTCCTTTACAGCTCTTTACCCCAGCAAAATCTTTCAAGCAATATAAAAGTTACAATGTGGTTATATTCTGTTTTTCAAGTGAATGGTGAGTGAATACAAGTAATAAATAGCGTGTTTTCCATATCCCTTGCATGCTTAAACATTTTATGTATTACAGGTGAAAAACAAATTATCCCCAGTACCCACATACACTCATACTTAAGAAACTTGCTATAGATTAACAATGTAGGCAAGCAAGCTTTTTTAATTATTTTCCTGGCAGGCTGAATTTTGTGGCTACAAAGAAAGAACCAATCACTTTATTACTTATCTTGAAAGCCAATCTTATGAGGACTCTTACAGGGATTACAAACCTAAATCTTTACATATGAAAAAGAATCAGGCAGCTCTACTTTAAATCTTTAGGGAACATACCCATTCAGCAACAGTTTATTTCAGGAGATTGAGGTCAAAAATAAGTATAAGGAATTAATCATCGCCTTTGGTCATCAACCAAACATAACAAGAAAGGCACGCCAGCTAATGATAACTAGGCTGCTTTGTTCTTGACCTTAGAGTTCCTCACTCGTCAGTGTGCCTTTCTAAAACTTCAGATTGTCTTCTTGGGCTTTTCACCCCCAGCTATTTGATAAAAACATCTTACTCTGAGTTATTTTCAAAACTTTGTTTCAGCTGTTATACCCTCCAAAACCTGTGAACACATCTCCCAACATTAATATTAGCAGAATTAAAATGAGCTTGGCTACTGGGACTCATTTGTTTTACATAATTGTTGTCCTAAACCACCATCTATGTGGCTCCACAATAGAAACGCATAGGTTCTGGGTGTGTGACACGTCCTTGTTTTATTTTTATCATCAAAACTCTATTTAAACTAACATTAAATTAGACAGTACTGCTTAGGAAGGAATCATCTTAATACTAATGCACAGGTAAAAATGATCAGTAGAATGGGATGGTTCCATGAGATAGTTCACTACATTTCAGGCAGCGGGGATCTCCCCACACCCATTCACACCATGCCAGATATTGGAGGAAGATGGCAGTGGCAAATATATGAAGGCACAGCAGACACAAAAGACATGCTGGGGCAGTTGGTGTCTGTTGGTAGTCTCGGGGCCTTGCCTGTCCAAGATTCACCCATCAGGGATTTTCCTCTATCTGGGCTGACGTCTTGGAAGTATACTTCCGTCTTCTGCTCCTCTGACACAACCACCATCAGACATGAATTCTATGGTTAAGAGAGATGAAAGCAAGAAAGGAGGGAGGGAGGCAACAAGAGAGAGAGAGAGAGAGAGAGAGAGAGAGAGAGAGAGAGAGAGAGAGAGAGAGAATTATCTGTATCCTCATATCTCCCAAAAATTTAATATTGTCAGTCTTTACAGTAATTTTATAGTAAGTTGTATGCAGTTATATTCAATTTTACAGAAAAGTATTGAGATATATTTAATTTCATGTTTATTGCCATTTTAATGTTATTCTGCTTTTATTTATTTTATTTTTATTCTGTTAAAATTATATGCATGAGTACTGTATATACTTTATTTCCATCCTCTTTTTCCTCTTCCAACTCCTCCCGTGTCCCCCACTCCCTCTCAGATTTAAGGATTTTTCATCTTTAATCATTATTGTTTTACACATGTGTGCACACACACAGACACACACATACATACTCTCACATACATACAGGCCCACAGGCACACACAGGCATGCACCCTGTGAGTGTTGCTTATGTGCATATATGTTTAGGGCTGAGTGCTGGGTTTGGATAAACTACCAGGCATCTTTTCTTTGAAGAAAATTAGTCTCGCTCTTTTGCTGCCATTGACTGCTTGTAGCTCCACATCTAGGGGTGGAGCCCTGTGGAGTTTCCTTTATCCACACTAACATTGATAGCCTTTGTGCATTTATTTCCCTTACTACCTTTGTTTTTGTCTCTTTTTAAAATTTCCAAGCACTCTCTGAATGAAAAATAATTTTTCACTGTGTTGAAGTTATTCTTCCCGTCTGCAGTGTCTCCCCTGAGTATCTTTCTTGCTGTGTCATTTTGTGTTGAATGAATGTTACATGGAAACTTCTCTGTCAATCATTAGATGAAAAAAATTAGAAAAGGACAGAAAAATCTGAAAAATTGCCATTGTGTTAAACAGAAAGAAAAAAAATGTTGCACGTTGAGTGCTCAGTGGAAGGAGGCATTGAAAATTACCTCACGAGGCATTACCACGTGAGGCAGCTAAAGACAATCATGCACTGTATTCATTTGTATCAGCTGTGTTGAACAGGACAGATTGATAACTATTGCCAATTGAAAAACAAAACTAACACCAAAAATCATCAATGGAAATATTTCTTATGTTACACTTTCAAATCTGTAAGTAGTATCTTTATTGGAAATGCACAAACCAAATGCATAAAAGGCAGATAGAGAGCCTGGAGTTGAGAGATCACACACTGTTTAGTTTCGTAGGTGAACGATGGCAATGTTTAGACAGACAGAAAGAATAAGAGTGCAGAAACAGGAAAGGGCAGTGTCACTCTGGAGACTCTCAGACATACGCAACACAATTTAGCAGAAACCTGGGCTGTTTAAAGTGGAGTACTGGGAAATTCCACTTTTGAACTCTAAATTCACATGAAATGCTTTGGTTCCTATCATTAGGAAGTGGGAAGAGTGACCAAAAGCTTTGGATCAGCGAAGCAGTGTGATCAGAGCCTGCTTTACGAAGTTTAATCTTAGAACCCAGAGGGAAGGATTAAGGCAGGACGATTGCGGGGAGGAAGGAAGCAGGGCTGCTCTTGCATCTGAGAGGAGGCAGTGAGGGCTCACACCTGAGTGATGAGATGCCCACACAGAGCAGTGGGAGCCCAGAACACCTGGAGGGAGAGAGCCTTTGTTTCAGGGCTCCCAACTGTCAGCTGTTGCCATTTTTAAAGCATCTCCATGAGTCTCAGTTTTCAAAAAGAGGGAAACCTAAGATCACTCTGATTCAGCCTCCCTTTTGTTTTTATCTATTCATTCCTTTGTAAACTTCTGACTTTTTCCTTTCAGGATGTTTGCTCCTTTGGACACATTCCATGGACACCGCTTTCTGTATGGAAGTGTTACTCTTTCCTTTTCCCTTAACTTCAATTCTCAGTTGTTTTTCTCACTTCCCTGTGGTACTTTTTCATCTGTGATACATTGTGCTTGTCTGGTGCACAGGCTGGCTGTCTCTTTTCCTTTTGTGACAAAGTAGAGTAGTTTGTAGTGTGTCAATCTGTCTAACTCATAAGACCGTAAATGTCACAGAGCCCAAAGCATCACAAAACGTTTTTGTCTATTAGGGACAAGATGTTAGTTCATACACAGAGATGGGCAAGGAATGACTGCTCCAGAGGCCTCGAACTGCCCCACGGTACAGTAACTGCAGTATACACCTGGGAAATTCGAATCTCTACACACTGCTGACATTGGAATCAACCAGTTAGTCTCTGCACACACAGACTTCTTTCAGGAGTCTTCGTTCACATCTGAAGAAAAAAAAATCCCTTCTTACTCAACTAGTGTCTAGGCTGCTTAGAGAGCAGATATCAGAGACCAGGTAGGGAAAATTCCAGGTCCAGTTCTAGTTAATCCTGCCTTTTGACTCATGAGGCTTATAGAATTAAAAAATGTACCTACATAGGCATTGGTCTTTTTACAAAGTCCCCACAACTGGGTAAATACGTATGTTTATTTTTACAAGTAACATAAGATGATATTTAAAAATTAACTAATTAGAGTCGATTGGTACATTTTCTCCTAAAACATATCATTGCTAATGACTCTAATGGACTCTGTCAGCTGGTTCTGTATTTCCAATACTAGACTCTCAGTATCCTGAGACTGTTGGAGTCTCCAGAATAATAGTCAACCGGTCAATTTTACCCTGTTTCTCATCCCTTCTAGCTTTCCAGGACAATGTCCAATCATTAAAGTGTCTCTAACACCCTCCATCAAGTCTCTCTCCCCACTCTCATCATCGTGTACCATTCCCGGCGACCGGCTTGCATTTCTAATTAGAAAATAATGTTATCATATGGAAATGTCAAATTCATTTTTCTCATTCATTTTTAATTTTGCTTTTCTTCCCCTTGTAAGTACTTATTTATCTCTCTAGGCTACATTCCACGATGTGCCACCTCCAAATCATGTGAAGGACATTTTAAGTGTCTCTGGATGACCATAGATGAAAAAGTAAACTCCAAGCTTACTTTATTGTTTAAACTAAAGACCTCGCTGGATCGAATATTCTCTGAACACATTGAAAATCTTGTGTTGCTTTATTTTCATAAGTGGGTCAAATTATCTGAAATTGAATGTCTCCCATCAAATATAAAATTGTTTTAAAATACTTCTGTCTTAAAACAAAGCAGGCTGTTATTATGTGCCATGGGTTCTCTAGAAGTGCCCCCAAAAGGCTTCTTGTGTTCTAAAAGAAAGCAGACTGATAAAGCCACCAGGAGCAAGTCAGTAAATTCTACCTCTTCTTATCCTCTGCACCTGCTCCTGCCTCCAAATTCCTGCCCTGCTAGGGTGTCTGTACTGACTTCCATGATAATGAACTGTGATATGGAAGGGTAAGCTGAATAAACCCTGTCCTCCCCAAGTTGCTTTGGCTGTAGTATTTCATTACTATATTATTTGTTATATTAGTTACTATACTATTAGTTAGTAACTCTAAGACAAATTGGTACCAGGGTAGTAGAGTATTTCTGTGACAGACCTGAATGTGGGTTTTAGATTATGGCAGACTTTGGAACTTTGGACTAGAAAAGCCATTCAGTGTTGAGAACTCAGTGGGATTATTTCTTTCTTTGGTTGTTTGTTTCTAGAGAGGGTTTCTCTACATAGTTACAGCTGTCCTAGAATTCTCTCTATAGACCAGGATGACCTTTAAACTCAAACATCTCCTTGTATCTGACTCTCAATCACTGTTCTTTAGAAGCCTCGAAAATAAGAATGTTTAGAGAAGTGTAGAGGATGGAGGCCTGACTTGTGAAGCTTCAGAGGGAAGTTTAAGGACGCTATCAGGGTCATTTGTTGTTAGGAGTTAAGATGCTGTAGTTCTGGTTAGCTGGGGCAGAAGAATCAGCTGTGATTAAAAAGATACCAGGACTCCTAAGTGAAACCTTTGCTTTGTTTGGATACTCGATGCTGATCACCTAGAGCTAAGAAATTAGTGTTGATTAAGAAAATACGAGAACAGTTAAAGTGAAATTTTCTGGAAAGTGTTCTCTAAGAGTTAGCACACTCAAACTTTGTTTCAGAGAAAGCCAAGATAGTACCTTGAGCTGGCTACCAAACTTGGTGTAAGAGTCACCCAAGTGGTTCTGGTTTTGAAGGTATTGAGGGTTCATGGTGAGCAGCTTCTTGGCACTGTATAACAAGGTTGGAGTCCCTGAAGAGACCTAGGAGAGACTACCAGTGAAAGTACAGCCCAGTTGTAGCAGACAACCCAGTATTTGGTACATGGCATTACCATGGGATGACCACCAAGAAGAATAATAGCAGTGGAATGGAGCCATTTGAGTCTAGAAGACAAGCAGTGTGTGCTGCACAGGGAAGAGTTGGAGAAGTGACCCACATCCTTGTCCTTTTTTATGATTTTAATGGAATCTTTTGAGTTTTTCTCCATTTCATTTTATATTGGCTGTCAGTTTACTATAAATTGACTTTATTATATTTAGGTATGTTCCTTGTATCTCTGATCTCTCCAAGACCTTTATAATGAAGGGATGTTGGATTTTGTCAGTCTTTTCAGCATCTAATGAGATGATCAAATGCATTTTTCTTTCAGTTTGTTTATATGATGTATTACAACGAAAGATTTCTGTATGTTGAACCATCACTACATCTCTGGGATGAAGCCTAATTAATAATCATGTGGATGATTATTTTTTTTGTATTCTTGGATTTGGTTTGCCAGTATTTCATTGAATATTTTTGCATCAATGTTTATGAGGCAGATTGATTTGTAATTACTTTGATGCTTCTTGGTGTGGTTTGGGTATCAAGGTAACTACAGCCCATAAAAGGATTTTGACAATGTTCTTTTTATTTCTATATTGGTATTAGCTCCACTTAGAAATTCTGATAGAATTCTGCTCTGAAACCATCTAGCTTTGAAGGTTTTTGTTTGTTTGTTTTTTGATTGGGAGCCTTTCAATGACTGCTTCTATTTATTTAGGGGTTATAGGTCTATTTTAAATGTTTATCTGGTACTGATTTAATTTTGGTTTAAGGTACCTATCAAGATCATTTTCTGTTTCTTTTAGTTTTTCCAATTTTATGGAGTACAGGTTTTTGAAGTATGATCTAATGATTCTTTGCATTTTCTCAGTCTCTGTTATGCCACCATTTTAGCTTTTAGTTTTGTTAATTTGTATATTCTCTCTTTGCCTTTTAGTTAGTTTGGATAAGGGTTTGTCTATTTTTTTTCACAAAGAACCAACTCTGTTTCATTGATTCTTGCTGTTGTTTTATTTCTGTTTTATTAAATTAAGCTATGAGTTTGATTATTTCCTGCCATCTACTCCTCCTGGGTGATTTTGCTTATTTTTTGTTCTAGAGATTTCAGGTGTGATGTTAGGTCACTGTAAATTCTTTATGTAACACTTAATGCTATGAACTTTCCTTAGCACTGCTTTCAGAGAGTCCTATAAGTTTGATATGTTGTGCATTCCTTTCCATTGAATTCTACCAAATTTTTTATTTCTTTCTTGACCCAGTGGTAATTGAGTTGAGAGAGTTGTTTCCATGAGTTTGCAGGCTTTCTGTTGTTTCTTTTATTGTTGAAATCTTTCTTTAATAAATGGTGTTCTGATAAGATATTGGGAATTAGTTGAATTCTCTTGTATCTGTTGAGACTTGCTTTGTGGCCAAATATATGATCAATTTTGGAGAAGGTTCCTGCTGTAAAGAAAGTATATTATTTTGTGTTTGGGTAAAATGATTTGTAGATGTCTGTTAAGTCCATTTCAGTCATAACATCTCTTAGTTTCCTTATTTCTCTTTTCAGTTTCTGTCTGGAAGACCTGTCCATAGGTGAGAATAGAGTGTTGACGTCTCCCACTATTAATGTGTATGATTTGATGTATGATTTAAGTTTTGATAGTGTTCTTTTGACAAATGTGGGTACCCTTGTATTTGGGGCATAGATGTTCAGAATTGAGGCTTTATCAGAATGGATTTTTCCTTTGAATATGAAATGTCTTCCATCTTTTGTTTAATTTCAGTTTAAATTAAACCATCACTACACCAGCTTGATTTTTTTTTTTTTTTTTTGGTTTTTCGAGACAGGGTTTCTCTGTGGTTTTGGAGCCTGTCCTGGAACTAGCTCTTGTAGACCGGGCTGGTCTCGAACTCACAGAGATCCGCCTGCTTCTGCCTCCTGAGTGCTGGGATTAAAGGCTTGTGCTACCACCGCCCAGCACCAGCTTGATTCTTAGGTCCATTCTTCTGTCCAATCTTCTTACAACCCTTTTCTCTGACATAATTTCTGTCTTTGAAGTTGATCTGTGTTTCTTGTATGAAGCAGAAGGAAAGATCCTGTTTTCATACCCATTCTGTTAGCTTCTGTCTTTTTATTAGCAAAATGAGTCCATTGGTTTTAGTGGATATTAATGACCAGTGATTGTTAATTCCTGTTCTTTCTTCTATCGCTACTATTCTTAGGTTTAGTCTTTTCATGGTGTCTCAGATTTTTTGGATGTTTTGTTAGGAATTTTTTGGATTTAGCCTTTTCCTTGACCAATGAATCTATTTCCTCTATTGAATCTTTAACATATTTTCTATCCTTTGTATCCTGTTGGTGATGCTTGCATCTGTAGTTCCTGTTTGCCAACTCAGTTCATTTCCAGAATTCCCTTAGTTTGTTTTCTTTACTGCCTCTACGTCAATTCTCAAGTTTTGAACTTAAATATTAAAATATCTAAATTCATGGGTACACTCTCATTCAAACCACCAGAAAGTTTAGACATCTAGTTGGACCATGTAGTACAGGCCATTAACCTCAGCTCTTCAGAAGCAGAGGCAGACAGATTTCATTGACTTTGAGCTCAATCTGGTGAGTTCCAGGAGAGCCAGGGCTACACAGAAAGAGTCTTTGTCTACAAAACCAGCAGAGAGAAAGATACACAAAGACGCACAGACACGCATACACACAGAAAGAGAGAATTTTTGCTTCCCTCATGAAAATATAGATTCTCTGACAGAAGGTTTATTGCTGTATTCTCATCTCTTAGAATAATGTGAGTAATATGTGCTCAGTTTATTGATCAACATTGTGCTCTGTGCAGTTAAACAAGCACTAAAATCTTTATAATTGGCTTTCAGTCTTGAGGACTTGCTAAACCAATGTGTGCCTGGAACTGGAACTAAGAGATGCATGATGGAAGGAAGGAAGGAAGGAAGGAAGGAAGGAAGGAAGGAAGGAAGGAAGGAAGGAAGAACGAGGCTAGCGAAAAAAAACAGACAGGGAGGGAATGAGAGAAAAGCATTGGCTAACATTTAGTTTCCTGTTACAGAGTATCAGACGGTTTAGATAGGGCAAGTGGCCCCATGACTAAGTGCTCACATTACACTTGGGCTTTAAAGTACACATGTAGTAGGTTTTCACAAAACATTGGATTTTCGTGAAGCCCTTGTGTATGGGTACAGATTTCACTGTAGCAGACAAGCTGAATTTTCCTTTAGGATTCTTAAAGTCTATGATATTAAATAGACTCATATGCGAGTTTGATTAATGATGTCAATCAGGATTGAAATACAGAAGCGCCCTCTAGTGGTTTAATTTATACACTTGGGAAAAATACAGAGTGACATCCTACAAACAGGGATTACAGAGGGTGTTTGTTCCTCGTGCAGCTTTAACACCTGTGTTGCTGTTCTTCATGAAGTGGCTAACCGTGACAACCAGAATTCTCTTATGGATACAATATACTTAAGGACCAAAATTTGTGGGTTATCAATCATTTTTTACTCTCTACATAAATGTTTTACTGCACTGCTATAATTTCCCCAACTTTAAAGAGTATTGTTATGGATTTAATATTTAAGATTTTTCTGTACTGGACTTCTGTATTTATTTGCATGTTGAACATGTGAATACCATCTACATTATTTGCACAGCACTAATAGCTTAGTTTTAGAACAGGATTCTATAATCATTTAACTCTTTTTTATTCTTATTCACTTTTATTTAAAAATGCTTTTCATACAATATGCTTCTATCATATTCTTTTCCCTCTTTCAGCTCCTCCCAGAGTCTCCCCATTTCTCACCCACTCAACTTCATGTTCATTTCCCACACCTCTCTCTATAAAAAGGAAAACCAGCATTTTTTTATCTTTTGAGAATTCCATATATGAGTACTTTAGTTATCATGTCCTTCTACTCCTTCCAGTTATTTCTATGTTTTTCTCAATCCTCAAATTTGTGACTTCTTTCTTAGTTTATTCTTCTCATACTCCATCCCAAGAGCAGTTTCCCCTCCCTCTTCTCCCTGTTTCCCCTCTCCCCAACATGTCCTCTTCCCCAGATCCACCCCTGTTCCATTTCCCTTCAGAAAAAGGTAAGCCTTCCATGGATATCAACCAACATGCTTATCAAGTTGCAATAAGACTAGGCATATATCCCCTCATATTAGGTTGGACAAGACATCCCAATAGAAGAACAGGGTCCCAAATACATGCAAAAGCATCAAAGACATCCTCCTCACCCACGGTTAGAACTTCCACAAGAACACCAAACTTTACAACCATAACACATATGCAGAGGGCCTAGGTAAAACCCATGCAGGCTCCATATTTTTTTTTTTTTGTTCAGTTTCTGAACCCCTATGAGCCCTGCTTAGTTGATTGTGTAGACTGTGTTCTCCTGGTACATAGGAGCCCTCTGACTCCTATGTAATCATGCAATTCTTGTTTTTCTCTGGTATTGATAAAACTGTCACTCTTCTTCCCAGTCATGTTTCGGTGACAGAGAGGCATTTATTACAGTTTTTAACCTTTGTTCCTCTGATAGATTTTCTTTCAGAACTTTATATTCTCTGTATTTTGTAATTTCTATTTACTTTTGGTTTTAAATAGATGGGTATGTTTATCTTCCTTTAAGAAATCAAAACAAAACAAAAATTACCTTCTAACTCACTATTTAAAATTTGTTCTTAGTAATTTTCCTAAAAGTATACATTTAGATGAGAATTAATCAGTCTCTCCAAGAGGTATGATGTAGGATGTCCTTCTGTATATGTGTTGCTTTTATTGAATAATGAATTAAGCTGTTTTAATGTCTCAGCAGAGTAAAGACAGAAAAAAAAAAAGAAAGAAGATAGAGAGAGAGAGAGAGAGAGAGAGAGAGAGAGAGAGAGAGAGAGAGAGAGTAGGTGGAGTCAAGGAGACACCATGTAGCTGCCAAAGGAGAAGGACATGCTAGAAACTTATCAGTAGGACACAGTCTCATGGTTATAAACAGATTAATAGATATGGGTTAATTTAAGCTGTAAGAGATAGTTAATAAGAATCTTCAGCTATTGGCCAAACAGTGTTGTAATTAAAAAAGTTTCTGTGTGATTTTGAGGTCTGGGTGGCCGGGAAATAAAAGTGCAGTCTCCATTAAAAAACGACACCCAATGTGGGGCAACCACATCCACATAAATCCTGCGAGAGCTTGGGAAGGAATTCTAGACACAAAAGAAGAGAGTTAGAAATGGCTTTTTGGTAGTAGCATTTTCTTGGGTTGGCTCTGTTTGGTAGAGGCAAGCAGAGGCACCACTCCTTTAAGAGGTTTCCTGACTCAGCAATAGCAGTAAAATCTTCGAGGCTCCTTTAAGAGCCGGCTTCCTGATTTGTGCTGGAGCAGAGTACTTAAATGGGGGTCTATGAGCAGCATGTTCCAGATTACTTATTGGTGACAGAGATCCGCTGCATTCCTGGAGCTGGGGATGGCTCACAGAGGTGGTAGAGGTACCTCTGCCATATTGGACAGGGTGGAACAAGCCAGCAGGGCCATAGAGTTAGTTCTCGCCATACTGGCTTAGCATTAAAATGGCTTAATTTAAGATGTATGTTGTTTAATAAGAAGCCCGATTTAGTGGTCAAACAGTGTTGTAATTAATATGGTTTCTGTGTGTTTATTTGGTCTGGGTGGCCAGAAAATGACCAAGTGGTCACCTACTACAGAGGTACTTACACAAAACTAACCTTGCTTTGTCTTCTTTTTTTACCTGGCTGTTTACCATTTACCCTGGTTATCTCAAAAAAACTGCCCAGTTTTAGTGTCTCTTTTTTATAAAATTTACTTTCATTTTTTTTAAAAACAATCTTTTCTCATTTTACATATTTATCCCAGTTCCCATTCCCTCGCCTCCTCTTGCTCCCCACTTTCCCCCCACCCCACCTGCATCCATTCCTCAAAGAGAGTAAGGCTTCCCAAGGGGAGTAAACAAAGTCAGACCTATCACTTTAAGGCAGGGCCATTGCCCTCCACCCTAATTTTAGGCTGAGCAAGGTATCTCTCCAGAAAGAATGGGCTCCAAAAACCCAGTTCAAGCACTATGGATAAATTCTGGTCCCACTGCTAGTGGCCCCAAAGACTGCTCAACTATCACAACTGTCACCCACATTCAGAGGGCCTAGTTTGGTCCTATGCAGGTACTCCCACTGACAGTCTGGAGTCAGTGATTCCCATTAGCTCAGGTCAGCTGTTTCTGTGGGTTTCCCCAATATGGCGGAACCCCTTTGCTTCTTTTATTTCTCTTCCCTATCTTTGACTGGTGTCTGGAGGGTTGGCCTAGTGCTTAGCTGCGGATCTCTGTATTTGCTTCCATCAGCTGCTGGATGAAGGTTTTATGACGATAGGACACACAGGTATAGCCAAATCCTATTGTTTGTAACTGTAGTTAACCATACTGTCTTTCTTCATGGGCCCTGGCTGAGCCTTTTGTGTTAGGATTCCAGTCATGGTGGTCTCCTCATAGGTAATGAGTCTGACAAATATTTCTACAAAGAGGCTGTAAGATGTTCATGTGTTTACTCATTAGCCATTAGCACATCACTGGAATCTGAAGAAAGAAATGTAAGGATAATGAAACCGATATTTGGCCACTGCATCTGCCACCTTATTCACGAGATCTGGTCCAACTGATTTTGGGTTTAAGAAAGAAGATAAGATAATGGATTTTTCTCTCTGTTGGCATAAGAAAATAAACTCAGTGAGTTTGAGGCCAGCCTGGTGTACAAGAGCTAGTTCCAGTACAGCTAGGGCTGTTACATAGAGAAGCACTGTCTTGAAAGACAAACAAAACCCACAAACGAACACATAAATAAATAAACTCACAGTTTTTGTTAAAGCTGAAAAAAAATCACACTTCAATCTCCTCCCAGAAGTCTAGAAGAAGCTTTCCACACAATGGGACACAGTGGGACACAGTACATGATTAAACATAATATACTGTTTTTTTTTTTTTTTTGAAACAGGGTTTTTCTGTGTAAGAGTATTAGTTGTCCTGGAACTAGTTCTTGTTGATCAGGCTGGCCTTGAACTCACAGAGATCCATGTGATTCTGCCTCCCCCACCCCAGTGCTGGGATTAAAGGTGTATGCTCCTACTGCTTAGTTTCATATTTTATTATATGAATAGTATAGTCATTTCTCATGTAATATCTCTCAAGTTAAAACAACAACACTCAATATTAGTGATATGAACTGTGTTCCTTTGACTAATCTCTTAGGATGAATTACTTAACAACCATACACAGAACATAAAATTTTTAATTTCAAATTCTTAAAAAAGTTGCTGTTCAAGTTGTGCTATCCCCCTTCCCCCTGCATATGTATCTTTGGCTTGTATGCATGTTTGTATGTGTTGATGCTTATGTGCGCAGGTGCACATACATGTATATATGCCTGATGTTGATGCTGAAAATGTTCCCTAATAGCTATTCATCTTACTAATTAAATCGGGTTCTCCTAGTTGGGCTCACAGCTTGCTTGGCTCCTCTGCTTTCAGAATCAGCAGAATTACAGGTCAACTCCACGAAGCTGACATTTATGTAGATTCTTGGGATCAAGATTCTGGTCCCCATGCTCGTGTGGCGAGCACTTTAACCACTGAACTATCTTCCAAATCCTTGATTTGTACTACTAATAAAATTCCTCAAACTACCATTGCTAGAAAAGCCAGGACCCCATTAATAGGAGTGGAATAAAAACAAAGTTGTTCTTTGCAGACATCTTAAGAATATTGGTAGAAATCTTTGGTTTGAAGACTTGAAAAATAGTGAGTGCACAGACAGATGAAGATGTTAGCTCATGATTTTATGCTTTGTGTGCGGTTACACAGTTATATTAAGACTGGGAAAGTTAGCTGAGTTACAAGAAGTCATTGAAGCAAATGCTTGATGGGAGTGGGAGAAGTGATATGACTTAGGAGTGAGTAAGAGTCATTTCAAGGTGAGATGGGAACTTGAAAATCAGTGGGAAGCCAGACATGGAACTTAAAGCAGGAGTTGATAAGCATTACAGAAGAAAACAATTTTTTTCAAGACACTTCAGACTGATTACAGGGGAGAATAGTAGAGACCAGGGAGGAAGAAAAGGAGGAAATTGCAGTATAAATCAAAGATGAAAAATTGTCAACAGAAGTGTGAGGTTTTTTTCCAATAGGAAGAAGGTATAAGTATTGAAATGTACCACCCAAATTGGCTCACCTCAGGGGAGGGAAGGTGGCAGCCTAATGTCCTGCCAGCAAATTGTTTTCTGCTCCTTTTCAATAAAATGTGGAATAGAACTCTCTGACAGAAAGTCAAGAAACACAGGGTCTTTGAAATTCACCTGCTGTTACTGGCATCTTCTGTGTCTACTTGTGTCTTTGGATGTAACTGAAGCTATTCTTTAAGTTTTTGGCTAATGCATTTTCTTTCGTAGTTGAACATAATGAAAATAAACATCATGGAAGGCTGATATTTTTCAACTCCCCATATTCCTCCCTAGAAAACAGTTCAGTAGAAGATACGGCCTTGATTCTAACATGGGAGGGAGAGAGTAAGATAATATTTTTCCCCAATTAGAAGTTCAAAGTAGTTTGTGCCCCCTCTCAAATTTGTAAAAGAGAAAACTGAGATTCATAAAAACTTTCATGCTTCAGTTTGCCTTAAGTCCCTTTGATCCGTCACAGTGGACCATGATTTTGAAACTATCCCATAATACTTCCAGACATACCCACCACCAACTCCTATCATCTGCCCCTGGTTCTTGTTTCTAGTGATTGCTGACAATAAAGATTCTCCTCTTTATCTTAACACCTAGCTAATACATTTACACTCTACTATCACTTTTTAAGCCTCACGATTAAAATTCCTTTTGAACATCTTCACACCTTGATCTTACTTTTCACTTAAAATAGTACTGTCCTTGGTAATTGATTTTGCCTTTACCCGAAATCTATAAACACTGTCATTGCTTAATTTCAGAATTGAAATTTCTTTCCTTGGGATACTAACAGTTTTTAATTACGTATCCACATTTAGTAGACATTCCTTTCTCTAGAGAAATATGCAATGCTGTCCTGTGCATGTGTACAATTCCAACTATTCCAATTTTCTAATAAACACACATTCTTAGCCTTAAAAACCTCCCCCAAGGCCTGTTTTCAGCCCGTCTTTCCGATCTAATTTCCCTTTTCTGTTTCCCATGCAAACACTTTTTTTTTCCTAGGGAAAACAAAACTGAGCCCTAATAGCTTCCTCTCCTAGCATTTGTGTTTCTCATTCTTTGTTCTGAGATGATTACCAAATCAGCTTCTAAGGTTATCTGTTTCTGCTACTGTAACCTTCATTTTCTGATGCCCGCTCCTGACGCTGGGTCCCAGTGATCCTCCACAGGCCTGCTCTCCCCTCGCTCCACATCCTGGCCATTACCTCCTTGTAATAATGTGGAAGTATCAATTTCCTGCTTGACAATTTTTCCTACAATATGTCTACCTTGATATTAAAGTCGCATGCCATTTTTGCCTCTTGCTATTGCATTCATTATATAAAATGTGCACTACAAGTTGCTGTATCCTCTCGTTAATTTAGACTTTTCCGAAACATTTTTATTTGCTTTTTCCATCTTTCTAACTTCCAGTTCATCCTTTGATGTGCTGTTCAGATGTAACTTCCTGTAGCATTTCCTCAAGCACCCTAAATACAACTTAACCACCCATTTTCTGTGCAATTGTGCCAGAAAAAAAAAAGAAAAAGAAAAACATTAACTGGCTTTAATGCTGTCCTGCAGCTGCTTCTGTTGTGAAAATCTCAATGAATGCTTATACCTATGAATTTAATTCAACCATGTGCATATATGTATTTTGAGTTAGCATAATGGTATTTAATAAGTGCTTATTTATAAATTGACTACATAGAAACATATCTCAATATATCCCGACCTCACACATGACAATTTGGTACCTTTTCTGGGGTAACACCATCTTTCTCACTTACCATCTTTTTCCAAACACAGAGGATCCTAAAACACACCGAGAAGACACCATCATCACTCTACCTACTTCTTTGTTTGTTGTTTAAGTGAACACAATTTGCCTTTGGATGATTTAGAAGATCTCATTCTCTTCCAAATTGTAAGCTCAGCTAGGGTAAAAGTCATTCTTCTTTTATCTTCTAACATTTATCACAGGAGCTTTACAAATGTTAGAAGTAAAATAAATATGGATTCGAGGAAATGTCTGCGCAATTATTTTATATATCCCAATATGGAAAAATCAAAGAAACTGAGAATTTTATGAGATCTTTGCATTAATCTGGCATTTTTCACCTGATGTATTAGATGATCAGGTTCAAAGAGGTTCTGTGGTATTTTTAAGGTCTCAGAAATAAGAAGAAAAATTAGACAAATTAAAGTCTGATTTTGGCACAGTGTTTTTGGGGTTTCTTTCAGACATGTTTATTGTTCAACTATATATTCTTAGTTTTTTGGTAGAGAGTAGATGTTGGTTCAGTTTTCCAATGATAATGACACAAACTATGTAAATTACCATTGCTAGACGAGAACTGAAAAAGCAATCCCTGAGTACAGTTTCTCTGTGAAGCCTTGGCTGTCCAAGAACTCACTCTATAGACCAGGCTGGCCTCAGAAATCTGACCGTTTCTGCTTCCTGAGTGCTGGAATTAAAGATGTATACCATCATCACCTGGCTAAAATCAATTTTTTTTTCACTTTTTGAAGACTAAAACATCCTTACATCAGTGTAAGATAATTTAGGGGAATTACAAATGAGAGTGTATATTATACACTATTATAAGCACTCATTGAGGAATTACAAAATAAAATTGTATTTTAAACAATATTATTTGTAATCATTTTCAGTAACATTTCATAGCTCAGGCCTACCATCCAGCTACTTGGGAGGTTAAGCTAGGAGGATAGCAAGTTCAAGGGCAGTCTGGGACACTTGGAACCTTGCCTCAAAATAAAAAGTACAGCCGGGCTGGGAATACAACCTCAAAATAGAGTGCTTGCCTAGCTTGTGTGAGGCCATAGCTTCCTTCTATAAATTTCATCGAAACAAGGAAGTCATTGTCCTTTCTCAAAAGATGCCTCTACCCTTAGTAAAACTGAGTAAAAACTGACTGCATATTCAGCAAAAAGTACATCTTCTTATACAAATGTAAAGCATGACATATATCTATTTTGAGTAAGCAGTCCTGTTCATATAAGAAATACAGTTTTTACTTTAATTCTTGGTTTCTGTATAGGTTTTCTAGCCTGTATCAATGAGCATGGGACCAGTTTATCATTATTCCTACTACATTCAGATGTGTTGATTCCCATTGTTAAATACCCACAGGCGTTATAGGAATTGAAAATTAAAGAGTACAAGGTTGAACACGACATTATTTCATGGCCTGTGGGAGATTCCATTCTCAGAAAAGCTGGAGCAGGTTTGTAACTGCTTTCTGATGTTTTTTCTTTGAAAGGTGACTAAGATTTGTGGCAATCCAGTGAGGATAGCGACACAGAGCCCCCGCTGTACTTCTGATCCAAGCAAAGAGAAGCATGGAGTGAGGATCTCTACAAGGAATGGTGAGGAGACGCTTGCCAACAGAAGAAAGTAAGACATTTGTTTTACAACCAGAAAGAGAAAGTAAGCCATTGATTCTTAGGAGATAGAATGTGTTTGTTAAATAGATTCAAATGTAGTATGGAAGAAAAAATTTAAATGCCATTTCCCTGTATTTAAAATGTAGTTGAAGGGGAGGGGAGAAGCAGGGAGGGAAGCAGAGAAAAATGTAGAGCTCAATAAAAATCAATAAAATAAATAAATAAAATGTAGTGCCTAATGTTCTGGACAGAGAGTTCAGTGTTAAACTCTTGCTCTTGCAAAGGACCTGAGTTTGGTTCCTAGCACCCACACAAGCTCATCTCAACCACCTGTAGCTACAATTTGAGAGCCTCTGAACGTCCTCCTGGACTCTGGGGGTGCCCATACACACATGGTACACATATAGACAGACACATATACATAATGCCATAAAATTCAGTGGCTCAACCTTTCCCATTAATTTGGAAGATGGGTTTAGCTTGTGAGAATAATAATTTTTTATGGTTGCCATTATTCTTGATTTCATTAGGGCAATTACTATATTCTAATAATTGTAATCCAATAATAATTAGAATTATTCTTTAATGTTTTATGGAAGTCCTAGGAATATGTGAGCATAGGGTATTTAAACTAAGGACCACATACTTACTTTTAACTGATTTGAATTAACTGTATTTCTTCATATAGCTAATGGTGATTGTCAGTCTAGGACAAGGCTGTCACTACATGTGGTTTATATTTCTGGATATTTAGCATTCTTTAAATAGAGTAAAACAAACAAAACAAACAAACAAACGAAAAACTACCCCTACATTTTTACCTGCAATGGTAAGAAAATACCCACTTGTTTATATCAAGTGGTAAGCATTTAGCATTTCACTGTGCCTGTCACTATTTTACTGGGTAAATAAACTCTCTGGTGTCCCTTTGCTTGATAATGGGTGTCTGACATGAAAAACTATTCAAACTAGAAGAAAACATTTTAATATTTAGTAAGTGTGTACCTTCTGGAAAACAGTGGCATCTTTGTCATTGCCTTCTAAATTGAATCTAAATTCAGATCTTTATGTATATATTAGTTTAAATAGTTATTTCTAATATCTTTTAGGTAATCTATAGTAAAATGCTTTATGAAGCTTTCTCAATATAAAATCATCCAGTTTCTTTTTCCTTATTTATTTACTCATTTACTTGGATTTACTTATTCTTCTCTCATATATTATATCCTGAACAGTAATTTTTTCCTCCCTCCACTCCTCCCAGTCCCTCACCTCACCTCACCTCTCCTCGCCTCCCAGACTGCAGATCCATTTTTCCATTTCCTTACAAGAAAAAAAAAAGAAAAAGAAAAGTAAAAGCAAGCCTCCCAGGGATATCAACTAAACATAGCATAACAAGTTACAATAAGACTAGAAGACTAGGTACAAACCCTCATAGCAAGGCTGAGCAAGGCAGCCCAGTAGGAGAAAAAGGGTCCCAAAATCAGGTAAAAGAGTCAGTCACCACTCCCTCTTCAAGTTCCACTGTTAGGAGTCCCACAATAACACTGAGCTACACAACCATATTATATATGTGGAGTACCTAGTGCTGACTCATGCAGGATCCCCCATTGTTGATTTAGTCTCCATGAGTCCCTATGAACCCTGCTTAGCTGATTTAGTGGGTTGTGTTCTTCTTTACCCTCTGACTCCTGCAATCTTCACAGTCCCTCTTCTGTGGTGGTTCCCTTGGCTTCACCTATTGCTTGGCTATGGATCTCTACATCTGTTCCTGTCCTTTGCTGGATTATGCCTCTATGATGACAACTGTGATTTGGGATTCCCCTCTTTATGCTGTGTATATCACTAGTTAATAAAATAACTGCTTTGGGCCTATAGCAGAGCTATAGGGGAACAGAGCTAGGTGGGTAAAAACTAAACAGAATGCTGGGAGAAAGGAGGCAAAGTGAGAGAGAAGCCATGTAGCCTGCCAGAGACAGACACTGGGAACTTTACCCAGTAAGCCACAGCTATGTGATGATACACAGATTAATGAAGATGGACTAAATTAATATGTAAGAGTTAGCCAATAAGAAGCTAGAGCTAATGGTCCACACAGTGATTTAATTAATGCAGTATCTGCGTGGTTATTTTGGAGCTGGGCAGCAAGAAACCAACAAGTGGTTCTCTCCCCCTACAGAACTGGGCTAGGCACCAATCTGTAAGTATAGTAGACTATCACTAGGTATCATTTCATTGACTTTTTTTTTCCTTTTCCTTTTTTTGCGAGTCATATTCAGTTCTATTCGAGGCCTCTGGGCTGTCCTTCCTCTAGTTCCTGGCCAACCATGCAGTTGAGGATCAGACTCCCACTCATAGCTTGAGCAAGCACCAATTGGACTAGTCATTGGCTGGGCACTCCCACAGTTCTGTGCCTCCATTACCCTAGCATGTCTTGCAGGGAGGACAGGGAAAATTCTTTGTTTAGGTCTGTATTGTGTTTTTAAATTGGACTATGGTTTGTTGATGTCTAGTTTGTTTAGTTCTTTATAAACTTTGAATGTTATCCCTCTGTCTGATGTAGAGTTGCTGAAAATTATTTTCCCATTCTGGAGGCTGTTGTTTTGTCCTATTGACAGTGTCATTTGCTCCTTTGCTTTGACGTCCAAAAGCTTTTCATTTTCATGAGGTTCCACTTATTAATTGTAGATCTTAGTGTCTATGCTATCTGTGTTCTGGTCAGTAAATTGCCTCCTGTGCCAATGTCTTCAAGGCTATCCCCCACTTTCTCTTCCATTAGGTTCAGTGTATCTTGTTTTATGTTAAAGTCTTTGATTCACTTGGACTTGAGTAGTGTTCATGGTGATAGATATGAGTCTATTTGCATTCTTCATCTGATTTTATTCCTTTTGGTTGCAGCACACTAAATTGTCTCATTCTTTTCAGCTGGACTTCAGTTCTGGGATCAATATTTAGTTATTTGCTGGTAAATAATATGAACTGGTATTTTGTGTATATTTTTTTTTACCAAAACCTTTTTAATGAATGAATAACAATCTCTCTCTTGTGCTTTAAAAAGCAGTGTATTTTACCTTCAGAGAGTCTTACAATAAAACCCAGCTAAAATGTTAAGCACTAAAGGTCAAGTATATTTTAGCACCCAAACAACCAAGTACAAACTTTAGGACAATGAAATCTTCAGTAAGTTTTATTCATTACTGAAACTAAGTGGATTCAGGTGAAAGGTGCAGAACAGCTGTTGAATAGCTCTCATTATGAATCTAGCAGATTCATTGTCCTCTGTTTCTAACTGCCATCCACTGTAATTTAAGTTATGTAAATTACATATATCTTCAGTATGGATATTGTATATATTAATTACATAAGTTAAGACAGATAAAGCATAACCAAATATCATACTACCCAGTGTGCATGAACAAATGGAAGGTCTTTACTTGAGTATATTTTAAGTATTTCAATTCTGTACCATTTTCCTATTTCAGAATAGGGCTTAATTGTCATAGTAATCTATTTCTGCTTGTTGTTTATGGATTGTGAAGCTTCATTCATAAACTCATTCTGAATTTTATTGCTCACTCATTACTTACTCTCCAAAATATTATACGTTTCATGTGGAATAGGTGAGGCTGTATAGCCAGCCATAGCAGGCATTAGTGCACTGTCTTTCTTATGCTCTCTCATCCTCTTGAGTTTATAACACCTCCCTTCCAGAGGATGATATATTGCTTCCACAAGATATATCTTGAGACCAAGTGTTTTCTTTTTATGTTTTTAATGTTGAAATATTTTTGTATCTTTCATATTTTTTCTTTTCCCATCTTTATGGATGGTCTGCTTTGTTTTCTCATTCTAAAAACATAAACTCTAATTTCAAAGCTTCAGAAATTTTTTGTGCTTTTTTTTGAGGCTTTGTTTTTTTTTTCTCTCTGTGTAGCACTGGCTGTCCTACAGCTAGCTCTGTAGACCAGGTTAGCCTCAAACTCATACTTTTGCCTTTCCTTGAGCACTGGGATTAAAGACACAAACCATATGTAAAGCAATGATCATGTTTCCACTTAAGGAAACATGCATTGAGTGAAAGAGGAGAAGCATGTAACAGTAAGGGATGAAGATGCTCAATTTCTGTAAATTAAAAACACATACATAGATGAAAGCACTCCTCAGTCCCAAGCACAGTTGTGGAGGCCATTTCTTGGAACTGGGCACCTATACAAAGTTTCAGCAGACCAGAAAAACAAAACTGACTGTCACCACTCATAATAGCATGCCACATGAACATTGAGGCGGTGGGAACAAATGGGTTAATTTTCCCTTAAAAGAGAAGATCAGTCCACCTCAGTCTTTGTATTAAGGAATTCCCTTCTTTATCCATAACCAAAGGAAAGTCTGCGTATATGAGTTTTGTTTCTATTTCTGTCTTGAAGCATCATGGTCAAAGAAACTTACAAAAGAGTTTATTTCAGCTTTCCGTTCCAGAGGGAGAAGAGTCCATCATGGCTGGGCAGTATAGCCATAAGCACCAGTTATGGCTGCTGGAGCAGGAAGCTGAGACCTCAGGTCTAAGCCGCAACCATAAGCATGGACTAGAAGTGGTACTGAGCTACGGGATCTGAACTTCCCCCACCCCCACCACCACAGTGATTTGCTTCCTCTCTAGTAAGGGCTGCACCTCCTGAGCTTCCACAAAAACTATCTCTGATTAGAGAACAAGTGTAAGAATACCTGAGCCGGTGAGGGACTTTTCTCATTCAAACCATCACATTCTACTCCTTAGCACCCACACGCTGACGGCCATTCATAATGCAAAATGTGTTTAGTTCAACTTTAAACCCCCTTAGTCTTTGTCAGTATTAACACTTTTCAAAAGTCCAGAGTCTCTTCTGATGCTCAGAGCAACTCTTAGTTGCAAGCCCTTGTAAAATTCATAAAGCAAATGATGAACTTCCAGTACACAATGGCAGTGAGAAAGTGATGCATGGTGGGGGGAATGAGAAGGTTGTCCACGGCGGTTGCAGAGAGCGGGAGCACTCACGTCTTCTATCTAGAGAAGAGGGGCGAGTCCTGTGAGTCTCTTTTGTTTGTGAGTCTGTCTAACCATAAGCTGCAGATAGGCCGTGGTGGTATAAGGGGCTTCTGCCTGGGTGGAGATGGACATGAACCTCTGCTGTTATTCACGCTCTTCATTGTCACTCTGCCCTCTGCCTAAAGAACACACCCCGTTTAACTCCCACCTCTCCACCTTCTCCCGCTGCTTCCCTCAATCTTTTCCAGAAGAGCCTTTACTTCTCTCATCTGCCCATATCCATTCCTGGACTCAGAATGTGGGTCTAGGGAATCTGATCTAGAGATGTCTAAATTTATAAAAAGCACCCAGAAAAAAATATACAGATCACATATAAATGAATGGAAACTCAATTTCTAAATAACTATGTCTCCTTTATGTCATAGTTCAAAATCCTAATCAATTATCTCCTCTGTCTTTTCTCCTTTATATTCATAAACAACAACAACAACAACAAAACAAGACGAACAAAAAGCAGCAGCAACAGCAAAAATCCTCTCATGGTGAATGTGTGTGCTTTTTTTGCTCTAAGATTTGACAAAAACTATTTGCATAGTAAACATGACTCTGTATAAGAGTTGGGCTAAGGTCCTTTGTGGACTGTGCAAGCATGACCATTGGAAAGAAGAGATCTGAGCTATATGGTGGGATCATGATTGTTTCTGGAGATGTAACTATCTAGATTTAGCCTGTTACATTATGCTTTTTATATTCTACAAAAAAATGAGCAATCTGAAGACTGAATGTTTGCTATGTGCTGGTTATGGAGCTCGCCATAGCTCCATCAGGGAAGTTTCAGCTAGAAACTGTAACCCTTTCCTCATCAAACCAGCACAGGGGACACAGCACTCATATAGCTGTCTCAGTCATCCCAGGCAAAGCCATTTTCCCTGTGGCACTTCCTGTTCCCTGCTTGATTTCTTGAAGTTAGCTGGTAAGAATAAGCTATTAGCAAGCTTAAGTCAGTGATAATTAGCTGAACATTATTATTTCAAAATGGTGTGGCTGTGCCAATTAAGTGGGTAATTAGGAAAACCCCAGGACAATAAATTAAGACACAGCCTCAACACCAGGGTCCCATCTGTTCACCAGCATGCTTTCCAATTACCCAAGTTTCTCAAAGCAGGACATGTGATGAAGGGATTGTCTGCATGCACCCTGTGTGTTTGAGTGAGAGAGACTGTCCTAGGCGCTTTGCAAAACTGAGATAGTGTCATGTATGATTTTGGTGTCCAAGTAGGAGTAGGAGGACCTTTAATACTTGGTGTATATTTAATCTTTGAAACAAAATATGATTCCTTAAAAAATTTCTCATTGGAACATCATACCCAGAATATCCATTTTAAAACTGTGTTTATTATGATTTGGGTGAGCTTTTTTTCACTTGGATTAATAGAAGCTATATTTATTAAAAATTGAAACTGAAATCGACTCTTGACATTGCAGTGTGTATAGAGACCAATAAGCAAGGCTATCGTGTTGAATGGGAATGCCATTTTTAACTAAAGCAAATCATATATATATATATATATATATATATATATATATATATATATATTAAGCGTAGGGGAAATTTTACATATACTCAATAAGAACACTTAGTTTAACAATACAAATAAAATAGATTTGCATTAAGTGGATCAGTTTCTTAAAACACACGCGTTTATAATTACTTAATTATAATGCTTATTAATAAAATAAAATGAGTTAAACTTGATAATTCTACAGAATACTCGCTGTATATAATTTTTAAATGGTAAATAAATCAAATAAACACACTGGGCTAAAGGTAACATTAGAAATGTAAGTATTCTTTGCATAAATACATACATAGCACAGAAAAAAGAAACTTTTGAGGAGAATTTACTATCTTTTATAATAATAAAAAAAAGAATGCAATTTACAATCTGTTTCCTAAAAGGAAGTAAGCCCTTTGAGGTGTCATTATTATTTATTACCTGAAAGTTTAATTTAGTAAAATAAAGGTCATGCTCTTTGAATGAGAAAATTTCTGTTTCATTTAAAACAGCACTTAGCGAGTGGTGGTACTAAGTAAGTACTTCCAGGGCAAGCCAGACCTCAGCAGAGCTTCAGACAGGGTGCCAGGGGCAAGGCTGGAGAGGTGCATGGAGGGAGGGAGCAGAGTCACACGCAGGCGAGAGCAGAGACCTACATGAGTAATGAAGATGAGGAACCGCAGGGGTCAGAGCTCAGGCCCACAGGAAGCACCTAATGCCAGAAGGCAGAGCAAACATATGGCAGAGGTTTAGGATCCTGGGTCTGAACCTTTGGGGGTCATGTACCCCACAGAGAACTGATAAAGCCTTCCCAGAGACAGGCTCATAAACAAGCACAGAGAGAGCTGTGTTGTCGTGGAAAGCAATTTGCCCCAGATGAAACTAATATTCAGAGAACGATGCCCTTAAACACACACACACACACACACACACACACACAGAGACAGAGACAGAGACAGAGACAGAGACAGAGACAGACAGAGAGAGAGAGAGAGAGAGAGAGAGAGAGAGAGAGAGAGAGAGAGAGAGAGACTGTCTTTTATTTTCTCTTTTCTCGTGGGAAACCTCCCAGCCATTGCATAAAACATCTTAATGTAATGCTAGCCCGTAGATAACTAAATGGACACTGAGCACCTTTTGTCCTGAAAGGGGAGAAATAGTGTCCAGTAGCTGATGTGATTCCACATTACAATTAGAATTGGCCTTGGATGGTGGCTATGTACATGCAGGTTTAATATCTAATAGATTTTCATTTCTTTGCTTTGACTGACAAGTACTGAATGCTGTAGAAAACTATGAAGCTATTACTGCTGAGCGAGAACTCTCATTGCTCACTTGTTTGGATAACTATAGACTTATGTCAGGGAACATCACGAATACTGTAAAATTTTCATGCTCCATTGATGCTCTCCTAAGTATTGTTCATTGTGCTAATCTGGGATGCCTGTAATAGTACACTTGGCCATTTTGAGGATTAAATGAGAGGAAACAATTTTCACATATTTCTCACTATAGGAAGAATAAGAAAATATGCTTCAAACCATGAAAAGGAAAATCCTTTACGTTGGACAGATGTCAAACTCTTTCTCCAAAAATCGATTTCCAAGTAATAGATTTCTCAGGTATACCTGGGGCTTTCAATGGTGGTTATAATGTGACAGTTGAATTGTCTCATTTTTAGCCTCAAAATATCCCCCTGCAAGGAAATCAAGCTGTGAATGGAATTCTTGCCAAATGACACACAAGAAAATTCTGTTCCCCCTTCTCCTTACTTTCTTTCCTTTACCTCCCTTCCTTCCTTCTTCCCCTCATTTCTTTCTTCTATACAAGCTCATGCCATGTGGAAGCAGATAACGTTTATGAATACATAAGTCATTTCAGGATTTTTAAACAGCCTATTGGAGGCAAGTAGGTAGTAAACAAAGCTTGTCCCTGTTCAAATGGAGAAATATTGCTTGCATTTGAAGCAGCATGGTCCTCCAAACGTTCAAGCTTTACGTTCTACTTTGTTGGGCAAGGCAAAGAATATTTCTAACACTGTATGTCTGTCAATGACCTTTGAAGTGTTTTAAAGACACAAACATGCATTAGGGAAATGGAGAACAGGAAGGGCCAAGAGGTACTATAATAGCATTGTTTCCCATTGCCTGTCTAAAGGAGACACCAAAGCTGTAATTTTCCCAACTGTCTTTACAATGGTAAAACAAATGTGTGTCTGGTGTAGGTGTCATTTAACAGAGACAGTTCTATTATTTAGTATTTATTCATTAACTTTCCTCTCTAAGAAAGAAATCAGAGCACTGTTCCCTGGTGTCTTTAGAATCACATGTGGTTTGGTTCTCTTGGAAGTGGAACAAATGGAGTTTTAAAGCAAGTTTCAGGGTAATTCTTTGTGCTTAGACTTACATTTGTAGAGTTAATAGACATGTCAACCCGTATTCTAGAAAATATGACTCCTCTTTGATGACTTTTGAAATCAATAGAACTAAGGCTCTTCTCTTGCTATATTGGTTTACCTTCCACTACCAAGAATCTTGTTATAAATCAAATATTACAACTTTCGGATCTTGTAAATTGAACAGGATCACTGGATTTATAACCTTCATCTTATTTGCCTTTGTGTATAGTTTTCCATTAAAACCAATCCTGATACACATACACACACACACACACAAATGAAAAAAAATTTAGGAAGAATAGAAAACTTTAATTTCCATCAGATTGAATATATTTTGGATGTTATAACTTAGTAAAACAGTTACACATGTTGACTCCTGCTCACTAATCTTCTCTGGGCTCAACTATGTTCATAGCAGCATTGTTTGTCATAGCCAGAATCTGGAAACAACCTAAATGCCCCTCAACCAAAGAATGAATAAGGAAAATGTGGTACATTTACACAATGGAGTACTACACAGCAGAAAAAAATGACATCTTGAAATTTGCAGGCAAATGGATGGGGCTAGAAAACATCATATTGAATAAGGTAACCCAGACCCAGAAAGACAATTACTATATGTACTCACTCATAAGCGGCTTTTAAACATAAAGCAAAGAAAACCAGCCTACAAATCACAATCCCAGAGAACCTAGACAACATAGAGGACCCTAAGAGAGATATACATAGATCTAATCTACAAGGGAAGTAGAAAAAGACAAGATCTCCTGAGTAAATTGGGACCATGGGGACCATGGGAGAGGATTGGAGGGGAGGGGAGAGGCAAGGGGAACAGAGGAAAATGTATAGCTCAATAAAATCAGTAAAAGACTATAATGTTAAAATCTAGTCCCTGTTTAGGCTACAGCAGTGTGCAGTAACTTCTGCCATGGCTTTCACAAACACACAGACAGGCCCCTACTGGGACATTGTGAATCCCTAGCTAGCAACTGTGTGGTGCCAGAATTTTACCTAGGAAGTGATTTTATATTAAATGGAGTATAGTTCCTGTTTCCTGCTCCATACCTCTTCCCTGCTTAGGAGTCAAAGAGGCTGGGTAAACAATGTTTATTAAGTAAGTAGAGTCCTGATCTGAAAATTTACTTTTATATATAATAAGGGATATTAGATAACAAAAGAGAAGTAAAAATGAGAAAAAGCAGAAATAGTCCACATGCAAACAGAATAAAGTATTTTATTAATATTCTAATTCTAAGAAGGCACAGTATTATCCAGTCTAACTTTACTCCTAAGTACCAATAAAAGGAATATCCAAGACTTGACCTAAAATGCTGTATTCCTTCTCCCCTTCTCTCTCCCTCCTTTCTCCATTTCTCTTCCCCATTCTCCTCTTCTCTCTTCTTCTTCCTCTCTCTCCTCCCTCTCAGCCTCTCTCACCCTACCTTACCTCTCTCCTCATATACTCATATTTACACACTCATACTCTCACATTCCTTGCACAACACACACAAACACACACACACACACACACACACAGAGAGAGAGAGAGAGAGAGAGAGAGAGAGAGAGAGAGAGAGAGAGAGAGAGAGAGAGAAAGCACACAGACAGACCATCTGTGCAGAAGCAGAAGAGCTGGGAGCACCAGAAAAATCCAGTTTCTCTTTGATAGCTGTATTACTTAAAGTCTTTGAAGGGTTTTCTTCCCCTAACTTAGTGCTGATCAATTTGAACAAAGAGAGATTTTGGTAATCAGGATCCTCAATTGGATCCTAATTGAGGGAGACAAAAAGCCCGTCATGTCTGTCTGTCTGTCTATTTATTTAATTTTAACTTAAGTTGCTCAGCTCAGCTTAACTTATTTTGTCTCAGCTCAGGAGTGTGTAGATGAAGCTGGCTACTTTACACAAGCTCTATCTGTATTACTTAGTCATGAAACCTGACCCCATCTGTCTGCCTTTCTATCTGTCTAAGTCTAGTAGTTCATTAACATGAACAAGTATACATACCACATACTACATACTATTCTCTCTAGTGTAGGTGGATTATAAAATCTCAAAATGAAGGCAATAGTTATCTGTGGAGTGTCCTGAATTAGAATCAGGAGCGTTGCAGATGTACCATTTCACTTAACTTTCTTGATGCTTTTGACCCAATTATGAATAGCTTGGCATGCTCATTCCAACAAGTAGAATTTGCCACAGTAGCTGCAACTTCAATTGAAATGAATAAAAGTTACATTGTAAAGAAATTACATCTTTTTCCTTGAGTGGATACCCAGTGTTTTTATGGTGGCCAGATTTGTTTTAAATCTTTTCCATCTGATCAAGTTTTTCTTTTCTTTTCTTTTCTCTTCTTTTCTCTTCTCTTCTCTTCTCTTCTCTTCTCTTCTCTTCTCTTCTCTTCTCTTCTCTTCTCTTCTCTTTTCTTTTTAATGTTTGATGTTTTTGCCTAAAGTCTCTTTTAATGAAGAACATGATCAACACCTTTTAAGGTAGATTTTCATAATACAGAATGGTGATATTAGATCTAGGCTTGAATGTCCATTTTTTTTTATTTTCTGGGTGGGTTTTAAATCACACAAGAGGAAAATGCATTCAGAACGCATGTTTCCTATTGGGATGATGAAGAATAGTGTGGGGACGCCTTGTTTGATCCTTGCTGCTGGCTGTAGACTGTCAGCTCAGGGCTAAACTAAAACTACAGGAGAAGCCTCGTCGTGGAGCTCCTGTCAGAAAAGAGCTGCCAGAAAGGATGTGGAAAGATATTTGTAAATTTCTCAGAATCCATTTCTATCCCCCATTTCTTTCCATGTTGCTGCTTCTCCTACCATCGATTCTTCATGTCTTTTGGAGTGGAGAGGAATCCCTGTCAGTCCTTAACGAAATGAAATCTTGTCAGGTGAATAAGACTTCCTGTCAGGATGGGAAAACCTGGAATCATTTAACCAGAAAGGAAAAAAGCCTCTGCAAATGATGCTGAACAAACCTTAGGTCACAGTTCCATGATGGGAAGTGGGTTCAGATAGGGTTCAGAGAACAGACCCCAGGAGTTCCTTGGGTGATACAAACATATTAAAAACAAAACCGTTATCATAGACTTAACATTTTTGAAACACACTCTGTTTGTGATTAATGGAAAGCATTGGTTCCTAGGAAATGGTGACCATGTATTTCTCTGGGCTGGGAAACCTAGATTTCAACTGTTCCTTTGGTTCATCAAACTACATACATTGCACACACACTGAACTAGTTTCAAGTGCTGTGGGATAGAAATCTAAAAATATTTTTTTTTCAAATAGAATGACTTAGGTGAGAATAAAGTTAAATGATTAAATATAGATTCAGAACAGCAAGAGAAAATAGTTCTTATCTCGAAGCATGTAATTATATATTTCCTCTGCTGAGCTGGAGACTGACATTTTAAATGCCGACTGTTTGACAGCTGTGGTCAGACATCTCTACAGGGTTGAGCCTGCTCATTAGTGCCACATTAACCTTAACTTTGCCTCAGGCCATTAGCAAACTGCACATTTGACCTTTGTTCTACAGATATTTTCAAACAGTGGGCAAGGTACTGCTTTTAATTTGGGTTCTGTATTATGTGTGGACTGACTTTATGGGTAAGAGAAAAAAATCAATACATGTCATTAAATAAAGAAACATGTGGTTGGAGACATTACACAGAGGAAAGCTCCATTTGGAAATGTGATTCTTTTCCAATATTTTCCCAGATAATTAGCTTTGGTCCAAATTAGAAATAGGGCCTACTGTCTCCAGTAGAAAAGATAGAGATGATATACAACACGTGACAATATATAAATGGCTTAAAGGAAACAAACTGCCACAAGATAAGGATAGTGGAATAAAACTTTATTTTTAGAAATGCCTAATCAAATGCAATGCAAACCCAAATGTCAATTAGAGTCACATGGTTAAAGGCACGTGGTTCTCTAGATGAACAAAGTTTAACTTTATTTGGGCACCACTCTTCACACCCAATGTATGAGGCATATGTCAAACTTATAATTTATGTTAGTTTAATAAAGTATTTTATTAGACTGTACGTGTGACTATATACAATTTATAAAATACTGTACCACTGTTTATACTTAAGTGTGATATATATTTGTGGAGTTCCAGGGGTTCATGTTACCCAGTTAAGTGTGGGAATAGCTTGGTACCAATTTTGTAGAACTAAATTATCCATATATACTGCCTTTCTAATGTTCCTCCCTCTGTCTGAGTGCTTGTTAATATCCATGTAGTGAAAGTTGGGAAAGGGTAAACATCAGCCTGTCAAGGTCAACTTTGCTTATGCTAGGAGGGATGCAAACACTACAAAGAAACTCATTCACTTGATCTTCAGATAAAAACCTTTGAATTATCTTATTGCTCAATGAAAGATGCTGCTTTTGTTATTAAAGGCAATTACTGTATTATGCCCCATTGAAAGTGTTATTCTATTTTATAGTAGTAACTGAGCATGACCACGTCAACAAACCACGAAAAAAAATTTCAGAGATGGGTTGCATTTCCTTTTATATATTTTAGCATGTGATGTACCAGGAGACTCTTCTGGTACTGTTGGCCTCAAGGGCATGAAAAGCAATGAAGCAATAACTATGCTAGTCCATGTTTCTCCCCTGTCTTCAGTAAGCTCAGGGCAAACAAGGCTGCAGGCTATGAATGAGCAATTGTGTTATAGACCTTTTCTTTACTGAGCCAGCACTGCACAAGTCTGGTCGTTAGCTAGTGATTAGAATTTACTCTGCTCTCTGCTTCCTTGGCTGCATATTTCAGATATATAGGTGTTTCATATATATTATTCCTTTCTGAACATTCCTATCTGAACATACTACATTCTTAGTGCAGATTTTCACAAAGATAACAGATCTGCTTTCTATCATAGCAACATACATATAAGTGATATTTTTGCTTTCTTAATGTGATAATATCCATAAATTATTGGAACTATAGAAGTACTCCTCTACTTAATATTTTAATATTTTGATTTTTATAACCTTTGACTTTTTTTCTGACATCGATAATTGATATTTCATATATGCTGTTGTGGAAGAGGCCAAAGGAGATCCTGGGGTTGATTTTTCCCTACCAAGTGTGTCTCTGGATTGAGCTCAAGTCATCAGTTTTGCTGGCAGGGGCCTTTACCTGCTGAGCCAACTCAACAATCCTCTCTGGATAGTTTAAGTTTTTTTTTTCCATGTGATGACATCATATAGATAGGAGAGGGAGCTACTCAAATGCATGGCTTCTTCAGGTTCTTTCTAATTCATAATGAAGGCATCTGTGATGGAATACTATAGGATCTTAATTCACAGTGAGGTTAAATAGTAATGGGTTATTATATTTCAATGTAGTTCATTTCCTGCAATTGCTACTGAGTTAGTAATCTTGACATTTAGACATATAACATTTTGATAGACTATACTATGAGCATACACTGATTCTTCACGATCTAGAAGTAGGTCCTATGGTTTAAAGAATCCTAAGGGTTTTAAGGGATCTTTTCAAAAGAGAATATAATACGAATTTTCGATTCTGTAAACTGTTAAAAACCAAGACATCACCTAGGGCTAATTTACCAAGTATTTGAGGATCTGTTGGGTATTAATGATGATCAAACCCTCAGAACAAATGAAGGACAAGGTAGAGCTTTTGCTGTGAGAGGGGACATCATCCATCAGAGGGGGCAGATTTATAAGTAGGAACCGTTGTAGGTTAGGCCTATTAAGAACACATGGGTGAGAAACAGAAAGAACAGAAAGAACCCATAGATGACGAATGGAGGTGGAGCCAATGGCATTTTGAAGAATGGTTAGATGGATAGTAATGTCAAAGGCAATGCCAAATGGAGAAAATGAACATGCTAAGCATAAATTTTGTTCATGCAATGCAGGTATATTTTATGCAATGGTTCAATAAAAATGTGAATTTTGGCTGGAGTGTGTGACCCGAAGCAAGAATAGTTGGCATGGAAAGAGGTTACAAGGTGGAATGGAAAGAGGCTGTGGCCATCATAAGACATTCTTATCTATATTACTTTGTATTTAAAAGTATCAAAAATGGTATTTATGACTTTCCAATGCTGCTTCTCAGTTTAGCTTAGAAAATGAATTGAAGGGAAAGAGAAAGGGCAAAATTAGGAGGCAAAGCCCATCTGTTAAGTTTGAAGTCTGAAGAATTTATACATTTTTATATGGACCTGATAGATGGTGCTTTAAATAAATGCTCAGAGTACACTTTCCCATATCCTTTTAAATATTGCAATTCAATTGCTTGTATGAATTATATATGATTTCTATATTTTAGTGATGTTTCCAGGCCAAGATGAAAAATTGACATGGGTAACGTAACTACTGAAGGATAATTAGCAAGAGCTTTTAACTTTTTTTCATGCATGTATCATGCTTCCAAATTTAAAGGATAATATCTTTATGATGCTAGAAAAGTAAATATATGGATTAGTCACACCCATAGCACATATATGTGCAGGAGTATATATACACAGTAGGTCTATATCTCCATTAGGCAATTTGTAACATGTTGCTCACAGATCCCATTTAAGTTCAGGACCTCAATCTACCAGCACGAACCAGGAAGTCTTCTCTTAAAGAAGCTGTTGATTTAGGAGTGGCAGGGCTGCATCCCCGGCCCCCGGCCCCCACATGGCTAGCTTATGCCTGAAATAACAACACACAAACTGTATTCATTTAAACACTGCTTGGCCCATAAGTTCCAGTTTCTTATTGGCTAGCTCTTACATATTGTTCTAACCCATTTCTAATATTCTGTGTAGCCCACGAGGTGGCTTACCAGGGAGGATCTTAACCTGCGTCTGTCTGGAGTGGGAGAACCATGGCGACTCCTTGACTCAGCTTCTTTTTCCCAGCATTCCCTTCTGTTTACTCCACCCACCTATGTTCTAACCAATAAAATGGGCCAAGGCAGTTTCTTTATTAGTAAGAAATCACTCCCACATCAAGAAGCAGTACAGTTTCTGCTGCTTATACCGAGTCAGGAAGCCTTCTTTTTAAGGTGCCGCACCTCTGCTCACTGCCAGCAAACAGAGACTATGTGAAAAATATTTCGCTACAAGAAGCTGTGCTTCACTGTTCTTTTTTGTCTAAAATTCCTTCCCAAGCTCTCAGTTTTTCTGTGGGTGTAGTTGGCCCACAATGGCACCAATTATAGACAAAGACTGTTTGTTTGTTTCCCAGCTGCCCAGTGTAGAATAGTCACAAAGAAATCATATTAATTACAACACTGTTTGGCCAACAGCTCAGGAATATTTCTAGCTAGCTCTTACTCTGCTAAGTCATTGGCTGAAACAGCTTTATTCACCAGCCAATAAAAGCAATGTATATACAGCAGGACATCTGACATTACCAGTAGCTGCACTAGCTTGTCATAGAGACCAGGCAGTAGTGGAGCATGCCCTTAATTCCAGAACTAGAGATGAGGATAAGATTGGAGGAGATAGCTCTCACTCACAGTTTCCTTCTGGGATTCCTGGCGGCAGGATCCTCAATTTGGACTGAGGTAGAGATAAGAGCCAGTGGCTGGCTATTTTGCTTTTTTGACCTTCAGGTTGAACCCTAATTTCTGTCTCTGAGCTTTTATCAATCATGCTTCACATATACACAGGACATCTGAAAGTGAAGTAGTGTTCTCCTCCATTTTAGGTGTTGATTTTTTTTTTTCCCTGAAGCCAGAGCTCTCTGTTTCTGGCAATTCCAACTCTCCAGCTAACCGCCGAGATATTTTGTCTCTTCTTCCTGTATGCTTAGATTACAAGTGTCCACCACATCTGCCTAGTTTTCATAAATTGTGCTTATCTGAACATTGGCATTTGAATTTGAAAAGCAAACTTTCTTTGTTCTTCTAGGTCCTGGTTTTAAAACTCAAAAGTCATTGCTTTCTAAGCAAAAAAATGCAAATTTCTTCATTATCATTGAACTTTCCCTTGTATAATCCTCAGGGGCAGGAGAAATAGAATGTGAATATATAAAAAAGCAAACCTTAGTTGATATACTAAACATTCTTCACTCTATTAAATTTTACTGTGGTACTTCTGAAATATTTTATATCTAGGGCTTAGAGTCATGTATAATAAAAACTTACTACTTTGTATTCCTTGTTACCAAAGACTCAGAAACATAAGTTGAATAAACCTTTATTCAGGAGGCAATTCATTAGCATGTTGTAAGCCTGATGTTTTCCATATAGGATAGAAAATATTTTGTGTTTCTGTGTTTAGATACAGTGACTTGGGAAGGATTTAGGGAGACTGAAGGTGGTGTGTGTGTGTGTGTGTGTGTGTGTGTGTGTGTGTGTGTACATGGTACTCAAAATGCTTTTGTCTTTAAAATAAGACTCATAGCCAGTAAATTTTTTTATTCAAAAAACAAATGTAGATATTAAGATGGCATTCTTCTATCAAATAACTTTACTGGTTGTTAGAAAGATGTCTTAAATATATAAAAATAAGTAAAATATAGTATTCTATAAGGAGTTTGTAGTAATTTTTATGTGGATCCTCTCTATGGGTTAATGTTATCTTTTTCTCCATTTAGAGAATTCATCAGCAGCCTTAGACTGCACAGGTCTTTCTATGGTGGCCTGGCTGACCAGCTTTGCATCACTGAATTAGCTGCTGCTGAAGGACGGCCCTGCTGGAATGGGGAGGACATAGTGAAAAGGTAAGTTCTGTGTAGAATTCCTTTCCTTCCTCACTTTCTTCTGGTGGAGCTGAATAGATGCATAACTCTTGGCACTTTACCACACAGGTTAGTCAGACCTTTTCAGTGTCTCTGATTATTCTGATCCTTCTTATTATTTCACTCTGAAGGCACTTTGTGCTGATTTAAAGCTTTCATCAAGTCCACCTGTCTCCAACTTACACACAACCCCAACCTCAAAACTGCTAGCTTCTGTCTAGTTGTTTTTATTAAGTATCTTTTTTTAACTTCATGAATATTAGATTGTGAGAAAACTCACTGAAACTTCACTACTCATCCAGAAATAAGATTGAAAGGGGACAAAACAGTATTTCTAAATCATAAGATGAAATACACGTTCCACTCACACACTCCTGTTTGTTATTTTTATTTATTGTTTGTAAAAAGTAAAAATTCACTTCATAAGAAGTGCTATTAATAGTTTTAAGTTTCTAATTCAGATCTTCATAACAGTTTGCTGACATGTGTTAAAGCATTAATAGATGTTTTAATGTTGAACTTCTGAATTGCCTTAATAGCATTTCTATAAAATATTGAGTCCAGATGACTGATATTTTAAACTAATTTTTGTTTTTTAGAAAAAAAAATGTAGCAATATCCCCAGTGAAAAGCTGTATGTGTATTTTGCTTTAGACATTCATTTTAAAGATATACCATTACTTAAAAAAATGCCATTCAATTTTGAGAAGATTGAAACCAAGTGGATGTGTGTCATATTTAGGGGTGAAGACTATTATCCTCTTCATGGTAGGTTATAATACCATCACGTTCATCCTGAGGAAATTATGCCAAATACATCAACACACTAAATTGGTTGCCAAGATTGATTTTTATCATTCGTTATCAGACTGGAGTGATTATGTTGGCAGTGTTTCTTCTCCTGCAGCCATTTGTTAGGAGGTGACTGATAAGATTATTTATGTGCACAGCTGTGCTGCTTCAGAGGTTCGTCATAGAGATGCTTCTGTATCAGTTGCTTACCCAGTCTGCAAAACTGGGTAAAAACAGGAGACCTGGAGTACCTTGTGAATGAAAGAGAAAAATGTCTCAAATATCTGTAGCATAAGGAGAGTATTGCCTCTGAAACAAAGTCTATTTTAATTTCAGTATTTTTAATGGCAGCCTTCCTGGCATACACTCCGCTATAACACTGAGGTCAACAGGTCAAGTTTCTGATTTTAGATGAAATTGAGCTGCTGCCGCAATCTCTAATCTGCATCTCTGAAGGTCCATCTTCTGTAGCATGCTTTCATTATCTTGAAACAAAATTGTTCTCCGAAGGCATGCCAGTCCCTACTCTGTCCTCCGTTATCTGTGATTGTAAATTGATCGTTCAATGGTTCACTTCCCTCTGGGCAGTGAAGTTTAGGTGACAGCCCCTTAATTAGCAGGGCTTGCTTTTAATAGACAGGAAATCTAGTAACTCTCCCTTGATATCCAGGAATTCAGCATCTCTACATTAGCCCTTGAAACAGCCAGGAGCTGTTAACTACTCTAGTAAAATTAATAAGCCACAATGTTTCTACTTTATCTTGATTTAGTTAATGTTCCCTAATGCTTCTGGCACAATCCATCTTTTTTCTCTGTAGTTCTTATGTTAAGGTGATCATTTCCTTAAATGATTATGACCAAGTTTTTAAAATCAAATAAAAATAGACCAACGTTAGCACTCTTAACTTTGTACTTAGCTTATTACCATTTTCTATTTCAACCAGGACTCTTTTCTCGGCAGTAATTTCTTTTCTTCACTTTATCCATCGACTATCAGGAAAGCTATTTTGCTTTTAATCTTTTGTTATTTCTGTTCCTATAGTGTTTAATTGTATTTCATCTATTTTTACAAAGCAAGTGGTCTAGTTCTCATGTTAGGATCTTCATTGGAAGCCAATCAGTTCTCCAGTGTTCGGAATGGATCCATGGAGTGACCACTGGCGTTTCCTGCAAACTGTGTTTTTAGGTCACAATATTCCTTGTGACTTGACACCTGACTGCTGCCAATTGCTGTCCACTGTTCATGACACATGTCCTCTTAGGTTTGTAAATATTTCCAAACCACACTTTTCCTTTAATTTTTTTTACTTTCATTTTTAAAATGTTGCAAAAATCTCATGCATCAAAATTAATCAGATGAAAAACTGTACAACTCAGTGAACTTAGAGTAGCCATTCAGAATGGATACTGGGAAGTTTAGTTTCTGATTATATACTTGACTATGGAATATATTTTATGAACTTACTCATCACCAAAAATGAAAATTCCTGCATTCAGTCCTTCCTTGCCGCTAGCCTTTACCCATAATTTTTTTCATACTCACACCAAATATAATTGGTTGAGAAGTAGAGGGTGTTCAAAAATGTAATTTGTGGGCTTATTCATCTCAGGAATCTACTATAGAGTGTAAAATCTCCACTATTAAAATGAGTAATTTCCAGCTAAATTATTTTCTCCAGGCAACTACATATACCACTTAGCCAAAATTCTACTTTCATTTCATGTTTTAGTAGAATGAACTCCCTGTGTTAGACCCCCAATGTATTGTACTAGCTACAAAGGTTTTTACGTTTATATACCACATCGTCTTTCTTCTATTCTAATTTCTTTTAGAGTAAATCCATTTTATTAAAGAAGGGTAAAAGTGATTAATATCATTGAGTACACATGAGTGATTTTTCAGAAGATAACAGAACTATAGGGAAATGAAGTCCACAAGACAGTGGTTCTCAACCTTCCTATGCTGCGACCATTTAATATAGTTCCTCCTGTTATGGGTACTCCCGGGCATAAAATTATTTTCATTACTACATCTTAACTGTAACTTTGCTACTGTTAGGAATTGTAATGTAAATATCTGTTTTCTGATGGTCTTAGGTGAGCCCTGTGAAAGAGTTGTTTGTGCCTCAAAGGAATCTCAAATCACAGATTGAGAACCACAGCAATAAGTGGTACTGCAAATTCACATTTAGACTGGGAAATAATCTTGATGATAGGCAGTTGACACTAGGTTCTTAAGTGAAGCTGAACACCTGACAGTGTAGAAGAAGAGGTATGGATCCTAAAATGTCCACCTGTCTCTAACTCTGGATGCTGTTCTCATTTTTTCTCCAGTTTAACAATAGGATTATGAGTATTTCCTGGAATGTATTCAATTAACATTGTGAAACTGAAGTCCAGACAGCTCTTCTAATCTCAGATGTGTTGGGCTAAAACATATTAGTCAGCATCATCTCAACAAAGAGATGAGGGTGTAGTGTTGGGGATGTATAAAAAATGCAAATGCTTGTAAAATGACAAAAGTATGAACTCACATGCTGGAAAGGTAGCTTAAAGGTTAAGGGCAATTACTAATCTTCCTGAGGACTCAAGTCCAGTTCCCAGAACCCGTATTGCAGTTCACAACACTCTGTAACTCTAGCTCTAGAGGGATCCTTTCTTCTGCCCTCCAAGGTATAAATGTGGTGACATACATCCATGAAAGCAAACACTCTTACAAATAAAACAGTAGTAAACCTTGAAAAAAATGTTAAGTCAGAATGTATAACATTTTGTAAGGGGAGAACTGAGACATGCCCCTTCTTGAATCATGAAAATGAAATAGGCTGTATATATATTCATCACATGAGGAGTCTATATTCTGAGTCCTACTGGATACATATAGGTGTATCTGATATGTAAATTTGCAACAAATATGGAATACATTTGTAGCACACTCAGCTGTGGACTCTTTCACATAACAACTAGCTTCTAGCTGTGTTATCTTGTATACTTTCTGACTAGAATTTTATATGTAGTCTCTGGAGTGATCATTCTATTGTTTAAGAGTTCATAGCCAATACTAACGGATATTCTGGGGACTTGCTGAGTTGATAAGCAGTTGTCTCTTTTTAAGGGTCCATCATTATTCTCAGAGCTGCTCCTTGGCAGGCAAAAATATAAACTGTAGCAATAAATCCACTAGAAAACTTTTCATAAATAAAATCATGACCAATTTTAGGGTCGTTTGAATCACTGTGGTGCCAATAGGATGCTTGGTTATCAGTTTTATAAGCAGTGTAAATTGTACATCGGAAGCACCCAGTGCGGCGAACTCCCTGACCAGCAGGAAAGAACAGCCACCAGACGAGGATTCTTCCCAAATCACGCTTTATTGGAGCCTCTTGGTTGAAGGGAGAGCAGAAAGCAAGGGGCCCGGAGCTCTGAGCTGTAGCTGCTTATATAGGGAGTCTGCCTAACAACCTTTGATACTTTGACTGCTTTTCTGGAGACCCACCGGCAGGAAAGAAAGCAGGGAAACATCCCTGTCAATTACAGACCACAAGGAAGTTCCCCTGCCTGTCAGGGGAAGTGTGGGCAGCTAGATCGCAACAACTCATCCTGTTTTCTAGTGGAAGAACTGCAACCTTTATTATGGTATCAAGCGAGGCCGAGGCCAAATGCCATCTTGTAATGGCAGCCACTCAAATCGGCTCCCAGCAACCCAGCACTACTTAATACTTGAAAATCTAAAATGCATTCAATGTGTTTGTTTATACTCTTTCCAGTTAAGCTCTGGTTGAATCTAGGAGACATATAGTGGGTGTGAACAATTTCTACACTGTGTGTCAACCCTGAAAGGTACTAATTCAACTTCTTCTAACTCTCCATATCTACCTGAGAGTTTTGGAGTTGAGAAATATTAGTATGAAAAGATGGTGTAAATATAAGAAGATATTAAAAGACTACCTTCTGTGACTGATTATATTTATGATATTTTTACTGATGCCCCTGGCTGGCAGGAATTTAAACTTGAAAAGTGTCTCAGTGTGTTCAAGGCAATGCCTCCCCTCTCTTTTCTAAGGCAACACCTCCCCTCATTTCTCTATCTCACAGTATGTCTCTTTGTGCTCAGACGATTATAAGGTTTCTCTTCTTCCACATGACCTGCCATAGAAACCACGGAATCCTTTCCTCACCGCCTCTGGTTTTGGTGGGAGTCTAGTTTGACTTGTGTTTCTTTCTCTGTCACTAGGTGGGCTTCCACTGCATGTGTTAACAATGAGGCTTTTATACCTTCCCACTTGTAGGGAACCCTTACTTGAGTCTTTCACTTAGGATGAAGAAATAGGGAAATGCCACAGTATTCTAACATTTCCTCAAAGAAATTTTCTCATGTGGTTCTTTTAGCCTAAAGTTTTGTATAGTTAAGGTGATGTCAAGCTATGGGACCAAAGTTGTATGCATGTAACCTATCATACTTCTCAACTCACACGGAAGGCAAAAGAACATATACCATGTGTCATCTTGTTCTCTGATGCATAAACACAAAATAGGTAGTATGGTCAAGAGTGTTTGGAGATGGTGGGAGAATCTGAAAGCACTTTCCATGTGAAGATAATAGAATAGAATATTAAGTTAGGCAAGTGATAGCCCTAATATTTGGAGGAATAAAATTTAAAAGCTGGTAGAACATAACAAGTCAGATTCTAAAATAGGAAAAGCATAAATTCCAGCATTACTTCAAATAAGAGATTTCCTATTTGACTGATTACATCCAGAAATAATAAACAGAAGGTGACATGGGTTTCCACTCATCCATTTAATAAAAATATATAGTAAATATTAGTAAATATAATAAAGTGTAATATGAAAACATAGTAATGAAAAATTGGAAGACATAGTAAATAAACATTGTTAAGCATCTTATCTGTCCACACAATGTTCTAGAAACTGGGGCAGAGAATTAGAGATAGAAACTATTGATAGGATCCCATCTTCCAAGTAGATCAGGAGCCAGAAGAAACAAATCGTGGTCAGATGTAGCTGTAATTGACAAAATCTTTATAGTTGTGAGAAACTCTTCACCCTGCAGACTTTGAAGCATGAAACAGAACGGGAGAACATCTATCCTTGTACGAACTAGTGAGCACTGGGCGGCCTCCAAGCTACGTTCTCACCATTTGTAACTGCTCAGATTCCTCATTCTCCCGCCATGCTCTTTTCACATCAGCTTCCCTAGCTTGTCTTCACCACCTAAAGACAAGCTGCTTCTCCGTCACTGCAGTGCACCCAGGAATTCAGAAAGAGGCTGTCAAATGTTCACAGCTGGTAACCACTTGTGAATGATCTACAGGAACATCCATTGGTTTTTTAAAGATTTAAAATTTGTCTTTTTTTTGATAATCTTATGTGAGTACAATGTACTTAAGACCATATCCGTTGCTCTGTTACTCCTGTCCCCTACTACCTACTACAACTCTTCTGGATCTCCTCCCCGCCCAATCTCAATTTTATACTCATTAACTTGTAGCAATTTTTGTATATTTACACTGTGACTGAAAGAAATATCACCTCGATACGTGAAGTTTGTTGAACTATTTATATAAGGAACTCAGAATGTTAGCTACCACAGAGTAAAGATTTCACAAATGTTGAATCACTATGGTTAAGTAAGATCTGCTCATTTACTTCAGGGTCAACATCTCTCTGTTTTTGAACTCCCATAAGTGGATGAGTTATAACAGAAGAATATTATTTGGAAACATCAACATATGTGAAGGGTAACTTGTCAATTAGTCAAAACAATAAGAGCTGGAGAGATGCCATGACAGTAAATAATGTGTATTGTTTGTACAGATGGTTTCAGCTGGGGTTCCAGAGCCCATATCAAGCAGGTAAAAACCCCATGTAACACTACCTTCAGGGGCTCTGACTCCCCTTTTGGCCTCCCTTCGCAACTTGTACGCATATACTACATACAGACACATGTGCATAAACATAATTTTAAGTTTAAAATAATCTAAAAGGACATATACAGGACTGGGGTTAGGAGGTGATTCCTTCCCAAATACTAAATTAGATCCTATCTTACTAGGGTTAGAAGTACAGAAAAATTATTATTTTTTTTAAAATTTATTTATTAAAGATTTCTGTCTCTTCCCCACCGCCGCCTTCCCTTTCCCTCTTCCTCCCCCAATTAAGTCCCCCTCCCTCATCAGCCCAAAGAGCAATCAGGGTTCCCTTCCCACAGGGCAGAAAAATTATTTTTAAGAGCTACTCAAATACTTCAGCTTGGGAAAAGGTGTGTTTTCTACCCATGTAGCGGGTTAGTCTTTTCAGGAGAGAGATAACATTAAAATACAAAGATTTTCAGAGATAAAAGTGAAAATTTCCTAAGCAGGAGTTTAGGAATAGTTGATTGTGGGCTAGGCTTGGTGTTGATCATATTGAACCATTAGTTGACAAGAAAACCGTGCCAAATCTCCAGCAAACCATTCATCATGTTGTTCTGGGAAACAGGATAGTTCTAAGGTAGATGTACATATTACCACTTCTTTTCAACCATTGAGTTCACCAAGGAAATCTATACTGTACCAGAAGGTTTGGAACAAAATAGAGTTGGACATCAGCCATCACTGTGTGTCAACTCAGTTTCTTGCAGGTTGACACCATTCAAATAGACTATTTTTAACTTATTACATGCTTCTATCAGAGGCTCTGACTAGAGAGGGGTAAGAAAGGAAAACAAGATAATAGTTCTTTGAAGTGGAAACCTAAAGAGTCTTTTCCAGACCATTTAACACAGAAGCTGATCTGTCTGGGGGTCCAGTTTTCATCACAGTTATCCTGACTTGTGACTTTCAGATCGTGTTCTTGAAAACAGCAGCAATCTTACTGTGTTCCAGCATGGTAATTCTGCTTTATAGTAAGAGCGGTTTAATACTTCACCTTCATAGTCACACTCAGAATTGTTTCTTATAAATAAAACAGATAGAGATACTTTTGCTCAGACTAGGTTCTATATTTTTGCATAACAGCAATAAATTTATTAGACAGTGATTGTTACATATGAGGATATATTAGAAATGTAATCATTCATTTGTATTTTTCTCCAAATAGATCCCACTGTAGTCTCATTTTATTTATATGCATAACTCATCAGTTACATGTACATTTTATTGCTAAAGTCAGCAGATCTTCTCCTCTGATGTATTTCTCAAAGTAAGGGAACCTGTTAGAAGTTGTTAAAAAGAGTTTTGCAATACCCAATGGCAGGATGATTTCCACATTAATAAGTGTGGTAGTAGTAGTTTATTGCCCTTTATATTTGGCTTGTACAAGTAATATGGTTGTGTGTCAGACTTTATGAAGATTTGATTTTCTCCAGATTATTCTGAATACTTTTATTCCTTTATTTGGAGAGACCCAGGAATACAAATTATTTTTGTTTTGAGATGGAACTTTGAAAAGTAGAGTATATAATGAATTTTACATATCACAACATCTATAGATGCTGCCTGTTATGCCTTTGAGTTATTAACTAATTTAAAAGTCTTAGGATTATGAAGGAAATGGATCTCACATTGAAACATTTGGAAAGTGTCATGAACAACATTTCATTGTACACAGAAAGAACATTAAGTGGAAGCTAGGAGAAGAGGGATTGTGTGTGAAAGCCCATTCTCTGCAAACATCTAGAGTTGACTTCATCAACAAGCTAGTGTAAATACATTATTATAAATAAAAAACCAGTCAGTTCTAAGAAAGACTACATAGCCAAAGTATTTCATCTATCAACATCTATCAGCGGGGAACAACCTACTGATATGGCATAAAATCTTACCCATTCTTGGGTCCTATTTGATATCAAGGAAGGCCTTCTGTATAGTAACACTGATTGCTAGTCACAGAGGTGGGAATATACTTGTGGAAGGATATAAATTCATTTATAAGAACTTCACATAAAGTAAATATGAAATTACACTTAAGTACAACATGTGTGGATGAAATGTTGGTCATTTTATTGTAGAGAAAATCGAAATATATTGAATCAGTAAAACAATAAGAGCTTAGATAGGCTTTAAAGTGATCATCTTTTAGTGAGCAAGATATATTAAAATATAAAAATTGTTGCTAAGTGAAAACTGTATATGGTGAATTGGTTCAGAATTCAATTGTGGTTTAGCTGAAATGATTACCAAATTATAATATGTATTTCTACAGAAGAAGAATGGGGGAAAACTGCAGTGTAAAATGGCACAGTTCTGTAGAGTGTTATTAATTTCGGCTTCCTTAAAAAACAGAGAGAGAGAGAACCAAACCCTTCTTTCTTCAAAACAGTTTGTTTTACACATATGCACACACATACTCCCACATGGATAAATAGATATATACTATATACACATATATAAAGATATAGATATACACATATATACATATAATTCATATGCAAATAGAATAATATATGCCTATTTGCGTATGTATTTTTATGTGCACACATACTATATGTAGTTATAATGTTAGTTTTCTATTACTGGAGGAAATAACTTAGATTAATCAATTTACAGAAAGAAAAGGATCACTGTTTAGAGAGGTATCAGTCTATGACTGGACACATTGGTTTGGGTCTGTAGTCAACTTGGTCAACTTGTGTGGCTTCACATATGTGCCAGAGCGAAACATCTCGACTCTTGTCTGGGAAGCATAATGAGAATAAGGAATTTAGGTCCCAGTGTTCAAAGACATATCCCCTATGACAGAAAGATCTCCTGCTAGGCTCTTCATCTCAAAGATCCTAACTCCTCATAATAGTAACAAGCTAGGGATCAAGAATTGACCATATGAGCTGGGTGGTGGTGGTGCACGCCTTTAATCCCAGCACTCGGGAGGCAGAGGCAGGCAGATCTCTGGGAGTTCGAGGCCAGCTAGTTCCGGGACAGGCACCAAAGCTACAGAGAAACCCTGTCTCGAAAAACCAAAAAAAAAAAAAAAAAAAAAAAAAAAGAATTGACCATATGGGCTATTGGAGAACACTTAGGATCCGAACTACAGACACAAGTAGACTGACACAGGCAGATTGCTGATAAATACAAGCTAGTCTAATGGTGTGCCTACATGCTTGGATCATTACAGGAGACAGATATTCCAGTATCCCCAGGGAAGATGAGCAAGCTGACAGCCCCAGTCAGAAGTTACATTGCCATCTTAAGTTTAAACATAGTCAGGAGGTAGAATTTCTCAGTTTTTGGAGGATTTAAGTCTTTACCCCAAAAATTTCTACTGAAAGACAGAGGCCTCTTTACCCCATCGACAGTAAAATGCTTTAGTCGATGTCTACAAGTTTAATCAATAATTAACCAAACCTGAAAACAGCCTTTTACGCCAACATGAAGACTTAAAACCAATCTAATCAGCGAGTATAGTATTCCCAGTGAGTACAATATCCTAAGTGTGTTACCAAATAAAATTAACAATCACCATCACTGTTTTAGGTGAGGAACAATAAACTTTTCTCACGGGCTAGTGTTGCAGAGCTGGGGTGAGGAAGAGGCTGTGTTCTGTAAATACTATGAAAGACCTCTGTGGAGAGATCGCATTCAAGCTAATGTGGGAAGACCGAACTTCTCCAAGAAGAGAGAACTTCATGCTTCATGTGGCTGCAGAACATAAGGAACGTGAGTGTGTGAGACATACAAATGACAAAGGGTTTCTTTTAATTAAGACTCTCTAAAGGGTAAATAAAGCTACCCCAGTCAGAGAAGTACTTGGTGGTTCATTCTAGGTGTTTAAGCAGTCTGGGCATTTCAAGCTGCAGTGGGCTGGCACTAACCAGTTTTCTCTCTGCATTCACATTCAACTCAGATCCCTTATTACACCAAATGTAGTAGCTTCTCACACATCCATAGCCTCTCCAGCTCTTTGCACACAGCTGCTTTTCCTCCCATTCAGCTCAGTCTGGCACCCATCACAATTACTACTGAGTCCACAAGTGGAGAGCGCTGCTTTCAGAAGTCATTCACAAACAGTAGATTGGCAAGTTCTCCACACTCATGTGTGATGTAGCTAAAATGTGGAGATTTTCATACTCAAATTCTTTGGTTTGATAGTTGCTAGAGTGGCTTACAGAGTTCAGAGAAACGCTTTGCTTGTTTTCAGTCAGTTAATAGAAAGATCTAAAAGGGAGAACTGGAAACCGATGACAAAGGATGTCTGGGAAAGGCTCTATAAAGATTAAATGTCAGGCTACAGCAGCCAGGGCCAGGCATGTGATGCTTCCACACCCTTTCTGGGCAAACCAAGCTCCCAGCACTTCCACACATTCAAATCAGCAACTTGGATGTTCTTTGAACACCAAGGTCTTAAATATTGATGGAGAATACTTGAAGGTCTGAAAAAAATCAATGATTAATATTCTTTGATCATCAGCTGAGTCACTTTTTTTTTTTTTACATGTCCTCTCTAGTCCCCAGAGCAGGAAGAGAAAAGCTTAAGTTCCAAGTTGTCAAGTATTGTTTGATCTTTCTGGTGACCTATCCTCATGCAAAGCCTACCAAGTGTTCCCACCTAAAAGTAAATGAGTTTCTATCACTCAGGATATGTCAAGGTATTTAAGGCTGTTAGATGCTTCTATGTAAGGTATTGCAAAAGACTTAGGAGATCTGTATCAGGAACCTGGGTCAAAGACCAAATATTAGAACTAATATTTTTCTGAGCAATCATATTTATGTTTGTGTCATAATATTAGAGTACCTGAGACTTGATAAATTATAAACAAGAAAGATTTATTTGTTCATAGTTATAGTCCTGTGCTTTCCAAGATTAGGATTCTGGCATGGATTTTTTTTTATCATGGATATCTTTGCATAATTGAAGTCCTCAGTGGCAGAAAGGTAAAAAGAAGGAGGGTGACTGTGCTTGTGGTACTTTCTCTTTGCAATGCTCAAATACTCAGCAGAAGCAACTTGAAGGAGAAATGGTTCATAATTTCACTACTCTCTTAAGGTAGGAAAGGTAAGGAAGCCACAATGGGTAGCTCCAATGGCAGTTGTATTTTCACATGAGTTTTGAACAAATCTTTAGACCATAACAATGGCTCTTTTATGAAGTGGATTAGTTAGCCTTGTTTCCCCACATTAACAAAATACCCAAGAAAGCCATCTTGAAGGAGGAGAGGTTTGATTAGAGTCATAATTATAAACATTTCTAGTCATGGCATCTGGACCCACTGTTTCTGGTCACATGGTGAGGTAAAACAAGGTGCCGAGGGATGTGGTAGAAGGAAGTTGGCAACCTCCAGTCAGCCAGGGTTGGTGGAAGTAAGAGGAGAATGCAAGGGTCTTCAGGGGTAGAGACAAAATATACACGAAGACACATGCCAATAACTTACTCCCATCCTCACATTTACCTTTAAACTCATTAATCAGTCACTGATATGGCTCAAGCACTCATAATCAAATTAGCTCCCAAAACTCCACCTCTGAATGCTGCCGCATTAGGAACCAAGGTCAATATAAGAATTTTGGAAAAATATTTTTTAACCTCCTAATAGAATAAGGACTTTTGAAAAACTCCTTTGTCGGAAGTTAACCAGACAAGATTGAACAGGGACCACAGGAGGAAAAATGGGAGTCTACCACTGCCACAGGACAGATTCATCACATAACATTATCTGCTTTTATGGTCTCATTCATTAGGACAAACCCAACTATTTACAGATCATTCTGCAGGAACAGTAGATTTTGTTTTAATAGTTTGTTTCTCCAGGACCATTGGATTTTCCCGAAATCTCTCTAACCACTAATTATCACCACTAGTCTTATTAGCCCCACTCCCTTTAAAAAAAATTGTACAAGTTTCTGACCTGGTTGTCCACATGCAAAGTTTTGATTAATTGTTGGAATGTTTTATACAAAGTGTTTTGATTGTAATTAGCCCCTCCCTGAATGCTTCATAGATCCACCCATCTTCCTTTCTCATCCACTCAACCTCAACTTTGTGTTCCATCACCAAGTCTGTTTTCCATTTATATTATCAGTTATTTTAGTGGACATTCATAAGGTGGAGGAAGTTGGGCTCTGTGAAACAGTGTGCAGGGCATTGAATTTGTAGTTTGACTAATATTCATAAGGTGGACGATATTTCTAGTCTTACCCTTATATAAGCCAAGTTAAAAAGAGCACAATCAACTAAATTCAATAAAATACCAACCCAATAAATTTATTTTTAATTCACTAATATGGTATAGATAGATGAAATTTATAATTCTCGACATTGTCAAAAATATGTAGAAAAAGATATTTGTCTCTAGATAGGAGAATTATTCATGCTTCTTGAGAAGGGCAACAAGGTGATCTGTATCAATATTCAAAGACACTAGACCTCTGAATTAACTGCTTACCTGTAAGAAATTTTCTTCAAATGTAGTAACACATAAATATAAATAAATTGAAAATAGCAAAATGAGAAGAAACATGGGGGTATGCTTAGGAGTATTCATTAATTAATCATATTTCTATGTGCTTTTAAACTATTTATAGTCCCATGTACTTTCAGTCCATGTCAAAACAACACAATACACTAAAACTTACATAAATGACAGTATTGAAAACACTGGCACTTACTTTAAGTAAATATATTTGCTTAGGGAGAGGGGTGCTCCGGTGAAATGGCGCTTATGTGGAGGCCAGAGGAAAACTTGCAGATGTTGGCTGTCTTTTTCCAGCACGTGGGTTCTGGGAATTTAGCTCATATCATAAACCTTGATAGCAAGTATCTTTACACATTGAATCATCTTGTGTGCCCCACTAATGACTGGCTTTATTAATATAATTAATTTTATATGTGTTATAAAACTGTAAAGATGTAAGGTAATGAACATCTCTACTCAAGATGTTCAGGTGTCATAACAGGACAAGTCCTACTATAGAGACAGTATTAAGTTCTTGTTTGAACAAATTCTTTAGGGCAATGTTGCTGTTTAATAAGATTCCATTTTGATGAATAGAGCATCTTCTACATAATGAATTTTGTATCTCAAATGTATGAAAATGTTAATCAGGTTTTTAAGTATTGTACATTTCTGGAGAAAAGGCATTGATTACTTTCTCCTTAGGCATTTAGTAGTGATGGAAAATAATTCTTTAGGCCACATTTGAATTTTTAGAGCATATCAGGGTGTGGAATGTTTAAAATTTCCTCTCTTTTTCATACCTTTACACACACACACACACACACACACACACACTGCACAGACTTTTCCATAACAGCACTTTCTTGGGGATGTCTACCTAAAAATCACAATAAACTGTAGAGCTACAGGTTATAAAATATAAGACTGAGCTTCCCCATTCCCAGTATAACAGCTCCAAAAATACAAGAATTCAAAAAACCTAGAGAAAAAAAAAAACCACCATTTATTCTTGATTTGAACTGAAATAAAGACAGTGTCTAAAGAAAGCAGACTTTCTACAGGTCATTTTCAACGTTCTAATTGAGATGTATGTGTCTTGAACATGTTTTCAATATCACTTGTTTCTGCAATTTAAAAATATTCTTTGGACAAAAGGTTTTTGCTTGGTCCAGACAGGCAGATGAAGCCATTTGTAGAATGCAAAAGCGCCAGGACCAGCCAGCTAATTAGGAGTTTATCCATTCAGACATGCAAGTCAGCTTCTCTTTGGGACTCCATCCAAGTAAACATCAAAAGCTTCAAAATGCATACATAGACAGATCTGTTAGTGTGCAGATTGACATAATTCATCATGATTTCTCATGTGTGTCTTCTGGGGACTATTCGCCTGCAAACTTTATTATTATTTGTATTTACTTATGGTAGAAAAAAATGATGCTATTCCTAGGGAAATGCACTGTTGTTTGGGGATTCCTAATTAGCTGTTTCCTGTTCATTTTACTTGCAAATGTGCTATGTTTTTCTCTAGAAGTTTTCTAACAGCCCAGATGACAAAGCATTCAGTTTGATGAAGACTTTAGCCACTAAACAAATGTTTAGACCTTAATTCAAAAGAAACCAAGGAAGAACTTATGAGTGGACAGCATAATGGGGAAATTGGCGAGAAGTCACACTGAAACCTTGTTGTAAAGAGTCCTTGTTTTTTGACTTTGATGAAGCAGAGAAGTCTAACATTTTAAAGTGTAAAGTACTGCAGGATAGATTACTAGGGAGGAATTCCTGTAATGAAATGTTAGGTTGCTCTCAGTTGATCATTAACCAACCATTTTTTAATGTGTATATAACTGTGTTATGTGGTTCTGGGCTCCAAAGGATGTGTACAGAAGTTTCTGTCCCACCAATTCCCACAGTCATTTAGTCCCAAATAAACACAAAGAGGATTATATTAATTATAAACTGGTTGGCCTATTACTCAGGCTTATTACTAACTAGCTCTTACAACTTAAATGAACCTATAATTTTTATTTATGTTTAGCCATATGGCTTGGTATTTTTTCTCAGTAAGGCATTCTCATCTTGCTCCCTCTGCATCTAGCTGGTGACTGTGTCGCTGCCTTTTCTCTTCCCAGAATTCTCCTAAGTTTGATTGCCTCACCTATGATTTCTGCCTATCTACTGGCCATTCAGTTTTTTTTTTTAAATACTGTGAGTAACAAATCTTTACCATGTACAAGAACATTATCCTACAGCAAAGAAAATAATGTGTAGCAGTGAACTCTGGCTATGAATGATGGGACAGCTCCTCAGCACATCCTATTATACAATATATTACAATGGCAAGACATTGACATTGCTTTTGGAAGTCAGAGTGAGCAAGGGATCAGAGTACATACTGTAGTCCACACATTTTCATTGATTTGTAGTATAGTCAATCCCCCTACTAATGGAATCATTGGTTCACCACATCTTCTCAATGCCTGCCCCATAGAATTGCCACCTGGCTCAAAAACCATAAAATGCCTCTCAGAGTCCCTCCCCAGACTTCAGGATTGACATTGCATTATGAGTTTTACAAAGATTACCTTTCTTGTCTCTAAATGTGTTCAGCTCCAGGCTTAAGTTCATACCTCTTTTGCTTCCTGGTGTGTCAGAAGAGGCTAGACATAGCTAAGATTCCTCTTTCAATTTCTCCATATTTCTACCATCCACTCTACCTTGTGTCCTTCGTTCCCCTTCATCAGAAAGTATTTCTTCAACAATCTCTTGAGTAAGAATATAGCTATGACATATGCTCTTATGTCACAAAGGACTTTTCTGAGAGCTGAAGGGCAAGAAGGAGCAAGTTAGAATGAGTGGTGTCAAGGGAGCGAAAGTATTCCATAAGAGCAAAGACACCAGCTATCTTGAAGAGGACAGCTACAACAAGGGCAAGAATTCTACTTAATGAATAAAGTGATTGTGCACATGGGGCACACTTGGAGGTTTAAGGGCTGGTCTAAGCAAAGGAATAGTATTAGAAATGAAATCAGAAAGGCTAAACTCTAACTTGCCTTATCTATAGTTACTTAATGACAAAGGATTGAAACCTTCAGACCATTGCCTGTATTTTAGACAATATAAAATGATATGATAACTAAAATAATGTATGTAATGTATGTGTTTGAGACACTTCAAAATCATATTCTAAAATTGATTCCTTAAGATGTTATGCTGAAAATTGTTGCTTACATGGGTTCCTCCCACCTTATTTGCATGTCCATCATCATTGTGACTGTAGACATCAATATTAAGCATGTAAAAAGCCTACAACAGACAGTATCAAAGAACTTGTCATTCTTATTCTTTATTCCAAGCACAATCTCACAAATGCAATATGAAGAGCATGATGTAAGTCTGTATGGTACACTTATTTATAGATAGAAGGCATTGTTATTTTTAAAAATATATGGGGGTAAGGGACCAGGTGACAGCGAAGGTCAGCAAAATAAAAACACATATAGCATACCCTTTTATAGATTTTATTGCAATTCATGTTTTAAATACTTTTTATGTAGTATTTGCCATGATCCAGTAGTAACTTAGGAAGGTGAGTCTTTAAAGACTATGGACTTGGTTGCTATGTATATTATTAAACACATATGTATATCACAGCTTCAGAGAAACTACTTCTAAAAATCTTTATAAAATAGAGAAAATTATACAACTGACTGCCAAACACAGAACTAAATTAAGGGTTATTTCTGTACACTCAATATTTCACTACCATTTGGGTTGCAACTAATGTTGCATTTCAGTTGTTGGAAATTCAAATTACCATAATTTGTGATTTCTCAGAAGTACATTGATCTATAAATATATGTACAGGTTAAAAGTAGCGTGCACTCCTTTTTATCTTGGACAGGTAGCTTAGTTTACAGCTTTCTCTTCTGCTCCGGCTTTTATGTTCTCATTTCCTACTCCCTCATTTTAAAAGCAGGTTTGTCCCTCTACCCACTACCTCTCCTGCAAATTATTTCCCCACACAGGTGATTATTATTTTAAAAAATCAATAATGCAATTCAGTCCTTATGAATTGCTTCACAGTAAGAAGGATTTTGCACCCCTAGATTTACTCTTTCTACTCTTTCCCACACACCTTCAGTCCAAGCACATCAAATATCTTTTTGGAGCTCTATACTTTGGAGCAATCATTTCAGTGTTGAGATTTTATCTTCCCTGCATTTTTAAAACAAAGTATGAGTAACTGGCTCTTTCTTTCTCTTGGGCCTCCTAAACTATGTATTGACTCTTGGCATGGTTTATCTACTCACACACTTTCTCAGGTGCCTGTCATTTTCAGGAGTTTACCTTGACTTTGAGAGTCTCCATGAGATTCAGCTATGTGAAGAAAAGTGATGCTGAGACCCTGAGAGGAGGGAGTACTCCATGTAAGAAACATTATGTCTAAGATGGATCAGGAACAGTGAGCTGCATATAAAGCTCTGTGGCTCTGGTTCATCAATCCAAAAGTCCATGGAAGGGCTGAGAATAGAGTCTATACATTAATACTGGATTATACATAATTAAATAATGTATATTGCTGTTAGCTGAAGCCTAGTCATAGCTAAAAGTGCTTTCTGTCACACCTTTACATCGACTTATTAAGAAGGTGTTATTAGTACTGCAATTCAGAAAAATAAATTGAGATATCAAGTTACTAACTCAAGATACTGTTGCGGCAATGGGAAAGGGAAGGGGGGGAGACAGAGAAATAGAGGCAGAGAGAGAGAGAGACAGAGACACAGAGAGAGACAGAAATAGAGACAGACAGATAGAGAGAGAAAAGAGATTTCTTTGGGAAATAAGGTGTTTTTTTAGCCAGCAGAGAAACAGGAATTCCTGTGCAATTAGTAACCACTCTGGGCCTTCCTCTCTTCTCAGTCATATACCCGCAGCTCCCTAGAACTACCTTCAGAAACCCCATTACAAAGAAAGATCATACATGAAAATCCCTGTGTGCTACCCCATAAGCTTTTGGTCTTGCTTTGTCAGCCTCTAATTCTATCCAAGTCATACATAGAACTACATCATGCATCTCATTTACTATGTGAAAGGGAAAAACAGCTTTCACAGAAACTTTTTGAGATGTAATCTGAATGCCACCAGGATGGTATACATGGCTAATTGCTAACTTTCCCTTAAGGACTCTGAATATACACTTGGATATATATTTTATGGAAATCTTTATTCATATCCTCAATTCATCTTTTATTAAGTGTCTCTTCCTTTAAACATTCTTGTTTGATCCTATATGAAAACACCTTTAATAAAATTTCTAGCTTTACTTCACTATTCTTGTTAGCCCCCAAATTCTTTCCAGCATAAGAAGCCAAAAATCTTGGTTGGTCCTGACAAAGATCGTTCATAGAGGAGAGGAACTCATGAAGCTTTGCTGTCCCCTCACAGGTGAAATCATTAGCAGTACCAAACAAAGTTTAGACTGCAAGTTCTGATGGCAGAGTATACATTCCTCTCATTGGTCTGCTCATGTCAATCACTAACAAATTATACATCAGTGATGAACAAGCTAGTGGATGGGTAATATCAACGTATCTGGTTTATCATAAAAAAAAACAAACTCCATAAAGTTACTAAAACATTTCAAATGCCATATTCTGTAAGTCTTTAAAATGATTGAGGATACCTATTTATCAGAAATATATCTCTGTATATCTAGAAAACCTAACATGATTATAAGTTTGACTATTTTAGATGACTATTAATTTATATTTCTTAATTATACAGTATTTTTAAATGGGATACATGAACATAATACCTTAAATTAAAGTAGGAATATACATAGAGTATAACAAAATTAACCTTAAATTTTTATCAATTAATTAAAATCTATACCAATGCAAAATATTTGGAGATTAGCAGTTGTTTTTTGGATTAAGTATATTAAATAACCTATCCTTTTTTCCCTCTTTTTATATTACATCCCCCTTTCTTCATTTAGAAGGATGTAGTGATATTTCATTTCTATTTTAATAAATAAGGCTTACCTGAAGATCAGTAGTATAACCACACTGATCAGCCACACAGAACAGGCAGTGGTGGCACACACCTTTAATCCCAGTAGTCACACTAGTTTGCCATAGAAACCAGGAGATAGTGGTGCACACCTTTAATCCCAGCACTGGAGAGGAATAAAAGATGGGAGGAGACAGGTTTCAGGTTCAGTCTCATTTTGATGATTCCTAGAGGTGGGATCACCATTTTTGGAGTGAGGTAAAAATAAGAGCCAGTGGCTGGTTGCTTTGATTTTCTGGTCTTCAGGTTGAATTTTAATATCTCTCTCTTGGATTTTATTAATTGTGCTACAGAAGGAGAATGACTGTAACCAATAGCAATCTATCACCAACCCCCCTTAAATGCAAATAAGCATTTATAAACAGCGTTTTGAGAATTTGGCAATAGTTTTCCAGACTACTTCCTGCTGATTGGGAGGCACTGGTGATCTTTGAATGACTGTGAGAAAATTTAGAGTTAATGTTTAAGAACTGATTTAGAGGCTGAGTTATCTCAGCCAGCAGCCTTGAAGCTGTTCTGTATATAGAACTCAAAGGAAATTTTGAGATATTCCAAGATATTGAATCATCTGGGCTATCGCTTCCATGGGAGATCACTAAGGGGATCTTCCTTGATCAAACCATGTTAAACCAGAAGGAATCAGTGTTCCTCATCTTCCGTGGAAACAAAAGCAGAATCTCTTTTCGAAAGCAACATATCCTTAGACCCAATTTTTGAAATCAAAATACCATTAAATTTTGTTGCTTGATTTGACTTTGAGCACCCAAATTAAATGTCTCTCAGCAGTGACAAATACTGGAGCCTATTTGTCTCTCAGCAGTGACAAATACTGGAGCCTATTTGTCTCTCAGCAGTGACAAATACTGGAGCCTATTTGTCTCTCAGCAGTGACAAATACTGGAGCCTATTTGGGGTTTTGTCCACCTGGATCTCTTTTACTGCATATCTTCTAGTCTTTTTTGACCACATTAGCAAAAGCCCTAAATCTTCCGTGAAGAATGTGGCTCTGTTCTTAAACCCACAGCTGTGCTCTCAAGTCCACACTCAGTGACTGGGCAGAGCCTTTTTGTACCTAGGCCCATGAAAAACTGCAGCAGTCTACATGCAGTCTGCAATGAGAGACATGAACTATGAAGCTGCTCTTGACTCTGGTTTTGTGTGTCCAGAACCATTTCAAAGTTTATTTAAGTTTCATGTGGATCCATGTCCCACACTGGGTACCATTTGTAAACAGACGTTTCTCTGTCTTGCCCCACCCTGATAATGCTTCTAAATAATCACTGAGGCTTAATATTAACTACAAAATGCTTGGTCAAATATTCACGCTTATTACTAACTAGCTCTTACATTTAAATTAACCCATTTCTACTCTATTAATCTATATTTCTTGTGGTTTTACCTATAGTCTAATATATCTTGCTCCTCCAGCAACTGGCTGGCTTCTTTCCACTCTCTGTCCCTCATCTGAATTCATCTCACCTAATCTTATCCTGCCTGGCTATTAGTCAAACAGCTTTTATTATTAGCTAATGAGAAGAAATGCATACAGAAAGATCATCCCACAGCACTAAAGCTGTGTTAAAATAGCATTTCAGTCAAGCTTCCTGAAGATTACCCAGTGATCCTCAGATTCTGAAGATTCTGAAGCTGGAGGGGTTCTCGAAATTCACCTTTCTCTATCATTACAGGGTCTTGCATGCAAAGTTTTTGTACAGGATTTTCAAGAGGCTTAACGAAAAGAACCATGCTTTCTGGCTATGAAATACACCTCATTAGGTAGTCAAAACTGGAACTTCTGTACCTTTTCCAGCATCTTACAGGCAGAGGAGCAAAGTCCACAGGAATTGAGTTCACATATTGCTTAGGTTATTAGGTTCAGTTGAGTAGCCAGCTTAATGAACTTTGCAAAGCCGAGTATTCAAATCAAAGAATGAGGAATGGATCCCCAATACTTTAGATAATTTTCATGCCTTCTGCTGCTCGCCCATCCCAACTCTTTCTATAGCAGACTAGAGATTCAGGAGAGAATTAGCACGGCCCACTTCCACTTAGCCATCTATCACCTCTTTGTTGTTTCTTACATTTTAAATTTTTGTTTTGTGTCAAGGCATGTATGTACTCATTCATGTGTGTGCACATCTGCCAGTGGAGGCCAGAGGTTAGCTGTCCATGTATTCCTTTCTCCCTTGCTTTTCACCTTTTTTTTCTGAAACACATTTCTTGAACATGAAGGTCATTATTTAGGCTCTTCCTATCTCCTCTTTAAACTTTTTCTCCCCCACCTATATCTTCCTCCTGAGATTCTTAGGCTAAACCCAAGGCAGAATATACTTCCTCATTTCTGGACTCACCATTGGGTGGCCTGATTGTTGAGTTTAAGTCTGTTCTGTACTGATCTATGTGAAGAGGTATTCTATGTAAACTGTGTAGTTATTCTTATTTTCAAGTTGGGTTTGCTCATCTTTCCAGTTTACAAAAGTGCCCTAGAAACTAAGATAGCAAATTCAGTGCCATTTAATGACCATAGCTTTCTTCATTAAAAGAGGAATTACTGCTGTTAACATTCACCAAACAAGTCTGAACTTGTTTAGTACTTTGACTCATTTTATATATAAGGAAAACATTACCCATGTAATTAAGACTCTACTCCACTCACAGAATTATTTTATGGTGTGAGAATTAATTCTCCCTGTTGAAGTCCATGCTTTTCAGCAGCCTCACATCCCACAGTCTCCAGTAAACAGCAACCATCCCAGGCCCACACTTCCCCTTTCTGTAAATAAAGGTTGCATCAAAGGAGGATCTTTGAAGTTGGACTTTAAAAATTGATTGCACGCTATCCTAGTCCTGGAAAGAAGTAATTAGATTATCTATTTAGGTATTTTTTCTCAAAATATATTAATAGTTTTGTCGAGCAATAGTAATTCATTTTAAACAATGGACACACACTTCATGAGCAGAACTGCTTGCATATATTTTTACAACACAATAATTTCTTTAAAGTAAGATCCTCTTGTATTCCTTTTGAAGTGCTCGTGTTCCGTTGGCTGTTTCTAGAGCTTTCTTCTTTCTGTGTCTTGGGTTGCCATCCAGTGGTAACAGCTACATACTTCACTTGTGTAGTGAAACCCTCTTCTTATGCTTCTGATTCAGAACTCTATAGTTAAGGATAACTTTATACAACTAACTTATAACAGTTGTAGCCAAGCTTCCTACTGAAACCAAGAAAGATAAACATATGTCCAGATACTGGCAGGGTAAAGCAGCAGACCACGGCTACAGAGAAAAACAGTTCTTTGATTTTCTTAGGAAAGTTATTACCCAGCTTTTTTCCCCCCTTCAGATAAATAAGAAGTAAAGCATTTGTGTAAGTTTCTATAGTCTCAGTAATTTCTAAATGTATTCATCAATGGTGGATGCATTCAAATCTATGAGTATTTGATGCTTTTCTCGGGTTTGATGCTATCCATGATCAAAAGCACTAACTTTTAGAACTTAAAGCATCTAAATCCAATTACATTTTTATTCCAAAGTGGGCAACTTGTCTGTAGGATTTGTAATGTAGAGGAGTTATTTTGAATAACTTCTTTTTTTAATTTTTATTTTTCCATTCAATTATTTACACTTCCTTCCCTCTTCCCAATTCCCTCTCGCTCCCCCACAACCCCTCCTTCCTCTCCCACCCTGCTTGAGAGATTGCCAGGAACTCTGCCCTATGGGAAGTCCAAGCCCCCACACTCCCACATCCAGGCCTAGGGAGCTGTGCATCCATATAGACTAGGGTCCCAAAAAGCCAGAACATGCTGTAAAAACAAGTCCCAGTGCCTTTATCAATGGCTTCTCAGTCAGCCCCCATTGTCAGCCACAATCAGAGAGTCTGGTTTGATCACATGCTCATTCAGACCCGGTCCAGCTGGATTTGGTGAGCTCCCATTAGAATAGGCACACTGCCTAAGTTGGTGGACCAACCCCTCGTGGTCCTGACCTGCTCCCATATCTGCCCTTCCTTCATCTCCACCCTCCCACTCCCCCAAGCTCTTGCCAGTCCTTCCCTTCTCCCTTCCCTCTCCCCCTCTCCCATTCCCCCAACCTCACCCCCACCACTGTCCCCACCCCCATGCTCACAACTTTTGCCCTGCAATCTTGTTTCCTTCCAATTTCCAGGAGGATCTATGTATGTTTTCTGGGGGGTTCACCTTGTTATTTGGCTTCTCTGGGCTTGTGAACTATAGGCTTAATAACCTTGGTTTATGGCTAGAGTCTACAAATGAGTTAGTACATACCATATTCATCTTTTTGGATCTGGGTTATCTCACTCAGGATAGTGTTTTCTATTTCCATCCATTTGCATGCAAAATTCAAGATATCATTGTTTTTTACCTTTGAGTAGTACTCTAATGCGTATATATTCCACACTTTCTTTATCCATTCTTCCATTGAGGGGAATCTAGGTTGTTTCTCGGTTCTGGCTATTACAAATAGTGTTGCTATGAACATAGTTGAATAACTTCTATAATCTTCTTAGAAACTGGTTTGTGAACAGTGGTGAGGAGCCTGCACTATCATGACACAAACAGGGACTTACTTAAGCCATATAAAGAAAATATAATAAATGCACAATAGTTTAAAATCAGTGTTTCTATCTATAAAATACAGCATAATTTGATTTGATGTTGTCTTTCTAAGTTTAAAGATAAAAGTTAGGAAGCAAAATAACTCAAAAATTAATTTCATTTTGATTAAATCTGTGTCTTTGGATAGACATTACTTTGCTTCAAACTGACTTAAGATGTTTTAGGTTGGAACTTGTTGGTGTAACATATGTTAGCTCTCTTTATCATCATTCTGACACAATGCCTGAAGGAACTCTTGTGCAGGGATGAAGGGTTGCTTTCGATGACTGTTTTTGGAGACCTCATTCTCCAGTCACTTGTACTTGAGAACTCCTGATAATGAGAGCATATGCTATATTTACTTCATGAGTGACTAGAGGGCAGAGAGAGACAATGCTTCCACTTGGTGGGTTTTTATCTTTTTTGCTTTTTATTTTACCCAGGCCTTCAGTCAATGCAATGATGTCTTTACCTTATTGAACTATTTTTCTCTGAGAATGCCCTCACAGACTCACAGGTGTTTCTCATCAATCTCTTTGGTGACTCTAAATTGAATCTAGTTGATAATGAAGAATAATTATCACAAATCTACCCCTTATTAACTTGATATTCAAAACACTTCACTAAATTGTGATGCCTATTCTGGACCTTGCAAAAATCTCATGTTTAACTGAGGATATTCAGTTTCAGTAGTGCAAATAGTTTTCACGGTTCCAATTTTGTTCGGTTCCTCAATACAAGCCCTTAGTTGTGAGTCCATATCAAATAAAATGGTAAATTTTATTGTGTCACTCCATGATGGCATAGAATAACATTCATTCATTCCAAAAAGGAGGAAAGGTGGACCATGAGAGCTTTAAACAGACATAGCAGGACCACACTATGGACTCTTTTAAACTGATTTAATTCATTATATGCCGATTTTTTTTTTTAGCAGGTATTCCATGTTTTTGGCAACTTAGATTTTGCCCTCACAGTTTCGTGAATTGCTTTCTTTGGTGACCATTTCAGGGAATCTGATCCTGCCACATAATGCCTAGCATAATAAACTTTCCTCCAGTGTTCACAACTTTCAGCCTCTTACATTCTGCATATTTGTAAAAACTAATATCCTGTGGAGAACAGCAAAGACTGCAGTAGCTACGCCTCTTTGGACAACAGCTGAAACCTGGCTGACCGAATTGTATAAAACACTCTCTGGATGGTCCTGGTTCACCCATGTCTTGGCTCTCTCATTAGTTAAGGAGAACTTGAGCTGCATGGGGTCTTTTCAACTTCTGAGATGTTCTCAAGATGACTTCCTTCCTTCCCAATGCAGTGTGCTTAGGTTCTTCTTAATGATCATGGTCTCATTCAAAACCACACCTTCCTTAACTCCAGGATGCGCTCCTTCCATTGGTAACCAGGCCGTACTTCTTTTAAGTTATTTGCTCCTAATTCTTATGAAATCTTATTGACTCTCCTTAACCAAACTCATATTATAATGCTATGGTGTATTGAAATGTTGTCTGCCAAATAATTTTATCTCGTGGTTTTAAATTCAGGATCTCAGAATGTTTCTGGACTAGGACATAATGCTGGCAAGATATAACACAAATGTTTCCAGTATATAATGCAATGACTTCTTGATTCGTTATAGATTCCTCATGACCTAATAATACTCATGTTTATGTAATATAAACTTTTATCGCCACTGTAAAAAAAAAGTAACATCACAGAAGATCTTAATACAGCAATATTTATTTTAATTCATAGTTATAGAGAGTATGGTTCATACTTGGCTGCCCCCATATACATGAACAGAACCTTGTGGCAGAGGGAAAGTTAGCTAAGGAGTAGAAGGCTAGCTACAAAACAAGATAGAAGAAATGCTATTGCTCAGATGACTTTCCACTGCCCCTCTTCTTCCCATTTTCTCTCATTCTTACTGTCTAAAAAATCATGCTCCTAGTTAAGATTCTTTCTCAGGCAATCATCCCCCACCGCAGGAAACCCCTTCACAGATACACGCTGAGGTGCATCTTAACTGTAAACTGATGTTTTTGGATCTAGTCAACTCATACGTGATATTGGCTATAATGTTCCCCTCTTCCATTTCCTAATCCCTTCTCCTTTATGGTTTTTCATTAATGTTTCTTGTAGTATGGAGGCTGCTTGGTTGTTCCTGCCTGTCCAGTCACAAAGTAATCACACAGAAGCTGTCTTAATTAAATCACTGTTTGGCCCATTAGCTCTAGCTTCTTATTGGCTATCTCTTACATCTTAATTTATACCATTTCTAGTAATCTGTGTATTGCCACGTGGCAGTGGCTTTCCCGCAAAATTTATTTTGAATATTTAATATATTTATGATTTCTTTTGATTATTTTCACCAGAAGAACCTCCCAGAACGCCCCCCTCAACTTCATGTCCTAGGTTTTAACACACTGTGTCCAATAGCACTGTCCCTATGTGTATATGTGTTGGGATAAGGCCATGACTTTAATCCTTTGTCTCATATGATTATCCCAGATAGATGTTAAAGATATTTCTGGTATATGTATTGTATTAACTTGTGTACTTAGTATAATTTTTTTTAATTAAGTCATTTATTTAAGAAAATGTGCCGCATTGTGCCACATCCTCTACTAATTGCTGAAGTTATAAGTTTAATCAGGAAAAGGTTCTTCTTTCTTGAACTACACTCTGAGTTCTTTTAGTGAAGTAATAACAGTGATAATTCCTATCCTATAAAATCAGAAATGTAAAAGGGAAAGAGTGCTGTACCAATTGCAGTATTATTTTGGTTGTAATTTTACTCATTTTATAGTTATTTTAAAAATGGGAACCAGTTTTTTTTCTGTGACACACTCACAATATTCTGCATTTTTCAGAACAAATAAAAAAGTTCCTCGTAAGGCAAAAGAAATTAAAATTTTATAATTATCTTTGCTCATTTTAAATATTTAGAGTATATTTTATGTGCAGTGAGGTAGTCTCTTTTGGATAGCATCTCCATTTTTGGATTCTTGAAATAATAAATGGCAGTGGGAAATATGAAATAATTTTGAGACATTATCTGAAATACTGATGCTTCTCTTACCTGCATTTTTTCCATTTTTGATGCTTATAGGGCCATGAATAGCCCGTGTGTGAATGCACAAAGCATTGCCAGGTTTGATATTTGATAAGGAATGATGATTTTTAGCCAAATCTGAAAAAAGACTGTTACATTATTATTTTCTTGTTTTTTTTTTTTAATCCCCCACATATTACATACAAACCGTTCACTTAATGACTGAAATCCAAAACACAGCTCAGAGAGACGAGGCTCCCTCTACTGTCTTATATCAGTCATGTTTATCATCACGGTGATCAGATATCTGACCAAAGCCTCTCAAGGAATAATTCATTTTGGCTCACCTTTTGATACAGTTCACCATGGCAAGGACAGGATGGTCTCTTTAATTGTGAGGCAGCTTGTCCCGATGCACTCACAGCAGGAATCCTCTCCTATGGAATAGTCATTCCCATATCCATGGGGACCTTTCCAGTTTGGTTAACTCAGTTTAGAGATTCCCTTCCAGACATGACCAGAAGTATGTTTATGGTGATTCCATATCTGATTGAGCTTATAATCAAGATTAGACAACACATATTCCAACACTGCTCTTCGTATTTAATTCTAAGCAAAGGGACAAGAAGAAGAGTTAAAATGTGCAGAGACCATGGACCCATCCAGGGAAGCTGACTTTACACTTAGCTCATGGTTCTAGGTAGAAAGTAGGAAGGAAAACAGAAAGAACTGCTCTTTGGGGACTGAAACCACAGAGAAGTCACAGCCACATAACAATCCTCCACGCAAGAAGAGAAAAGTTGATCCATTTTGACTTCTTATATACTTTACTGTCCCAGTGTTCTCTCTCTGACTCATAATGATCACAAGTGCCTGAAAACCGTTTTTCAAGGAAGGTTAGAAGATGAACTTGTACTATAGAGGAAGAAGAATCAAAAGAGAAGCCTGGTAAAAGGTTGGCACGGCACAGCTCCATCCTAACTTCCTGTCCTCATTTAATTCCTGTATATAAACTGCAGCTCTGTGAGGCATTCTCACATCTTAAAAAGTTCTTCATCCTCTCTGTGTGTAATAGAGATATGACTGGTTCCTCATCTTCCATCAGATAACACACCAGTGACCAATGTCTTTATCCAGAACATTTATTTAGATTGGAAGTGACTTTCAGGTTTGAGGACTAATAAACTATGAGTGAAATGAAGTAATATAAACTAGACTATAGACAATCAAAGCAAAAAGAAACTATTGCCTAAAAACATAACACACACACACATGCACGCACCCACACGCACACACACATATCAGTGGTTATTGTTTCTGTTGCTGATGACACGGTCATGCTTATAACTATAATATCCTCTTCTTTCATCTTTCCATTGTACATGGCATGGCAGACTGTAGCCTAGAGTGGACTGATTCATAGTTTTATTCCCAAAGGTTCCCACTGTTCCTCCTGCACTGCATTGATTTACCATATCATTTTCGTTGATTATTAAAGATGGCAATACCTAAACATGTCTGATAACACACAATGATAGCTTGTAGGCAAAATGAACCAGCCTCTCCAGTTAGTAATATATGATGCCCATGATTAGCTGAATCAGTAACAATGAATATGATTGCAAAAGAGCAAAATGAAAGTTTTAGCTTCCAGTTTGTTAAAATCACTGCATTCTGGAAGGATCACTTTTTTTTTTTTTTTTTTTTTTTTGGTGGTAGAGAGCCCTTAATTACCAAAACCCATGATTGTGATGTTGAAAAACAAAAATCCTAAGTTTGGATGGATACCAGTTATATTAATGAGACAGGATACTACTGTTTCTACCCTTTGGTTTTTGACTATGAAAAAACAGTGTCCTATGTTTTAGGATATTAAAAAGTACAGAATAGAACAGTTTTCTGAGTTCCATTTCCAAATCCCAACTTGGATAATGTTTGTTGCCAATATATAGCCACTCTGTCTTCTTTAGCCACTTAATTGCACTTTTAGGTCGGCTGCAGCTGCTGGTGTTGCTGCTGCATGTGTGTATGTGTGTGTGTGTGTGTATGTGTACCTTTATGGTAGTGTGGGTTCCCATATATGTGCAGGTGTGCATGAATGTATGTGCCTTTGTGTATAATAGCCATATATAAACTGCTATCATCGTTCAGGGTCTGTTCCTCTAGTTTTCTTGAGACAGAGTCTCTCACAGGGACTGGGGCTCCACTGATTATGTTAGTCTGGCTGGGCAGTAGTCCCCCAAAGACTCACCTGTCTCTCCCTAAGCAAGGTGCATTCAGGTGATTCCTTATATCCTTCGGGGCATGTGTCTGGATAGCATTATTTTCAGATGAACCATAGACTTCTGAGTGGTCAGCCCCTAGATCACTCTGGACTGTCATTGTACTAGAAAGGAAATGTCTTCATCTGATAGATTAAACAAGAGCTTCTTTTCTTTCCATGGCCTTATATTTAATATTTATTAGTTTCTTTTAAAATTTGCTCTTGTGTCTGTTTTCATTTGTATGTTGATAACAGCCTTTGAGTCTGTCTCTATGCCCATCTCTGTGTGATTCTATAGGACATAGTTTTCAGAACTCATCATTATTTTTATTTCATAAATATCAGTACTGAGAATGTTGTGTCGCATCAACCTAGGACAAAATAGCAGAAGTACACTTAGAGTCATTTTAGAAAATGTGGGAGAATCAATCTTAATCCGGAGCCAGAGTTCATTTAATGTTATTATTATTTTCTTTCTTTTTGATACTAAAGCCAGCAACTCAAAAAAATACAACTTTTTAAGGTCAGTCTTCTCTAATGATACAACTGTTTTCCTGCTGAGAAAGGTCAATAGTCAAATACTAAGTCTTTCTTATTCATAATGGAACCATTATGCTTCTCTGAACAGAAACTTCAGATGTGTAGTGAAAACCCTGCAGCCAGGACACAGAGTAGCCTGACTCCGAGCCACGTTGTTGCTGGGAGTGTTCCTCAGCACCGTGAGTCACAACGGCAGGCCAAGTAAAAGAGATCATTTTGTCTGCTCGAAACGTGCATTGCAGTGAAGTCATGATGAGCAACACAGGCAAACTCTACCAGAAGCCCGTGAGATTCATTACAGATTTCTGTTTCATTAATTTTGGTCACTGCTTGTTCAGAAACGTGTTGGTATAGCTAAATTTTCCACGACACACCCACATTAAGTTTAGGAACTCACGATTCGGGATGAGCACTAGATTTCCTGTTTGCTTCTGGGCCACATGCTGTGTGAAAGTCGGACACCATCATTTTAAAGGCAATAGCATCACCACTGATGCTGAAATTTTAATTTTTAAAAATCACAGTAAAATAAAACGAGTAACATTAATATGAGGAAAGTACTCTATTCCCATATTATTTATTAATAAATAAATTAAAGCAAAATTCCTGCTTTTTTTTTTAATGTTATTTTTTCCAAATTAGTCAATTAAAGTAATTTTACCCAGTCTCTGGTCTTGGGAAATTTCTCCACGAAGGTAAGCAGTATTGATTTGGCCCAAATGTTTAGAAAAAGGATTTTAATTTTACATCCTATGTACATATGGGAAAGCATATTCTTAGGTTTATGAGTTCTCCATGCACCCAGTGGTCCAGTGTGGCTGTCTCTTCCTTGATGACGCAGACACATTGCTGTCCTGCTAGGTAAGCTTTCCAAAACAGAAGGAAAACCATGGCTTTGAGGCAAAGCTGCCAGCGGATGACTAGTGCCTCCTCAGTGGCCTCTGTGATTGTTATCTGGTGTGCTTGGCCTCAGAAGACTAAAGGACCTGTGAGATACATCAGCTGTCAGATACCTATGCATCTTTCAGTGTTTAAGCATTAGAGCCAGGGAAAAATAAATACAAATTACGAGACACAGAGCACATACAAAGGTGTGTCGTGTGGAGATTGTTTTGATGTAGTTAATCAAGAATTTTTTAAAATATGATTTCATAATTGTAGGATAATTTTCACTGAAGACTATGATGGGCAAGTTTACCCAAGAATGAAATGTTGTTTTAGTATCTTGACATTACATATATATGTGCATGCATGTGTATATATACATTTATGTATGCGCACATACACATATGTTTTATTGAAAATTTTGCCAGATAGTGTCCCTTTACACACATACAGGATGCTTTTAGTGTCTATTACCTCACTCTAAATGATTTCATAGCAAGGTCTGTAAGATTTATTATCTTGTAATACCACAGACTCTGTACTAATCATGCTAAACCTTCTATATCCAAAATTTATTATATACTGCACCAGATGCTATGTGCTTTGAACTAGTTTCTCCACAAGAATTTATGGTGTGGATATATTAAAGAAATCAGATTTATCAAAGGAGAAGGGGGAGTGGCTTGATCCTGCCTCAGCTGAATGTACCAGTCTTTGTTGGCTCCCCATGGGAGGTCTTACCCTTTCTGAGGAGTGGATTGGGGTGGGTTGGGGTGAGGAGAGGGAGCAGAAAGAGGGAGGGAGAAGGATCTGTGGTTGCTACGTAAAATGAGTAAAAAAATTACAAAGAATTGTAACATGACTCCTGTTTTAGTAAAATTCAGTTCTTTTGTATTTGAGTAGTATTTTATTAAATGCAAAATTTGCAAAGGATTACTATTGAACAAAAAGTTGGCCTCTTTTATTAAACAGGAGAGCAAAGAATGTAATAATCTAACCCGCAGTTCCATTAGCAACAAAATGAATCATCTATCCTGGGGAATTTTTATTTCTCCTTCTTCAACTGTATAATAGAGATCACTTCACATTTTTCAAATCTAATTCACCATAAAATAGAGTCAAGTCTTAAAGAACCATGATTGTCCTGTGCTATTCCAAGTTTAGTTTTCTGAAGACGCCGATAGCGAGATAGTTTTATGTTGACAAAAATGATACGTGAGCATGCTTCACACCTGGCGAGAAAACAAACATGGAACGTCTGTAAATTTATGATCCTGAAATTGAGCGGTATTTGGTTTGGCTCTACGGTGCACCAATTAGCTCATGTGAGAAGAAGTTATTTGATTTGTCTTGGCCACCTAGATTTCCATTGTCTACTTTTTTATGTAAATCAGCAAGAAGCCAGAGTTTAACACAGCGGGCACCACACATAGATTCATTCCACACTGCTGAGAATGAAGGAATGACTGTCCGGAGACCCCGTAGATCATCCTGACTCCGGCTTTTTCATTAGTGCAAAGCAATGCAAAGCAATAATTTCATGGATTGTATTTCCTGTCCTGTTATCCAAAATCTGACTGCTTTTCCCTGTAGAATTCAGAGCATGCTAAATCTCCTTTGTTAGTAATTGCTTTGAAAGGCCACTCTATTTGAACTGAAGGATAAGGAAGGGTATTAGTAAATCAAATAACAAGCATTCTGGCAAGTGAACTTTTCAATACACAATTGGGTTTTAATACAGATTATAGCAGTTCTTTTTTCTTCATATTTGAAGGAATGAATTGCTAATTTTATTGTCTCTAATGGTATGGATCTGGCCTTTCAAATTTCCTACCATGTCAGCCTCAAGTTTTGCTTTTATTCTTGCCATCTTTATAGGATGTGTATGTGTATATGTATATATATATATGTATGTGTACATATATATATATTGCATGTTTCAAAATATTTGTCTCAATCTTTTCACAATGTTTTTATAGGAAAAGATGTACCAAAGGTTTGCACATTTTAACCATAATTCTAAATTTGGTCATTTTATTAAAAATTTCATTAACTTTTCACATAACTATATTATTCAAGTCAAAGAAAATGTACATACTTGTTAGATTTTAGTCTGCAGGCTGATTTTTCCACCAGTTTCTCTTATCTGTGAAATGCTCTTAAATTGAAATAATGCAGTGAGATTGCAATAGCCTTATAATTAAATCAGAATGGAAGTGTTCATAGTAATCAGCTGTTTAATTCATTGCTACTCACATGCTTTTATCTAAATGTAGTCCAGATGCCAAACAGACCATCTATGAGATCTACCTCTCTCTCTCTCTCTCTCTCTCTCTCTCTCTCTCTCTCTCTCTCTCTCTCTCTTTTTCTTGCTATCTAGCACTATTTTTTCTATCTATCTATCTCTATCTATCTATCTATCTGTCTGTCTGTCTGTCTATCTATCTATCTGTCTATCTGTCTATCTGTATATCTATGTATCACTCTATCTATCACTCTATCTATCACTCTGTCTGTCTGTCTATCTATCTATCCATCTATCTATCTATCTATCTATCTATCTATATCTATCATCTATTTATATCTATCTATCTATCTATCTATCATCTATTTATCTCTATCATCTATCTATCTATCTATCTATCTATCTATCTATCTATCTATCTATCTATCTATCTATCTATCTATCTATCTATCTATCTATCCATCCATCTATCCATCCATCTATCATCACCATTTCTGTGTATGTGTGTGCACACATGCCCATGCGTGTGTGTGTGTCCATCTTTCAGAAGCCTGGGTACTTTGTTTGTCGAGTTTGTTTCTAAAACCCTAGCGATCTGATACTGAGAACAGAACTGAGTTGTCAGTCATTTACTGTCCCAAATTAGGACAATATTCATAAGTATCTTTTGCACGAATTTTTCTGTTTTTTCCCTCTGAATACATTTCCTGACTATAAAAGAAATGTGCTTTAAATTATTAAAAATTATTTGTATTCCATGTAGTTGATGACAGAATCAAGGGAAGGTGCCACCAACAATGCAAACAGGTATAAAGGGATCGACTAGTAAATATCTTCATGTAGCGATTACCAAATGTGCATGGCTGCATCTGAATGGAAATGCATGTAGTAGGTGTGTTTATGGAAGAGGCGTCCATGGAAGGGGCATTGTGGTGGCAAGGACTAATGTTATTATTATTTACAATGTGGAGAGAGGTGCAAAATTAAATACCTAGTAATATGATACACTAAGACTTAAGTACATCCAGTCCTTACCACCCTGGTGCCCCAAATCTCTAAATGCCACAGTGACCCACCCACAGTGGTAAGGACTCTCTCTGCCTGGATAGTTCTTCATACCACCTACTTAAACAGCAAAACTATCCTTAGGTACATTTGTTTTGCCTATACATGTTTATGCCTATACATGTTCATATGTGTTTGTGGACATGTGGATTTGGAATTCTTGGTGCATGTATCTTCTTCACTTGAGGAAGCCTACTCCATTGTTTTCCACTTTATATACTCAGTCTTAGTGTCCCCCATAAAGTGAGTTTTATTTTATATTTATCATAGCCATCCTGTTCTGGGGAATCACCCATCTCTGCCTTAACACACTGAGACTATAGGTGGGTTACCATGCCCATACGGCTTTTCCAAGTGTTCTGGCGATCTTTAGCTCTCACTTTTAAATGATTTGGACTTTTTCTATGGACGACCCCCTGCTTTTAGATTGCAGTTTTGCATTGGCCACACAGGTGTGAGTCAAGACTAATGTCAGTATGCAGGAAGAATCTATGGGTCCAGTGAGTTCAGCATATCCTTACTGCCAAGCTTCATGATCTAAGGGCAACCCCTAGAACCTACACAGTAGAGTTGAAACCCAACTCCTTCTAGCTTATCTTAGAGCTCTACATGCTGACCTTGGCACACAAACGTCCACACATGCACAAACAACTAAATAAATAAATGTAAAAATGAATATAAAAGCCTGTGCATTCAAACAAAAAATTCAAAACCATTTCCAGGCCTGATCTCTTTGTATATATAAGTATATAATGGTTACTCTTCATCACCTAGGAGACATATTTCTTGGCTCCTGCAGCAGCAAGTTTCCAGGAAGAGTTAATTGAGGTATAAGGGGGAGTCTGGTCTTGAATTTGGGCAGCACTAAATGAAACTGGAGCCCTAGGTTGAATATAGGACTGAAAAATTAGGAGGGGCTAACTGATCAATAGTATTTATCTCTCTGCTTCCTGATTGTACACTAAACATGACCAGATATTTAATGTTACCGTTACTCTACCCAGGCTTCCTTTCATCCCCAAGAAAGTTTGTACCTTTAAATTGTGACTTTAGAGACTGTTGGAGCTGCCATGTAGCAACTGGAATTCGGAACCAGGTCCTTAGGGAAAGCAGCAGTACTCTTAACCACCGAGCCATCTCTCCAGCACCCTTATTAAATTTTAAAGTATTGCATACATTGTTTGGCCAGGTTAGTTTTACTTATTCATCATGGACATTAAAAACTTTAAAACAATTCTGGAAATGACTTCTGAATTGTAAAACAGTGACCTTTTAGAGTATTGCAAAATCAATTTAGAAAACCATCTTTATTTCTGCCTTTTTAGTTTTTACTGTATATGATCTGTGTATGTGTATGCATGTGCATGTACATGCATGGTCAAATGTGCATATGTATATTTATCTTGCATGCATGTTCTTGTCATGGAACAATTGTGTGGAGTCCTTTCTACCTTTCTACCTTACTGGGTTGTGGGAATTGAACTGTAGATCGCCAGGCTCATTAAATAAGGATCTTTAACTGATGACCCATCTCATTAGATCCATATTTATTTTTTAATTAAAAAATAACAAAGAATTAAGTAATCACACAAAGTAATTGTGTGAAAGTTTTTATTGTTTTACATAAACACACATACAGCTTCTTGACCTTATTACTGTTTAACATTAGTATTTATATTTCAGTATTTTAAAAAATGTCACCTCCTTAAGAGCTTAGTGATCTCTGATAAGCCTGATTTATTTCCTCATAAAGATGCAGGGGATCATGACACATATTATTTGTACTCCATCATGGTCCTTGCTCCCCTGTTACCACTCCAAAATGTCAACATATCCTTTTCAATTATGACATTGATTTCTTGGGTATTCACCAAGCTCCTATTGAGAGAAGGGATTTAGAGGAGTTTCTTGACATCTCTTGCTTAAGGCTAATATTTTACTTAACCAGTGTGTGTGTGTGTGTGTGTGTGTGTGTGTGTGTGACTAGTTACTGCTAGACATAAAAGAATCTTGTTGAAGCAGAGAAAAACTGAAAGAAGCTGATACTCCAGTGCTGGTATTTTTGCTAATTTTAAAGGTTTTCCATGTGTTAAAATGATCTTGCAAGAACAGTTTTGTAATTGACTGGTACAATAGGTTAACAAGCCATTATGCCATTTCGAATTGCAAAGACTGGAAGGTTTAGCAGGGCAACAGTGCAAGGAGGACCTGTCGGGTACAGTGAGATTTTCACAGAGATGTGTGCAGACAAACCTTTATTCAGACCCAACAGAGGAGATGAAGTCACAGTTCCAGTCCTGGCAGGAAAGGCTGACATGGGGCCATCTGTTCCTCTCACACATGTCAGGTAGAATGATGGAGAGAGTGAAACCACACACTCAGGTCTGTTCATCATGGGCTTGCGGGGGAAGGAGATGATAACCTTGTGGAAACATGGCAGAGCCACCCCTAAGACCTGCTTTTAGAAAAGTTGCCATCAGGAAGGGTGTTTGAAAACAAGACAAAACAACCCCAGAATCAAGTGCAAAATATTAGCATATTTGAATTTTAACTTTTAGGGACATTTTAATAGTATTGCTTTATAAACTGGCATCCATCTCCTGTTCCACCATCCTTCCTCCTATGCAAAACTGGACGAACAATAATCTAAAAATCTAAATTAAGTCTGAGGTGTTGGGGAAGTTCGCTTGCAATATTACTAAAGGAGGTTTGCTGTTTTTTCTCATCCACTCGTGCTTATTTTGTCCATGTCCTTACGTGATGTGTGAAGAAGAAGTAAAGCATTTTATTTTCTAAATTAAAGAGTTGCATTTTGCTTTCATTACGGCACCCTAGGCTTTGCTTTATTGCACACTTAATTAGCACTTGGATGGTCAAAGGGACTTATTTGGTAAGCGTGTATCTTGCAACACAATAGAGGCGTATATTAATGAAAGGCTAAAACACACCCAGGGGTCTCGTGCAGCTGTATTAAAACATTTATTAATGGGACTTATTTAAAGTGCTGCTAAAAGGAAAATGAAATGTCGTATTGATTCTCAGGCCATATTCTTGTCGGAAATGCAGCGTGCGTATTATTCCCTCTTCAAATTAGCACTTCCAAACTGACCTGAACTTGTTCAAGAAGGTTTTTTTGCAGACCAAATGTAGCCCATAAGGCAATTAGGAAGCAGCTCAGAGAGCCTGCAGGATGGCTTCTGGGCACTAGGTGGCAGAAGTCTCCAAGAACAGTGCTCATGCATTAAAGACTGGACTTTGATTCCTGTAAACTGCAAACCAATACTCATCAAAGCCTTGACTGTTAACACTAAGGTCCTCCATTTTATGCACATGTGGGTCATTTTGATAAATACAAATTGCATATTTTATTTCATGTGGATTCATCAAAATCAGTAAATTCTGTTTTCAAGGAATTTATTTGCTGGTAAAGTAACAAAAATAAGGTTCTACTATTGTTAATTTTTAATTTAAATTTTTTCTTTGATATATTCAATTTTATTTCAATTTATCTTTGATTTTGTAGCACAAAGGATCAAAAGATTTTTAAATAGTGTGATTCAAATGGGCGGGGCAGGGTGGAAGCTCAGTTTTTATATGAAGATTAAAATTGTTGTGTGATAAATTGATAATTTCTGATAAGGTGAACCTGGATGGTCTCTAAGATCAGCAGCACAGGGATTCTTTCTGTCTTTCTGTTAGTTATATGAGGCAGAATGTTTCTGTGTAACAGTCCTGGCTGTCCAGAAACTTGCTCTGTAGTCCAGTTTGACCTCAAACCCAGAGATTCTGTCTCTGTTTCTTGAGTGCTGGGACTTAAAACATGCACTACCACTTCCCGATTTAACATACTACAACTGTGATTTTTTATTATTTGTATTTTTTAACTTAAATAACATATTTTCATTTATTTCTCATACCAACCAGTTTCCCCTCTCTCCTCTCCTTCCATCTCCTCCACTTTTTCATCTACCCCCTCCTCATCCACTCCTTCTATGGGTTTGCACAATGCATAGCCCATCAAGTTGAGGCAGGACCACGTTCCTTTCCTTATATCTTTTGATATTTAACATTTAACAGGCTTATATACAGTGAGTCTTTAGAGATAATTTTTGTACATTTTTGTTTTCTGAACATGCTATATGACAAAACATTTCTGCATAAGAAACATGTGACATGGTTACAGTGTAGGATAGTGCTATAATGTCAGCATTCACTTTGATCCCCTGCTGACGAGTCTTGTTTGTCAAGATACCTAAGCTAAGCCACATAGATGCTTTCTTCCTTTAACTGCTTCTGTCTGGTATGTTGTTATAACAACAGCACAGTAACTAATCATAATCTCTTACAGTGAGGATGAGTGGGGCTTTCCCATGACTGTGGATGTGGTATAAGTCAATGAGACCTGAGATGTCATAGCTAGGAAAGAAAGGGACAATACTACATTGGGCATTTCCATCACCATAGTGACTTCATGCTGTGTGTTCCTTGGTATTGTTTTGAATTCTGATACATTCAGTCCATTGAGGATCCAATGCTCTTGTTGCAGAGCTGAACCCTCATAACCTTGGTCCTGTTAATTTTGGTTTACTATGCTACACACCCTACTTTGAACATTAAATGATTATTGTCTTTTCCATGTATCTGAAGGACATAGTCAGACCCTCATCAGTTTCTATACCTTTCTAATGTGTCTTATCTATGCTGAAAGGCAAGATATTCCATTGAATGATTATTTGGTAGTTTTATACATATCGTTTGGCTCATTACCATCATATTCAACTATATCTTTAGCCGCTTCTGAAATAGTTTAGGTCCACTGTTGTTTAACCACAGAAGCTATCATGTCTGTAGATAATCTCTACACAGAGAACTGTGCTATGACCGACAGCCAGTGATGACTAAAGTTTCCCCCGACACTAAGTTTAGTTTACACCAATCATATCTCTATGCTTCCTCTTGCTAAATGTCCAAACTATAAGTAGCCTCCATACTGTCTGACCTTTGACTTGATGCAGTAGTAATTGTCTGTCTGGTTATGACTGTGTTAGACATAGACACACATGCGTACACCAACACACACTCGGGCAGGAGCACACAGCTGCAGACTCACACGTGCACACTTTTGAAACTGAGTGTGCATGTTATGGGAGCACCTAGATGCTGAATAACCTGTCGCTTGCCTAGGTTGTTGTGACACATGGCATCTTCCATTTCTTGAGTGTGTTTTTAAAGCAGCAGGACAGGCATGGTTCAGAGACATAGTGAAACATCTACTGAATTGCCAAATAATTCAGTAAACTTTCCATGTACGCTCATGAGAAATTCTGCAAGTGTGTGATACAAAAGTGGCAAAGGAATTTTCCATTACCAGTCCTATCTCTATTGAGTGTCAAAAGCTAGAAAGCAGAGAATATTGGCTGTGAAACACATGTGCCGGTGAGCCCGTAGGGAATGAATGGTGTGGAACCTCAAGTTTTTAAATGCACATTGAAAAAATAATATGTTTGCAATTAAAACTAGGCAGTCTCACTAAATGGATAAAGGTACTTACATAATTGGCCTACACTCTTTATTCCAGAGGGGAAAAATACCTTCCTTCTTCACACCAAAAAATAAGTATATTAATAGATCTCAGAATAACCGGCACGGATGGAGATAGAGACAGAAACCCACATCGGAGCACTGGACTGAGCTCTCAAGGTCCAGTTGAAGAACGGAAGGAGGGAGAATATGAGTAAGGAAGTCAGGACCATGAAAGATTGATCCACCCACTGAAACGGTGTGACTGATCTAATGGGAGCTCACCAAAGCCAGCTGGACTGGGACTGAATGAGCATGGGATCATACTGGACCCTCTGCATGTGGCTGACAATCGGGGCAGACTTGGATTTGTCTCTACTGCATGTACTGGCTTTTTGGGATCCTATTCTATTTGGATGCATACCTTCCTAAGCCTGGATGAAGAGGGGGAGGGCCTTGGACTTCCCACAGGGCAGGGTACCCTGTCCTCATTCAGGAATGGAAGGGGAGGGGAGAGAGGGGGTTTGGAGGAGCAGCTGAAGGGAAGTGAGAGGAGGGGAAGAAGTGGAAATTTTGATTGGTATTATTTATAAAGTAATGAAAAAACAACAAAAATAATAATTATTAAAACAAAACTAAACTAAACTAAATTTTGGGGACTTGAGTATTGTGATGTCAAAGATTTACACCTAGCATTAATTTGGTAATTCTGGTGGTCACGCTCTCCAATGTAATTTTCCTCATATTTTGCAGGATATAAGAATTAGCATTTATTATTTTCTAAAGTTGCTATTATTCATTTATTACCAACTGTACTTCTTATTTCTTCTTAACAAGTCAAAGAAATATGTATTTCAGCTCTTTTGTCATACTTGGGCACACAATTTGGAGATAAAGTCACAGTAACTAATGCTACAGAGCAATAAACAGTGGAGGTTCGATTTGAATCCAAGTCCGAGAACAAGATCAGCATCCTTTCTGTGGATTATACAATTACATACTGTGGTCTCTCATAAAACTCCCTTTCAGTGGCTGGAATAATCAATTTGCTCTGTATAGTAAAATTGGCATAGTTTAATATCGGGACTCCCACTTCACAGAAGTTCATAATAGAGTAAAAATCATTAAAAATAAATATGATGCGCCCCATGCTATCATAAAATGATAACCAAGTCCAGTGCTGAAAATTAAACCTATCCACCTGTAATATTACACTTTTCAGGATTTAATATAACATCTTACTGTTTATTATAGTAGATATTGATAAAAGTGAAAATAATTATAAGGGGTTCTTAATAACTACTAATTAACGTTTTATTGATTTATAGTAGGATTATAAAAGTCCTTCTTTAGATAGTTCTTTTTACTAATTATAGCGGAGACTTTTAATGGACACAAGGAAAGCTAGGGCACACTTATTTTATCCTAAACTTGTAATTTGGATAATAGCATCATTGAGCAAATGATTGGAAAGGATGGGCCTACTCTAGTTACTGCCCATCTTCACTGACCTTCAAAACTGACGATTTTCTTGAAGTTCCAGTAGTCATTTATTTTAAGCTTTTTAATAAATTTAGTTTATCTTTAAGGTGGTTTTCTGATTTTTAACAACTTCCAATAATCTATTCTTAAATAGTAACTTAGACTTATATTTATTTAACTTTTTATATTATATAGTCATAATTTTATTATCAATAAGTAGATATAAAATTTTTATAGAGTTAGTGAAGGAACTGATTCTATAAAAGTATAAGGCCTAGATTATAAAAATTACTGAGTCTCTCGTTGCCATTTTTAATATTTATGGCCTAATAATATAAACAAAAACGGTGAGTTTAGTGGATAACTTTTGAGAGAAATTTCAGGATATTTAATAATAGATTTTAATTTTAATTTTTGCATATTACCTTGAATAAATTCTAGGATGAAAAGCGGTCATTGCTGCACCGCATTCATGGAGAGTATATGTTAAATAATGATGTTTCAAATCAGAAGTCACTGTCTGGGACGCCTTGGTTGTAATCTTGGTGGCCTCCAGGTTACGCCATCTTCCATGGGTTCCGATTTTCAGGGGATAATCTCACCCTCAGAGAATGTTCTCAGTTCAACCACAGCGTGGCGCTGCACTGTGAAAGAGCCAGCTCTGTTTGCTGAGTCTGGTAGAATAGTACATTTTAAAAAGCCTGAAGTGGAGAGGAAAACTCCCTTAGGCTTACAGGGAAAGATGTGCACTTTCAGTGCAGGAAGGCATTTACAAACGTGTTTCGTATCATGAATTTAGCTAGCGAAGCCCAGAATAGCAGGTCTAGCTGTTTTGCTTTTAAGTGTCTTAAGTCTTACCGGTGTTCTTGGAACTGGACTTTGAGCCTTGGCATAGTCACGTGTTCTTTCTTTTGAAACATGCACAGAAATTGTGGCTTTGCAAGCCTGCTATAAAATAGAGGGGAATAAAGAAACTTCTAAAGCATTTCAGCACTCTTGGAAACCTGTGAACTGATTACAACCCAACAGCCCTGTTCTTTCTAAATCTGGAAACAAAGACCTAGAGAGCATGAGTCTTCTCTGGGATAGAACTGAACATTAGAGTGGCTGTTCGCATCCAAAGTCTCCTGGGCTAACCCCAGCATGTGTTTCATATGTGCTGTTATTTTCTTGGAGTTAGGTCATGTAAGACTATTATCTCTGAGGTTGGAGGCTGGGTAGTTAGGAGGGAGGAAGGGGAAACAGGAGAGTGATGTGACTCTGTATCAATTTAAAAAGAAAGAAAGAACAGTAACCAACAAAAATAAACTTCATCCAAGTTGGTGCATTTAAAAAATAAATAAAAATATCTAAAGTCCACAAAAAATTGTTTTCTGTCTTCAATCCCATTCTGTACCAGCATTGATGAACAATGTGCTGTTCAGCAACAGTTAGAGATGCGGGCTTCATCACGCACCTTCAGTCCTCTCACGGACTGCACAGTTTGTCAAAGCGTAGCATTAACCCCAACAGCAAAAACTAAGGAATGGTTGAAAAGCCAGAGGTCTCACTTTTATTCTTCTCCCCCAGCTTCCAGGATTCAATCACTACTAAGTAAGACATTTTATATTGGTATTGAAAACACCAAAGCTAAGTGAGGTGTAAACTCACAGTTCTCACGTATGTTCTGCTAATACTGCACGTGTGTAATTTAAACTAAGGTGTGCTACAGCTTCTGTCTTCATGGAATTGAAGCAGCTATCCCCAAATACTGAGATATAAATTTATTCTAAAGACCTGAAACCAAAACCAAAAATCTGAAGATCTCTCTAAGTTTAAGGAGGTCATTGAGTATTGAATATTAAAAGATTTTTATATTCATAAAAGAGGGTTTATATATGCATGCTTGTTTTTATTGCTGTGTTTTGCTAGGTCCAAGAAGCTTACCCTCTTCCTTTCAATTATGCCCTTGCACCTGCTACCATCCATCTGAAAGCACCCTTCCTTCTCAGGAGCTCTGAGAGCACCTTTGTTCCTTTGGAATTTTCTTTAGCTCTTTACTGGCTGCAAGAATTTGGGCTGTGGTATTGCAGTGCAGAAGCATCCATGTATCAAGCTGCCAAGTCACAGATGCTTTTCTAGAGCGAAAGCAGGAACCCCGGGACCTCACAAAAGCAAAACACATTCACTGAACAGAACCAGGCTGTTTCAGCGTGTGGCTGGTAAATTCTCTGCAGAGTAAGAGAGGTCTAAATCAGACTGGCCCTGAAGATGGTTTGCTGGTCAGGGAGATGGGATTGTGGGTCAGAGGATTGGGGTTTGTAGGTCAGGAGTGAGTGGTTTGCAGGTCAGTTAAGCGTGGCTTGCAAGTCAGGGGTGGGTGTAGTTTGCGGGTCAGGGGTGGTTGAGACTTGCAGGTCTGGGTAGGTGTGATTTGCAGGTCAGAGGTAACTGTGGCTTGCAGTTAAGGATGGAAGAGGACCAATACTTTGCCAAGTGTTGGTTATAATGAAAGATGATTTTTAAAAGTTGCCAAGTGCTGATTTTTTATTCAAATTTGCACTTTTGTTGAAAGTAAGAAAATTTGGATTATAAATTGTGTACTTTATTTAGCAAATTAGTAAGTATAAAAGTAGAATATTGTAAAAGACCTGAGTAAGTCAGCAATGAAAATACCTTTTGCCCCATATTTGAGTTCTACTCATGTGCAAAACTTTTAAAAGAAAATAATATTTAGCTTGGTGTTTGTGGCTTTCTTTGAGATGTGTTTGTAAGTTGAAATCTTGAAATCTATCATACATCTATGTTTCCATAAATGTCTCATTATGTCATTATCTATATGCTATTCCATATTGACATGCAGATATGTGTCTGTTGAAATAGGAGCAGCGGGGCTGTGTCCCCAACACCCCGGCCGCTTGGCTAGCTCATGCCCGAAATAACAACACACAAACTGTATTCAATTAAACACTGCTTGGCCCATGAACTCTAGCCCTTACAGGCTAATCTCGCACCTGGACTAGCCCATTTCTAATGATGTGTGTAAGCACCCCAACGTGCACTTACCGGGAAGGTTCTAACCTATGTCCATGTTGGGTCGGAGCTTCATCGCGTGTGCTTCAGAGAGCAGAGCTATCGGGAGAGCTGAGCATGGCGTCTCTGCTCCAGAGAAGAGCTGTCAGGTCTCTCCGGGAGCAGAGCAGAGTCTGACCTCACTTCCTCTTCCGCCCAGCATCCTATTCTGTTTACTCCTCCCACCTATGCTTTAACCTATCAGGGCCAGCCAAGCAGTTTCTTTATTGCTCAGCCAATGAAATCAACAGATTGATATGACACTCCCACATCAGTGGATCATATTCACCTAGTTTATAAACCCAAACCCAATGATGTGTGTGGGCCAATAGATCCTGACTCCATATAATAAAGAACTTTTGCAGACAGAACACTTCAATTCACTCTGTAGCTCGTCAATGTTTTTGAGAGTGTCCTTCCACCTATTTGTTATTGTCCCACATATCAGCATGCCAAATACTAAGTGCCTAATTTTCTCTATTATTTTGCAAAATTTTTCATGGAAAATATATTTTTAATAAAATAATTCTGATTATGGTTACCCATTACTGAGCTCTTCTTAGATATTTCCCAACTCACTACCCAGCCACATCCAGATTCTTTCTCATTAGAAAACAGGCATCTAAAAGATAATATAAACTAAAACCAACCTGAATAGGGAAAAAGAAACACACAAGAAAAGGAAAAGCACAAGAAGCATATAGATGCAGACACACACACATCACACATTGGCAAACACAGAAAATTCCATCAAAACACAAAAACAGAAACAATTATATGCAAGCAAACGACCTCTAATAAAAGAAACGGTGCAGACAAATCCTTGCAAGACAAAAACAGCTCACCTTGTGTGCTGACAGTCTACTCTGACCACGTCCTTAAACAATAAACTTTTTATACTCAGTGGGTTCATTGGAGGAAACTTATTTTCCCTTTAAGCGGTTATCAGTTGGAGATAGCTTTTGGTTTAGAGACGTATGCTTGTGTCCACTTCCAGTCATAGCACTGGGACCCCATCAATCCCAGACCTGTGCAGGCCCAGTACATGCTGCCGTGGTCTCTGTGAATTCACATTTGCATTGATTCTGCTTTGTTTAGAAGGTCTTGTTTAGTTGGTATTCTCCATCCTCTCTGGATCTTACAATATTTTCACCTTTTCTGCAGGGTTCCCTGGGCCTTGAGGGGAGGGATTTGATGGAGACGTCCCATTTAGGACCAAGGGTTCCACAATCTTTCATTCTCTGCACATTGCTCACTCATGGGTCTCTGTATTTCTTCCCATCTGTACCAGAGGAAGCTTCCCTGGTGACTGCTGAGGAAGACACTGATCTTTTAGCAAAGCAGAATGTCATAAGAGTAATTTTCTTGCTAAGTTTCTTTAGAAGAACAGTAGTATTTGGTTTTGCCTTAGATCTCTAGCCTATCTCCTCTCAGGTCTTGGCCATCTGAGCAGTGCTGGGGTTGGGTCCCACATCACAGAGTGGTAACTAATCTATATATTGGTTGGTTATACCCCATGCTTTGTGCCACTATTTAGCTAGTGCATCTTGCATGCCTATAATATCACCATTATAGATTACAGGGTGTTTAGCCAGATCAATTTTTACCTTTCTCACTTGTTAGAGTACCTTCCAGTAACACAAATATTAGTTGGTTGGGATGAAATTTCTAGGTAGATACAAGTTTGATTTCTCCATGTTCGATGAGTTTGGTAGGTATTGTCTTCACTAATAGAGCCTTGCCCTCAGTTTAGAGAGAACAATAGCCTTGGTAATCTCATGAGTCATTTGATATTCCCATGGAGCCCCTTTCTAACAATTCAATGAGATGTAACTCATCCCAAGAACTGAAGTTTTCATTTGGCAAAAAGAGATGTCCAGCTGTGGCTCCATTTCCCCCGTTAGTAGGTGATTCCATATAGAGCATGTTAACATAGAGTATATATTTTAGGAAAATTCTACTGTATTAGGTTTCATAGAACCTATCAAATGGACTTTGTTTTAGCTGTTCCTCCTTATGCCTCCTTCCTTACCCTCTTCCTTCCCCTTCCCTGTTTGATCATCTGTTCCAGTCCTACACCACCCCCTGTGGTTATTGGTTCCTCCTTCATAGGATGATCCAATCATCTCTCCAGTTCTTTCTTTTGTACCTGTATAGATTGCAGCTTGCTTACCAAAGATGATACCGTTAATACCCATATATAAATGAGTACATACCATATTTGTCTCTTTGGATCTATATTATCTCACTCAGAGTGATTTTTGTTTCTATGATTCAGCTTTCTTCTTTATTATCTCACTCCTTCCTTCTCCTTCCTTTATTTTAACATAATAATATACCTGTTGATTACTTACATAATTATATCAAGAAAAAAGGAATATAACACATTTCTGGGGAGGCTTACCTAGCTAAATAATGCCATAAAATACGAACCTTTTCATCCTCAGAGTTCAGAGAAGTGATCAATGAAGACTAAGTCAGCCACAAAGACTTCATTTAATAAATACTAAATGATGAGTTGCTCTGTGTAGTTTATTTGCCTATTGACAGTACTGCCCCCCCCCCCCAGCTAGCAGGCAGCTGCTCTAGTAAGCTCTTCCTGGTCAAGGACTGTTTGTATATGTATATACGCTTCTAGTATATGAATATGCTTCACCTTGGACAGCCAGTTTGGATACTGGGTATATTTAGTGAGTGAATACATCCATGGATGACTGTCAAAGAACTGGAGGGCATGCTTCTTTCTTTCAGTGGAACAAAACTCTAATGAAAGACTGCACACTGAAGGAGGGAGGGCCTTGGTTTCACAGTCGGAAACCTTTAACTCTCCTGGAATCATTCATGGCTGCTCCCATTTTGTCTGCTTTAATGAAGGATGGATTCTGCAGCACTGGAATCAAGGGGAGGAGGATTAACTATTTATTCATATGCCTTTTTTTCATCTCAGCCACCATTTTCCAGATCATATTTTACTAAAATTTTTATTTATCGTGTGTCTTTGCAAGGAAAAGTATCAGACCTGAGAAGATGGTGTGTAGCAACAGGTATTTTAGAGCTGTTTGACAGATGTCTTCTGGAAATAGATACCTAGAAATGTGATCTCAGAGCCCCCACTTCCTAAAACCGAAGAACATGTGACCTCAAACTACTTATTTTGGTAAAATGCAAAGGGTTTGAACTTGAGACTAGAGAACATAGCTCTGTATTTCTACTTGATAGTACTGTAGCCATGGTAAATAAATTATTCTTGGTGGGTTTTTTTATAACCTTGCTTCCCTAAGTGAGTGATATAAAAACTACGGAGAGATAAAGTACTGAGTATCTAAATGCTGAAAATATCTTTCCCCAACTCTGCATTATCAACAAGATTTGTCTTAACTCTTTCATATAATTTGGGTAGTAATTCAGACTGTTATTTTATGGGTATTAATTTTGAATTTTAATTTGATGCATTTATAGGAAACTCCACCCTCATTTTTGTATGCCATTTTATTTTGTATTTTCCTCCAAACAGTATATAATACCAGTCATGAATATATAATTTTGTCTATTGGCAAATATATAAACTCTTTAAATGTTAAATAAGTGAATTGCAAAAAATATTTTCACATAATCTTGCAGGAATATCACCCCACCACACAACCACAAATGTCACAAAATTCAAAGAATTAGATAAGAACAATATATTTTGGAACACTTAAGCGTTTGCTTTGTACTATCTTAGAGGTTAGCCGAAATATGCCAATATGCCTGTAGATGGCATCCTTGCACCAGATGGAATGAGTCAATAATTAACAATGCAAAACCTTTCCCAGTGAGTCAAGCTACTTAGTGTCAAGTGCATGCTTAAGAATCTGTGATATTGATTTTTTGGAACTGGGAACTGATAACCCATTTTTAGGGAAAAATGTGGAAAATTGGGTATTACCCGATGGGTTCTACAGTGGTTATGTCTGCTTATAATACAATACTTTAGAGAAGAAAAAGTAAAATAGGCATTTTAGTGATTGATCTCGTCATGTCTTACAAGTTAGCATTGTCTAAGTAAAATCTATATTACATATGGAAGCTGTGCTTTTCTTTTCTGAATTAAGGTTCCTGGGAAGATTCTTGGAGGCAAACAAGTTCTTTCCTCATCAGAACTGTGAACTGTTTGTTCAGTGCTGTGTAAAGACCCACAAATGCAAATGCTGGCCCAGGCAGAGCCCATTCGCATTCATCAAGTATCAGATTTGCCCCACCTGGTAATCACAGACACAGATGAGTCTGGTACCTTTCTACTTACCACGAACAATAACACTATATATCTGACATTGTTAAAATATCTTGATAAAGTAATTCATACATAAATTTGATCAAAGAAGATGCGATTATATAAGGATTTTGCTTTCCAAATTACTTAAATTTTGCCTTTTGTAAAGAAACCATGTATTATCCTCCAAGATGAGGTACAGGTAACTATTGTGGGCATAAAGCACATTGTTTAAAAATCTGATGACCAATTTCTCTTGTTAATCCCAATTGCTTTTTTAAATTTTTACTATTTTGATTGTGTAAAGTATGTGATTGCTGATGAAGCTCAACTTGAGATAAAGTGATCAACTGCGTAAATTTATCAGCTAAAGCATTACCTTCAGCCAAAGGCCCAGGAAGATTCGAATGTGCTCTAGTGTGACCCACAAAGCATGTCGTTTTTCTTAGATGAATGGCATCTTGAATTTGCTGGAATGGTATTTTAACTTGACTACTACCAATTCCAATTCAGGCAAGAGTCTCTATGACCTGAATAGCCGTAAAAGTGTAATGACTCCCGGTATATAAATAAAATGCATTATTTGCAAAAAGCTGAAATGCCACAGCAACAGCTCGCAGCTCAACTATTTGAGTTGAGGCCAGATCTGTTTGCACTACATATCTTTTACCATCAACAACATAAGCTGCTCTTACATTAGAAGAACCATCTGTAAAAATTAACATAGTGTCCTTTAAGGGATCTTTCATTACAATTTTAGGAGAAATAAAAGAATGAACTCATGCAAACTGCAGGAATCAATCATCAGAAAAAAAAATTATCAATTTGGCGTAAAAATTGAGTAAACACAATTGTCAAAAGTATCATTATTTTGAACTAACCAATCAACCTATTACCTAGTTAAACTGTTACTTAGTTATCTAAGTAACACGTTAGATTCTCTACCAAAATATTGCCTAGATTCTATCTGGCTTTTCTGTACTAAACAAACTACTGCTTCAAAAATAAGAATCTAACATTTTGGCTGGAAAAACAGGTAGATGCAACCATAATAATGTTACTTTTTGCCATAGTATGGCTGTTGGAGTAAGTCTTGTAGGCAAAATATATGTCAGTCAAGGTGATCATAATTAATATAATGTACCTGCTGATTCTGTATTGCAAATTCCACATATACCAGTACCAATATAGCAACATATGTAAGATGTCTTGGGGAAATGGGATCCCTACTCCCCTTAAGAGCCTCACTGAGGGGCTCAGATCCTGTGGGAGATTTTAAATTGGGATATAGTCACTGGATATCCCCCAATAATTTCTGAAAGGCATTTAATGGTTGTAAGCTGTCTTTCCTAATCCATGCTTCTCTGAGCCCAGGAGCTGACCTACAATGGCAGAAGTGGTTCCTGAAGGCCTCAACCTACCTTCAGTTGCCAGGCCATGCACCCTGCAACTCGTTTTCCTTGTTTAGGAGCAGTGAAGGCTATGCCATCAGTGTGGGGGATGGAGCAGAATAACTACAATCTCTAAACATCTCTGCATTTGTTTCTGCTCCATCCCAGCTCCTCCTACTATCAAAATACATCCAAGCAAATGTACAGACACTTGTGTACTCTTTCCTTGTCCCATATCTACAATTTTTATATATAACTTTTACGCCCCAAAATATTCACTGCATCTTTACACCACTCCCCCCCCCACATGCTCACTTTCCATCTCTATACCTTGGTGTGTGACTCCTCTGTGGTAACCATCACATGCTCCAGCTCTACCACTGGTCACACGTCTGGGTGCCATCTATCAGGGTCCAATATCAATGGGTTTATATGTTCCAGGGTAAGGGTGCATGGATTAGAAATGTTAGGCAGAAGAAACAGATATAAAAGAAATAGAGAGAGACACAGGATAGAGAGGGAAGACAACCAAGTGAATGCTGAAGCTGCCTTGTGTTTATTTCCTATAGGCTTTACATACCCCAATCCAAAAAGAAGGGGGAAGACAAAAGACACCTTTGCCAACATATAAGAAAAAAAATCACCTCTCAATACTCAAAGCCTCAATATCCACATCCTAGGTCAAAATATCCTGTCAGTACTCACACTTTGGGTCAAAATTCTGTCAATAACTTTGAAGGAGCAAGAATAGGCCTGAACTCTCTGACCTTCGTCAAGGTGGAATGAATCCACATCTGTGGGCTGTTACATATAACAAAGTAACTGAGACCATTAACTTGGAGAAATTACTTGGCTCAGAGTTTTAAAGATTCCTGTCCAAAACAGCTTCCCTAACTAGTTCTGGGACATGATAAGAGATCATGTGGAAGGTGTGGTAGAATCAAACATCCTACTTCAGGGCCATGAGGCAAAGTAAGTGAACAGACAGAAAGCCATCATCTCCTTCAAAGGTGCAACCACAAAGAGCTAAGGACCTTCACTAGGTAGACCTCTTTAGATGAAGAGATGGTTATCTGCCATATTACCATTCTGGGGGGCAGCTTTTCAACATGTGACCTCTTAGGGAATATTCAGTATCAGAATGTGGGAAGTTGTACACTACACTAGAAACTAAAATTCAGTGTCCATCTGACTTAAGATAGCCGAAGGAAGGAAAAATATGAACTAAAATCATTTTGGTATTTTAGCACTGGCCAGTGTAAAGTTTATGCTGGGCCCTGCAGATAGCATGTTGGAAAATGTAAACTCAGCCCTCAGTAGGCAATGCTTGTATATAACAGGAATGTAAAATGCATAATGAGATAAAGTAGCAAGCCTCAAAGTTATCCATATCTGTATCTATATGTATATCAATGTTATCACTGAATGGCTCAAAGACAAATCAAAACTAAGGTGGTTGAGTGAACGGAGTCAGGCCTTAAATGTTAGAACTCAATCTTGGTGACCACCATTGAAAGATCTTTTGTACATTTGCATTTTACAGTTACTAAAAGTGGTATACACCTTTAATTTAGTGATTGTATCCAGAGTGAACATCCAATAGTCTTGAGAAGCTAAAAGTTAAGCTATTGAAACATTCATGTCTAGAAACACAGGTCACATATTGAATTACAGAGTAAAATCCATCATGTCGGGGAAGGCATGGCATGGTGTGGGAGGATGAGACACCTCTCATACCTTCAGTCAGAAACAGAGTGCTGTTGCTGCTGAATATCTTGGCTTCTCATTTTTATTTAATCCAGAACCTCAGCCCATGAGGGGACTAGGGACCTTTAGGGTGAATGTTCCCATCTTATCTAAATGACTAAAGACACGCTCTCAGAGGCATACTTAAAGATTACCTTTGAAATAATTCTAGACCCTATCAAAATGAAATCAGTTTATTGACCTCCATACTCAGTAAGGATATAGTTATATCTTCTAATTTACAGTCTCCCCCCCCCGCTAATGTTATTTTCATTTGTCATATACTCATTGTTTTCCTATTTATCACCTATACAAACTTCTGTCTTTCAATGCTTGACTATTTTGTGGTTGGTAGTAAGAGTGTTGGTATTGTATCAATCTCCATTTAGATAAATTTTGAAGCATTTTTTTCTCCTTCTATTGTTTGGTGTTTCATTAATTTCATGTCATCTTTTGTTAGATAGATTTTCTCAGTATCAAGAAGAATTTGTAGCTGAGCCATGCATGGTAGTACATGCCTTTAATCCCCAAACTTGGGAGGCAGAGGCTGTCAATTCTCAGTGAGTTCATGATTAGCCTGATCTATAAGAACTAGTTCCAGAACAAGCTCCAAAGCTACAGAGAAACCCTGTCGCGAAAAAAATAAAAAAGAATTTGTAATTTATTTGTCTTTGTTCAGTGCTTGAAAATATATGATATTTTAGAAAGTACTGTTATGATCTTAATATTTCAAAATATTATGGATGTGCTTTTCAAGTAGTGATTATAAGAAAAGGAAAATTTTATTGTTGAATAAAAAGAACATTGCAATCAAAATTACCTCAAAACTAGGATGGTAATACATTCAACCAAAGTCATCTGAATGATGAATTCAGGGCTTGGTTGCTATCTATTTTTCTGTAATGAAGTTTTCAAAGTTTTACATTAGTTTTACATTTATTATGCCAAAGATCCCTTTCAAATTAATTTACACCATTGTCTTGAGCTTACCGAGTTTCACTAACGTCTATAGTAACTAAGTATTTCATAACTGTCTTTTAAAATTTAAATTAAATATCCTAAGTATTTATGTTCAGATATTTACTAAACAATGGAGAGATTGAGTCAGTATTGTAGAGAAATGGAGACAAATAATGAAGGAAAGGAATCATTCGACTCTGGGAAGACGGTAGAAGACACGGCACGAATCTGAGCTTTGCATTGTCGAACTGTAGGAATATATATGAGCTATGAAAACAACTCTCACTCTGTCCTCTCAGTGTGCGTAGCTGAAAGTCTTGTATTTGTATGAATATGTGAAAAATAATCTGTCAGTCATGTGGAGACCACAGACCTGCAGCTTATCAGCACTGTCTATTTATGAACATGAAAACAATGATATTCTTAAGAAAGTGTGTGCTTTTTGTTCGCTTGGTGCTTTTTGGATGTGGATTAGGCACAATAGATCCTTCATTTCCAACCTTACTCCAGCACCCCATTGCCACAGAACACAAAAGATCAAATGGATGCACAAGTACAATTCAGAATCCTTAACTAATGCTCCAATATAAGTTAGCTGTTTGAGGCAGAGTGAATATCTGAACCAGTTTCTTCATTTTTCCAGTGTACTCTCTTTAAATTGAAAAATGTGGTTCATTGTTATCCTCGGTGTTTTATCAATCCCTTAACAATTGTGATACCAACTGTACAAAGGAGTATAAATTCCACAAGCCAGTTTCTAGTAAAAACAAGTACTTCTGAATACTTTTATGTAAGTTGACTGTTGTTATCACTCCTTATCTCTTACCATCACATGCGGGGATGTCTCCACCCACTCACATAACTGCCATTCCATTTCTAGTTCATTAGTCCTTCAGCATGACCAGGACCAATGCTCAGCATCTTACATATAACACCTGACATTAGTAGTGCTGAAAGCTTATTTTGTAATGAGTGAGCCACTTTAAATTATCACTATTATAGTGGTTATTTGTTCTGGAAAGTGCTGTAATGGAGACCATTTTACAGGCATGCTTAGTATCACAGGCTTGTATGGAATTCATCCACTGTTGGGTCAGTAAAGATCCATGTATGATTGAATAAAACAAAAGAAGTAAATTCTTCTAGGCAGAGGCAAGGCTATATTAGTTTCATTGCCTCTTCCCATCACCTTAAGCAATATAATGTGTGATTATATGCCGCATAAAAGGCTTGGATATAATAAAACTAAATATGGGAGATAATTCAATAAAAGTGAAATAAACAGATAAAGACAATCACAAAAGATCAGATTATAATCAAGTTGTGTTGACGTTAGATTTGAAGGAAGACATTAGGATACCACACTAAGGATGGTGGAGGATGGGAGACTAAGGAAGAAAGCAAGTTGTACTTGAACCTCAGATAGTATTTGGAAAATTAGAATTTTTAATGGCTCTATACTCACTGGAGAGCAAGAGAAATACATTTATTTTTGGGAAAAGTAAAATGTGCTAGGCCAATTACAGTTCTTATGCTGATGAGGAAGTTATAGCTTACTGATATTGGATAACATGTGTTCAGTATTTTGTAAGTCATTCTCTTCATCAGAAGAGAGAATTTGTATTTACTCCATAGTATTATGAAAATAAAATATAATCACAGTTAAAAATGCCTGACTCTGTATTTAGCATATAATACATCTCCAATAAATACCTAAATCTTTCCTATTTCACAATATTGAAGGCTTTTCCAACTATTATAAATGACATAAACATATCAACAAAGCAATCTTCTTAATTTTTTCAAGGAGATTAAACTTTTATATAATATTGTAATGTAACTTATTGAACAGTTATCACAAAATCTAATGCTGAGCATTTTCTGTATGGATCAGAGATGTTAAGACAACATATTTGATTCTCACAGTAATTTTCCATATCATTTCCTCTTGTAGAATTATCAGTTACATCAATGGAGGTTTGGGATAACCCATAACAACAAAGAATGTCTCACTCTGAAGTCTATGATTTTAGTAATTATGCTATTTTTGATACTCATCAGTGGTGCTAACATTTGTGGATTTGAAAGGTCGGATATATGACAATAGGACATGGTATGACTTTTGTGGATTTTTAAATCCTTTTCTAACTTCTAAACTTTTCCAATCATCAGGCTTTCAATCTTCCTTCTAGCAGTGCAGAATCAGATAAATATGCCTGTCTGCAGTGTTGCCCTTAGTATTAAATACAACCTTTGTTGGTGGTGTCTAAACACATTTGTGTGTATAGGGTAGAACATTGAACTGTTCTTGGCAGAGTCAGAAAATAAGCTGTCAGGTTTTATAGAATGAAAATATTTGAATCATAATGCTCATGACTAGTGGAATAAAATAAATGGAAGCACTTTTTCTAGTTCCAATAATAGCACCAGGATTTGAACTAAGAATTATAAACTGAGAAAAATAAAAAAAAAGCAGATTTGTAAGAAATGAGAGAATGACAAAAAAGAGTGGAAAGAACTTGATCTTATGCAGAGAAGGATAGCTGGTGAGATCTCTATTTATTAGATCTTGACAAAAATCATTTTTCAGATCATATAACCCTAGGTAACTAGAATTTAAAGCAAAGGCACAAACTGTGGCATCAAGATCCAGGTGATGAAGCTTGAACTTTCAAAATAGGTTTGGCAGTGTGAGAACTGTTAATGAGAAAAAAACAGGCTCAAGTGACCTCAGTTCTGCACCTGACTTATCAGGTCTTTCGATTACTCTATTATTACTTAAGTAGCATCCAAATATCATAAACCAGCTCTTCAGCTAAGGGGAAGAGTGACGTTCACGCTGAGCTCAGCATATATTCACCATGTCACTAGGGCCAAGTTAACTGGGAAAAAGAACTGGCAAGGGTCCAGAGCGAAGTACCATTATCTCTCATTTATTATGTAATCCACAAGATTCAATCTAAACTTGAAATAATAATTTCTCATGGGAACAGTTGCAGGAACAAAGATCCAGAGTCAAGGTTAAATAACTTAGGCATCCCACGTCTGAGGTGTGCAAACTGCAGTTAGCAGGTCAGTTGTGTTAGATACACCTGTGTACTTGAAAGAACTGATGTTTATATGGGGGGAGCAATTGTAGAATCTGTGCAAGTGCCACATTATCAATGGAGAAAGCCTGGAAATTCCAGAAATCAAAGTGAATAAGCTTTTGGGGATAGGTACCTGCTGGAGGGAGGGCTGTTGGTTGGCTGCCCAGCTAGCTTAGCCCTGAAATAATCACACAAAAACTGTATTATTTAAATCACTTCTTGGCCCATTAGCTCTAGCTTGTTATTGGCTAACTCTTACATATTAATTTAACTAATCTCCATTAATCTGTGTATCGCCATGTGGTAGGGGCTTACTGGCAAAGTTTCTGCATGTCTGACTCTGGCAGAGGCACCATGGTGTCTCTCTGACTTCGCCCTTCTCCTCCCCACCCCCAGCATTCAGCCTAGCTTTCCCTACCTGCTAAATTCTGCCTTTCTCTAGGTCCAAAGCAGTTTCTTTATTCATTAATGGTAATCACAGCACACAGAGAAAACTCTCACATCAGGTACCCAGTAAATAAATTTCTTTAAATGCAAATGCATTGGCATTATCCTAACATAGGGGTTAAAAAGAAATGGTGTGGGAAAAAAAAAAAAAAACAGAAACTCATGTGCAAGTGGGATGGTAAAACACACTTAGCCACAGGTATTCTTAAGAATATTGAAAGAGGGACACTTTGGGATAGAAAACATTTGGTCAGTGGACAAAGATTCCCTAATTCAGTGAAAGCAAAGAAGCTAAGCTCTAAGCTAGATGATGAAACTCAAAGCAAAGATACCCAGAAAGAATGAATGCAATGAACATGCAGAAAACAAAGATAAGTGAAAAGGTGAAAGCCACAAAACTTAGAAATTTGTGCCACATACTGGATAAACATAACTACTGTTCAGACGAAAATCAGTGAGGAGAAAGTTTTCCACAAAAAGAATCTTACCTTTCTCTCTTGACGATTATATACTAAATTAGATAGCTAAACGGTACAAGATATAAAGTATGTGCACATTGAAAACAACAATGATGTCTTACAGACAATGATGAAATAATTCTGAAATCTATATTGAAATGTAAAAACACACAGAATAGATAAAAGTAGCTTGAAATGTGCACACAATATATATATATATAACTATATGTATAGTTATATAGTTATATATAGTTATATAGTTATACATTAAATTAAGGTAAGTCAGCATCCATTCTAGTACAGAGCTCACTTTAGAAGACACTCATAATTCACCAAGAGAGAAGAATATGTTAATCTCATTTTGTTACCACCAATGGCAAATCAACTGAATGGTAAAGCTGTAAATGATTATTGAAATGAATATATATTTGTGTTTATCTTTATGTGTCTGTCACATCACATAAAAGTCAACACATGGTGGATCATATAGTTAACATAAATATAAAATTGTTATAGCTTTTCAGAAGTACATCTTGAAAAGTAGGCTCTTCCAAAGATACGCTATATTAAACAAAAGCCCAACATAGAACAAACATGAAAAAATATATATTGGAGAATATTGTCTTGAGTTTGCCAATATCTTAACATTTTCAAAGTTCTATTTAATAGAACAAAAGAGACAAATAGACACTTAGATCATAAAGACAGATACGTGAGCTGGTAATGGAACATTTATTCAAACTTAAGACCCCGATTGTATCCTAGGTTGAAGAAAAGGATTTATGAGATTATTGGGGGTGGTATGATGGAACACATCTGTTCACGGCTGCTCAGAAGGCTGAAACAACACTACAGTGCCTAAGACCAAGTTGAGATGCATAGCAAGATCTTGTCTCAAAACAAGGATGTGTGTGTAGCTGAGTTCTTCAGCACTTGTATAGGATGCTTGAGGCCATGAGTTCAACTCTTAGAACCACTAAAAGAAGAGGAAGTGGGGAGAGAAAGGGAGAAGGAAAGAGTTGACTAATAGATATATAGTAACACAGTAATGTGTGTATATGTTGAAGAGTCAGAAAAATGAGGATGTCAAACAAATTTGGCAAAGCATAAGCAATTGATGCATTTTGATGAAGGTATACAAGAATTCTTAAAAATGTTTCTATTTATAATATTTAATCCTAATAGTTAAAATGCACAACTTTTCCCTTGAATAAATATTTACCTACAATAGGCTTTGCCTTTCTGGAATCCTGTGACTAATTCCTGAAGGAGAATGCACCAGATGAAGGGGATTGTGAATAAAACAATCCCACACTAGCTCTGAATAGGGTATAATAAGGGGTTCTTTATTGAATGGGGAACTCATATATCACAGAGATAGAATCGAGCATCCAGGTGTGACAGTGGGCAGAGAATGAGCTAGTGGGCGGCCCGCACATTTTTGGTACCCAAGGCCATGCCCAACCTAGTCCAACCTTTCATGGGCCATTGACTGAAGGAGGCTCCCCATCAACTCTCTAAATGGAAACGTGTATCACAACAGAAAACAAACTGAGTCAAATTAATATATGTCATTGCCCATTGCCATTATGACAGATGAAAAGAAATGCTAATTGGAAATGATCTACAAGTAAAATTTGACATTCTCTTTTATATACATATATTCATGTTGTATTTTGAAAGCATTGTATTTGAAGTAGTGTGGTGGGGGAGTAGTGAATGAGGAAGCCAATCAAGGAGAAACACAAATCTTCAGAATGATTTAACTAGTGAACGCTTACTTTGTCATGCATTTGGGCCTTGTTACATTACAATTTGCTCTTCCTAGCCATGAATTCATCCACATCTATTCTGCACAGAATCTAACCCTTTATGCTATGACTGTTTATTAGATCAACTCTTCTTGGTAAAACACACACTTACAAATGCACGAGTCTTCTTCAATCATGAAATTTTTTAACAGTAAAATCAATTTCAGCATCTTTTTGATTATTACTTAAAATATATTTTGAAGTTTATTTTATGTTTAAAAATAATTTTCTGGGAAGGTGAACATCCAAACTGGCTAGGCTCCCACCAAGCCGGAACATGAAGTAGGATCAGAACCCCTTGCCATTGACCTTGGCTTCTCATCTGTCCTCATTGTTCACCATGATCAGAGAGTCCGGTTTTATCCCATGATTTTTCAGTCACAGTCCAGCTGGCCTTGGTGAGCTCCCAATAGATCAGCCCCCACTGTCTCAGTGGGTGGGTGCACCCCCCGTGGTCCTGACATCCTTGCTCATGTTCTCCCTCCATCTGCTCCTCATTGGGACCTTGGGAGCTCAGTCCAGTGCTCCAGTGTGGGTCTCTGTCTCTATCTCCATCCATCACCAGATGAAGGTTCTATGGTGATATGAAAGATATT